>NC_081408.1:572102171-572702171 GCF_030272615.1 Cryptomeria japonica
CAAATAAACTATTACATCTCTAGGAATTACTTTAAAAGACACTATAGTCATTTTACAATAGGCCACCCAACTTTTATAATGAGGACATTTTAAAATAAAATAGCAACATATTTCCAAATGGATTCTGCAACAAATAACTTCATCGAATTTTTCACTCGTCATACTCCCTTTCTTTCAACAACTTGCAAATGAGATCAAGGATATGACCATGTAGTGCTCACCTCCAAGACTAGGCTAACTAGTAGCCACCCCCGAGCTCGAAGAACCAAGCCCTGGACAGGTAACACACATGCAAACACAAAAGACAAGGGAAAACACAATCTCAAACATAATCCAACCCAAGCTACACTGCACCACACATTTGTGATGTCTTTTCAAGGGTGGTAGTGGACCAAGTACCCTGAGGAGACTGCAAGTATGGTAAAACAAATAGCCACCTCATGGCAAACCAAAACATATAGCCACCTCATGGCAAACCAAATACATCAAGTATAACATAATCAACCCCTTATTCCTTATGTCCCCCAAGGCATTCATGCCTTATTTCTCTCCTTATGACCCCCAATGCATAAACAAGCCATGCAGCAAGGGTCACATAAACTCCCTTGTGATCGCTCTCATGACGAGAGTCTCTCACTCGAGGGTTGTCACTTCTACCACCCACAAGATTCTCCTCTCTCCCAAGAGTAAGAGGTCTTGATTACTCCCAAAAACATATACAATGTATAAACATAAAATACCAAATAAATTTCCAAGAAAACATGCACAGAACTAGTCTTTTACACAACCATTACTCTCAAAACACCATGCAGTAAGAAAATCATTATAAGTAAAATACAACCAACCTTAAACTGTCCAAAGTATGCTAGTTTTGCTGAGGATGAGTAGCCCAATTCCACGGTTCTTCTCTTTCTACCCTTAGCCAAAATTCTCAAATCAAATTCTATCATTTTTTCTTTACAAAATTCTTTTGTCTCTAAATATTGAGAGTGGGTGATTACCCCCAAAATCTCTATTTCTTGCTTAAGAAGGCACTAGTGTGAGTTCTCTCAATTTTCTAAATCTCAAACGGAAAGTAAGGTAAGATGGGAAAGGGAACTCTCATTCGAAACAGAAGGTTTACAACTCAGTTCAAGCCTTCTAATTTCTATTTTCGCACAACTTAGAAAAGTCACTTTTTTGGGTGTCTAAAAGGTCACATGGGAGTAGAAACTTGCCTAAAGTTACCCTTAGCCCTTAGGTATACCTTATGGGCTTTAGGAAACCCTATCAAACTACCCTTAGGTGTCCATTTAACCCTTTTCTAACCCCTCTGGAGTTTATTTTCGGGTCAAACCTATGTTGACCATCCCAAAGATTCTTTACCCAAGGCATTTATGGGATCACATTACCTTGACTGAAAAAGGTATAGTTAATCAATTCCCTCCAAGAGACAAATTTAAAAAAATTCAAACATAAATCCACACATGTCAAGTGACACAAAGAAAATACTTTTACAAATTTATACATGAAATCGTGTCTCTTGTGGATTTTACAAAAACCAGTTAAATAACACTTAACACACATGCATCATTTACTATTACGAATAAAATACAACACAAACGGGGTCTTGTCTCTCCAAATAGACAAGCCCTAGCTTTACGAACATACACAGGTCTAGGTTTGGTTCTCCGTAATATTTCCATGGTCACATGACTCTCTTTTCTTGTGCCACTCAAATACACATTAGTAATTTCCAATAACCTCGTATAATATTAAACACATGAATTAGAATACACATCAACCACTTCGCATACAATTTTCATTTGAACAATTCAATATATCTCATATCCAATTAAATTCACATAAGCATTTATCATAATTCTCGTAATTTTGGTCCACACATAAAACATACATCTTAATTCTATTATCATAATAAAGTCCTACAAATCCAATAATGACATACCTCATCTTCAATTTATCCTATTCTAGAATCATATAGAGTTCTTTATCATAAAGCATATAAATGAAGCATCAACATTCGTCAATGTTATCCATTCATGGAATCAAATAAGTTCTACATCCAGACACAGTTGACATATGTTAAATCAAATTTATCAAATCAATGGATCTTTTAGGATTTCAAATTCATAACATATCAAAATGTACACCACAAGTTGCAATAACTCTATAACTTGGTTCAATTACTTTTCTCACCAATCTATCTATCTAACACAGTCCATTCTATTGAATTATAAGCATTTATTAATAGGGTCAAACATGGTCAACTAAGTTAATCAAAGCTAGGTTTGGGGACAGCCCTTCATATAGTTCTGGAAATAATGCTTCCTGTGCATTGCCGTGAATGTTCATCATGAGGAATATCTTGCAGATTTTGTATATGTCTTGTATGAACTATTTTAATAAGATTTGTATTTTATATTAAGGATATTTTAACCTGGTAGATGAGTTCTTATGGAGATTGTGAATCTGGGAAAGAGGAGAGTCTTTGTGAGCTCCCAATCTAGCTCTACTGTAGAGGAGACTCACAGGATTTTTACCCCTTTTTATTTTCACACATCCCCTTGTGTATGGATGTTATTGGTTATGTGGAATGTCTTTTTAAATATATTTTGAGTCATATAATATTCTTGCTATATTTTAGAATTCAAAGTTGTGGAGTATTTCCTCAGTTTTGACAGTGCTAGAGATGTTCTTCCTCCAAAAGTCTGCATTATGTTTTCAATTGGAGTTCCTTGGGTGAATTTTGTTATTTTATTTTGTTTACATATTCTTATAGTTTATTTTGTGTTGATTCCAATGAGTATAAATACATCATATTTGGTTGTTTATATTTCGAACAGTTTTGATTTCGCACTTAAGTAGTTTTCTGCCAAAATTTACCTTTTTTTTATGCGCTAAAATATCAGTCATATGTGCCATTATGTATATTTTTAATGTTTTGTCCAGTTTGAAGTCTGTTTGAGGTCAATTGGATTTGGGGTTATACTAGAGGCTTTTTGAGGGCATCTATGATGTTGTCTAAAATTATTTATGATTGGTGATGTCTTCATATGATTTATTTATTTTGGTTTTGTATGCATTTTACTCCATTTGAGTTGTTTGTGCTTCCTCTCTTGTTGATGCACCAAGAGAGATTGAGATTCTTGTGATTATGTGCCAGCAAGTGGATAGGTCTTTCTAAGATTATGTGATGATTCATTTCATATTTGATGGTATTTCTTATGGCCTTGATATGTTTATTTGGCCAAGAGGCTCATTGATTTTTGGTTCTCATGATGTTAACTTTCACATGTTTTATGTGTTGGCATATGCACACTCTAATGAGACATTGTAGGTGATTGAAGGTTTTGTCATTGATGGCAACCTTGCAATCCTATGGCACCGGCAAGGGATTATACCAATAAGGCATTACACCGGCAAGTTAGTGCACTGGCATCAGCAGATCACACTCTACACTGGCACTCAGGACACCGACACTAGCACAAAGAAAAGAAGTATACTGGCACAGAGGCCAACAGGATTTTGTTATATTATATTTTGCTTATTATTGTAAAAACTTTGTAAGCCGATTTGGCATGTTGTAAAATGACTCTTAAATATAAAAGAGATCATTGTAGACATTTTGGAAGTAAGGAAGTAAGTGAAGAAAGTGACGTATGCGAAATATAGGTTGAAGGGTTTATGTAAGAAGCAGAGCAGGAAACAGTATTGGATCAGGCATTATAGATGCTATTGTAAAGCAGTACAAGATATTGGATTTGTATAATCCGCATTGTAAGTCAGTGAGACTACCCATTGAGCAGTGAGCTCTAGGCAGTTGGCCTTCTTGCATGTACAGGCCCCTATTGTAAGTAATATTCTCTTATTGGCCAGTAAGTGAATATTGTGGGTTACAAATCCCACCGAGGTTTTTCCCACATAGGGTTTCCTCATTAAATCCTTGTGTTATGGTGTGCTTTTCATGTGGATGTTCTTAATTCTATTTATTACATTATTTCTTGCATACCGGTACGCTATTATAATATGTTCTGCATGTTTTAAGTTAAGAAATACTTGTTACCAGTTAGATATTGATTCACGCCCCCTCTCAGTATCTATGGGATTCCTAACAATTGGTATTAGAGCCTGGTCCTCTATTTTCAGAAGCCTAACAGCTTGAGGAAGATCTTGACACCGGTAAAGATGGAAAATTTGATGAAGCAACTTGAAGGAGCTCTCTCAGACTATGATGCAGAGAAATTGAAAAATATCAAACTAGACGATGATTTAAGGGCAGCTCAGGATATCATTCAAACACTTCAAGAGAATCTTATTGTTGCAAGAAATAAGAGAAGAGAACTTTGTGAAAAGTTGCAAGATGAGAATGATGAAAAGGAATCACTTAATCATCAGATAAGCAAGTTGAAACAAGAGAACATGACAACAAAGAATGAGATGTAGGATATGACTATGAGATTTTGTAAAGAAATTAAGGATAGGAAGAAGAATGAAGAAGAATTGACCAGAAGACTAAGTGATGCAGCAAATGAAAACACAAGACTTAGCTATGAAAATGACATGTTGAAGATAGATCTGATGCACACTCAAAATGACTCCAATGAACTAATGAGACAGAAAGAGGTCTTAGAAAGAGAACTAGAAACTTCAAATCAACATAAAGAAAAATTCAAGAAAAGCTCAAAGGAACTTGGCACTTTGCTGAAGAATCAAAAACCTAAAGGTGACACTTCTGGAATTGGCTTTGAAGTTGGTGAAAGCTCTGATACTACAAATACTCAGGATCACAGCAAACTGGTAAGACAACCCAATGCTTATAAATTTAATGGAAAATGCTTTAACTGTAATAAGTATGGTCATAGAGAAAATGAATGTAGATCTAGAAATTATCAGAATATCAACACACCCACTGGTCAATGTTCAAAATGCAACAAAGTTGGTCACAACTCTAAAAATTGTAGAATGATTGTGAGATGTTATGTTTGTGGAAGATTTGGAAATTTATCTAATCAATGCAGAACACAAACCAACATAGGTTATGGGAAAGCTATTCAGAAGAATAATGTAACTTGTTATGCATGTAACAAGATTGGGCATATTGCAAAATTTTGTAGAAGTAAAGGATCACCAGTAGACAACAAAAGTTCTAGCTTGAAAGGTAAAGAAAAAGTTGAAGAGGTTGAGCAAGAATTCTCAAAACAATGGATTAGAAAAGCTGATCTAAATATTGGGAATACTCCTCCACCAGTAGAACCAGTCAATGCTTCACCAGTAGGATAGAGTGATGCTTCATCAGAAGGATAGAGCAACACTCCACTGGTAGGAAGTTCTTCATCTAATTGAAGAAAGTTTCCTTGATGGTTTGGCAATCTAATGACACATGTGCTATTATTTCCTCGGTTAGAGATAAGAAGTTGGAAATTACTTGTTACCAGCAGACAATGTTAAGTGAATACTTAACCAACATGCATTTAATGTGGTAGATGGCAAAAAGACACTATAAATTTGAGGTTTTGACTCCACTTCATTTCACCGAGATTTCAAATGTACGAAGAGTGTGAAGATTCTGAGCTAAGGCATTTCGAGCAAGAGGCAAGAACACTTCAAGCAATCATCCATCCTAAAGGCAGTAAAAGGTATTTTATCATGGCATCCACCTCTACAATTGAATATATAGAAAACCCTACTATTGTCGAAGTTATAAAAAAACCTAGGCCCGTATTTCAATTAGTTCCCAAGGTAGCAAAGAAAGATGATACCTTAGGTGCTTTTTCTCAAATTCCTAAGGGAGTTATTTATGCTGAAGACCCCAGTATTTAAATTCACTGTAACATTGAGGAACTAGGAGATGAAGAGATTAAAACCATGTTTAAAACTATCATATGTGATGAATCCGACAATGTAAAAGATGAACATAAGATCATTGAAACCCTAGGATTTACAGAGATCCTTAGCATTCCTAAATTTCCCAAGGATGTGATTAGGATAGTCTTAAGCAGGGTACATGGTGAATTTTTCTGGCTAGATGCAATTCACAAAATCACCAAGGAAGTTGTGAAAGCTGTCACAGGGTTACTGACCATTGGTTAAAGGCTAGACAAAACTAAGAAGGTATCCAATGACCTAATTACTCAGTTAATAGGTGCCACATCTGATAAAAGGTCCTTAAGAGTAAATGATGTAACAGACATTAATGTGAGATTTATTAGCATGATATTAGGGTATAAAGCTACTCATGCAAATAGACTTAATTCAGTTTCAAGTTTATGCATTAAGAGTGCTTATGATATGGTCACAGATAATGCAAAGATTGATGTATGTGAGTGGTTAAAGGATGAATTAATTGACAACTTAGGCAAGATTAAGAAGGACAAAAAAGGAACTTTCAGGTTTGGAAATCTACTAGTATGTTTGATGCTACATATAACCAAATAGGTTCCTGGTATAGGCTACAAAGAACTTGGATATGATATACCGGTAGGCAAACAGTTAACAGAACTATTCACAAATACAAGAGAAGACAAGGAAAACAATATCCAGGATTTCTTTCAAGCACTAAAAGCCAAAATGAAGAAAAGAATCTGACTATCACAAAAGATTGTTGACAAATATAAAGATGAAATATGCTTTGTAATCAAGAAGGATGAGATCTAGATGGAAGCAGTCATCTCTAGGACAGTTTGGGTAATAGAGATGGGCTATGAAACAGATGATCATATAATTGAAACATATGCTAAAGCACTTCTGGAAGCCCCTAAAGAACCTAAGGAAGAAGTATTTGGTAGTGTAGAAACTATTGAAAGCCAAATACAATCTAAGAAAAGAGTGAAAAAGGTTGAGGCAGTTGTAAGAAAAGGTTCCAGATAGGCAAAGGCTATTAAAGATGTGTTAAAGCAAACCGGTATAACAGAGGATGAGTTAGCAGCTCCACAACCTGAAACTCACCTATCACTGGTAGGTACTTCTTCAGAGAGTGACATGCTTGTAACTTTCAAGAGAGTTGTAAGGAAAAGAGATCCCTCACCGGCAACCACACCCTCACCTAGGAGGACAAGACAAAAACAACAAGCAGTGAGATCTCCGGTAAGAAAGGCTACACCAAAGAAGAAGAAACTGACACCCAAGAAGAAGAAGAGGACAAACAAGGACTTGGCCCCTTTTGACATACTATTGAATGAAATTAAAGGGGAAGGCAAATTGAAGAATATAGAGAAACTATATGAAACTCTAAGAGCTGATAAAAAAGAACAAGTAGAAAACAGTGTTATATTTCATATGGATATGTATAAGAAATTTTTGATGGAAGTAGTAAATGAAGTTCCAGATGAACTATTTAAGAGACTGGAAGCAAGGAGACAAGCAATAATAGAACTGGACAAGAAAATAAAGATTGAAAAGCTACTTGTTGTATATCCAGTGAATTCACCCAAAGAGATTGATGACTTAATTGCTCAAGCCAACCGGTCAATATTTTCTACTGCACACCGGCACATTGCTTTAATGGTTGGAAGAATTAATGAGTTGACTAAGGAGACAGAAAATGAATGGGACATTTTCCTAGTGGAAAAAGAAAAACAAGAAGAATATATGAGTCACAAACCTATAAAGGTATATTAGAAAGAAAGAGACAAGGGTAAAGGTAAAGTTGGTGGACCACCTAGTATCAAGGTTAAAGACAACTTACCCCCACCTCCTTTGATTACTCCACCGACAAAAACAAAAGCTACAAAAGATCAACCGACAGCTGAAAGTATGGATGTAGAAGATGGTAATCCTAATCTTGAAGTCTTATATACTGTGGATGTTGATACTCAAAAGATCAACATTGTGGTAGACAAAGATACAGCTGATAAGACTGACGTGGCTAGTGAGCCTCCGGTAGCTGAGCAAACTGATAACACACAAGAGAAACCAGCAGATGACAAATAAAAATAGGTAGAGACTCAAACTCAGACTGAGACAATGCAACAAACAAAGAAACCAACAGAGCAAAAGGCTCCTAAATAGGAACAACAACAAAAGCAAGAACAAGTTCATAAGGAAACAATGCCACTGGTAACTGGAGAAGTAAAAAAACCATTGCTTAAGGAAATGCAGACACAAAAAGACCTACCAGAGGTCCATACAAGCTTGGTTACTTCCACTGGTGGTACTCAGAATATAGGTTCATCATCAAGCTACAAATCAACTAATGTGACTGAGGTACTATTAGATTCAATTAAAAAGATAACAGATTGCAACTCACAAGCCTATAAGGCAATAGATGATACCATACCAATTTTGATGGTAATTGCTCCTAACTATAATAAAAGACAATAAAGATTCTTTAGGACAACTTGATACCTTGTGTAAATATATCACAGAAAACATTGAGAAAATAAAGGAAGAGACATTGAAGGATAAAGTAGAAATTGAAAAGTAGAAATTCTTTGATGAGCAAATAAAGAAGTGTAACAGATATTTTGACACACTTCTACCGAAATTGTGTAATTTATTAAAAGAGTACAAAACTCTATACAAAGACACTTGTAAGACAAATTTTTTTATTGTAGATATAGACAAGTAGATGAGCAAGGTACATGATGAAATCAATAATCTTGCAGATAATTTTGTCAACTTGCTTGATACACTATCTACTTTTGAATAGAAGATAACAAATTTTGAGGAAGATTTACTTAAATTGGAAAGAGAAAAAGAGAGAATAGTGAATAAGGCAAAGCATCTGAGATTAAAACTGAGTCCAAGATTGGACTATCTAGCATCACTGTGGAAGGAAGTATCTGAGGTACTAATACAGGGATAGAAAACATCGACAAAGCATTTACAGCATCTCACCGGTACAGTTAAGAGAACAAAGACAACAATAAGAGATAGTAAAAGTTTATGGAGAGTATAGACTTGATTTTGGCAGATCTATTTCAAATTGTAACTACCCAGTTACAAGGTTGAAACTACAAACTCTACTGACATCTTGACAACCTTTGTCATTGCTGCCAAAGGGGGAGTAGTGGGATGAGAAAATTCAACATCACAGAATCATATGCTCAGGGGGAGCACACACATTTTTGGTAACATTTTTTGGACTTCACATTTTTGGATAATTTTTGGACACACCTTTGAAATTTCTCATGAGTGTTGCCATCAATACCAAAGGGGGAGATTGTTGGCATATGCACACTCCAATGAGACATTGTAGGTGATTGAAGGTTTTGTTATTGATGGAAACCTTGCAATCCTATGGCACTGACAAGGCAATATACCCATAAGGCATTACATTGACAAGTTAGTGCACTGGCATCAGCAGATCACACTCTACACTGGCACTCAGGACACCGACACTGACACAAAGAAAGGAAGTATACCGGCATAGAGGCCGATAGGATTTTGTTATATTATATTTTGTTTATTATTGTAAAAACTTTGTAAGCCGACTTGGCATGTTGTAAAATGACTCATATATATAAGAGATCATTGTAGACATTTTGGAAGTAAGAAAGTAAGTGAAGAAAGTGATGTATGCGAAATATTAAGGCAGACCTATTATGCAAAATATAGGTTGAAGGGTTTATGTAAGAAGTAGAGCATAAACCGATACTAGATCAGGAATTATAGATGCTATTGTAAATCAGTACAAGATATTGGATTTGTATAATCCACATTGTAAGTTAGTGAGACTACCCATTGAGCGGTGAGCTCTAGGCAGTTGGCCTTCCTGCATGTGTAGACCCCTATTGTAAGTAATATTCTCTTATTGGCTAGTAAGTGAATATTGTGGGTCACAAATCCCACCAAGGTTTTTCCCACACCGAGTTTCCTTGTTAAATCCTTGTGTTATGGTGTGCTTTTCATGTAGATGTTCTTAATTCTATTTATTACATTATTTCTTACATACTGGTACACTATTATAATATGTTTTGCATGTTTTAAGTTAAGAACTACTTGTTACCAGTTAGATACTGATTCACCCCCCCTCTCAGTATCTGTGGGATTCCTAACATCATGATTATGAGATGATATTGTTGTTTGCATATGGACTATTTGTGATTTCATATTTATGTATATTCTAAGAACCAATTATGATTCTAAAGCCTCTTGTGTTGTCATGTTTGAGACCATGTTAGGGGGGAGTGGGCTTCCTTGTGATGACCAGGGTCATGAGAGATAGGCTTGCATGAGGTTCCTTGTAAGGATGCATGAAGTCTAGACCACCAAGGCACATTGGAGTTTTCCATGATTTGTAAATAAGTGATAACCTAATAATTGATGGGTTGGGTAGTTAGATTAATTAATAAGATGATAAAATGATTGTGCCTCATGACTTAGTCCTAGGGAGGATGTTTTAGGATAAGCATAAGAAGGCTATGAAGATGGTAAGCTGACCTCCCTTACTCTCTCATAGGTTGAGATGGCTCCACATGTCCATCAAGCTAGTGCCTTGTGTTATTATGTTATTGTGTTATAAGGATAGCATGTGATGACACTCCACTCCTACATGTGTTTCCCCTTTATGATTTGTGATTATGCTTATTGGATGCATTTATGTTTTGATGAGTTTTATGCCTCTGGGAGTTCATTCTTGTTGTATTGTGTAAGATCTTGCTTGAGAGTCCTTGCGTGGTTAGTCTCCTTGGTTTTAAGTGCCAGCTTAGGTTTAGAGTGTGTGTTGGGACCTTGTGTCATCTCCTAGCACGGGGGGTGGTTCCTTTGGTTCCACATGGTTGGGAGGTTGGTACTTTTTAGCCATTGGGATGTTCTTTGGATTCTTCTTGCATGACGTGGATTCTTCTTCATGATGTACTATGGATGTACCTTATAGCAGATTTACGTAATGGATAAGATAAAATGTATGTAATGTAATACTTTTGTATATCATAGATGGAATCTTGTAGTAGGAAGAGCTATGTTCATGATGTATTTAATGTACTTATATTTGTAGATGAATTATAGTTGGAAATTGGAATTAAGGCCTAGTTTTATTGTACTATTGTAGAGAGGTGATCTTGTGAGTCAAGGAAATGAATGGATTATAGTTGGAATAGAATGGAATTGCACTATGGATTAGTTGTATTATCTCATGGGATGATTAGAGGCTAGTTAGAATGTTAAATAATCTTGAAAGAGGAATGTTCATTGAGTAATAAATGAATATGCTATAGGATGTTAAATGGATTTAGTAAACATGTATGATTCATATAGATGCGTTGGTAGAAAGAAAATTATGCATATCATGGGAAGTAAGTAATTTTGTAGGTTGCATATCTCATGAGTAGATAACTATATTATGATGCATTAATGAAGGTGAAATATACCTTTCACTTATGTAGTATGCTATTGTGGAAATGAATTTAAGTAATGATGCTAAAGTACCCTAGGGAAAGATTAATGATGTTGTGATATTTCCGCTTGCATTAATTTCATAAAATGAGTAATGATATATGTTCATATTGGTTAATTGAGGAATGGATGTAAATAGATGGAGATGTTATGTGTTACATTAATTTTTATTAGATGTTAATTAAAAAAAAAATTATCTCCATTTGTATATTATTGTTTAATTTCTTTAGGGTATTTTGGCAGGCATTACACTATCAGTTGGATACTACTGACATGTTTGGATCACTGAAATATATTTGGTTTGATGTTTCTAGAGTATGTTTTGGTCAGTTGGTACTGACTTGGTGATTGGATGCTATCATACACTCTAATAAGCCTATACCAGTAAGGGTTTAAGGTTTTATCGATAGATCTTTTACTGAGAATCTTTGATAGGATGCATACGTGGTGTTGGTGTGGCTTCTAGATGGAATTTAGGATGTAGAAGGTGATCTTTTTTTGTGCCTCAACTAATTGGAGACATCTCTTTGGCATGGTGGACCCAAATTAGGTCTGATACTTATCCAGGTTATGGAACGTCATCATGTTACGTGTTCTCTACACATTACTGGAATGATTTATGGATTGGTTAATGTTGTTTTGGTCTAAAGCCGACATGGCATATCATTGTAATGTGGATGTATGTAATGATCTTATTGTAATATCTTTTAGGTGGCCAACCTAATTGCTTTAGGCCCTAGAGTTTGTATAAATTGATGTAAGATCTCACTGTAGATCATGGTCATGGTCATGGAATGAAATATCATATGCGAAGGATATTTGGTTGATCATAGGTGATCGAATTGGGTTTATGTAAGAGGTCAAAGGCCTCTGGTATTGAGCTTAATCGGGACTATAATAAGGCATGGTAGATGCTATCATTTGTAGTTCATTCTTTTGGATTGTTGTCCAATTATATTGAGGTGGTTATAAATTCTCTGTAGTCAGTGAGACTCCTTTGTAATGAGCAGTACGCTCTAGGTAGTGTGTCTCCCTACATGTGTAGGCCCCTTATTGTATCACATACTTTCTGTAGAAGTATCATTTGATTGTGGGTAGGATTCCCACCGTGGTTTTTCCCTTTACTGGGTTTTCCATGTAAAAATCATGGTGTTATGTGATATGGTTGCATTTTGTTGATTCTCTATTTCATTCTTAAGTTTTATTGCTTACTGATATCTATTTCTGCTATTCTAGTATTTAATGTTTATGTCCTCTAGTTAAAGGTTATAAATTGGTTTTATTAATATAATTTGTTGACAACTTATTCACCCCCCCCCCTCAATTGTACACCGATTATTCTAACAGAAAGAGGAGTGAAGATGATGTCTATTGGGTTGAAGGACTAAAGCACAATCTTTTGACTTTTGCTCAACTCAATGACAAAGGATACCCATTGGAGTTTAAAAATGGTATGTGCAAAATCTATGGGAGCAAAGATGAACTGATTGCAACCAGCAAGCAAACTAAAGGTAACCTGTTTCACCTGAATCCTAAAGTCAGCAACTATTTAAATGCTAAAGTAGATGATAGTTGGCTTTGGCATAGGAGATTTGGTCATATAAATTTTGATAATATTATTAAAGTGAGTAAGTCCAAGAGAGTGAGATGTTTGCCTCAATTGGACAAACTGGGTAATGTTCTATGTAAGGAATGTCAGTTGGGAAAGATGGCATCCTCAACTTTTAAGAGCAAAACTTTTTCAGCGAAACATCTATTAGATTTGGTTCATATAGACCTCTATGGACCAATTATGACTAAAAGTATTCAAGGTGACAGATATTTTATGATCTTCACTAATGATTGCTCAAGAATGATGTGGGTCACATTCTTGAAGGATAAAACATAAGCATTTAGTAAGTTCAAGGCATTCAGGGCCTTAGCTGAAAAGGAGAGTGGTAAGAAGATAAAGTGTTTGAGGACTAATCAAGGTGATGAATTTACTTATGAGGAATTCACTCGATATTCTAAAGAAAATGGTATCAAGTGACAACTTTTTGCACTAAGGACACCACAACAGAATAGTATTGCAAAGAGGAACAATCGGTCAGTTGTTGAAGCTTCTAGGATGATGTTGATAAAATGAGGTGTAGCAAAAACTTTCTGGAGAGAAGCTATCAGCACAACTATCTACACTATGAACCAGATTTTGGTAAAAAGAGGTAAGGATAAGACTCCTTATGAATACTGGTATGGTAGATCACCTAATGTTAGTTATTTTAAGATATTTGGCAGAAAATGTTTTATTAAGAGAGGTGACTATGTTAGTAAGTTTGAGGCTAAAAGTGATGAAGGTATATTTCTTGGTTATTCCACCAAGAGTAAGGCCTACAAATGTTACAACAACTAGAAACAAAGAATCATTGAGTGTTGATGTTCAAGTGGATGAGTATCCTAAAGTCTTAGGGGAAACCAGTGTGGAGAAAAAGGATGAAGATCCTTGCATTTTTGTTTGGAAGCAGAACCTATGAAACCTGAAACTAGTAATGTGAATGTTGTTGTACCTATTCAATCGGAACAGGTAGATTCAGAAGAAGATGCTTATAATGAAGAAAAAGAACCTAAAGATAATGATCATGTTATTCTAAGGTATGTGAGACTCAATCACAATCTTGACCATATTATTGGAGATAAGGATGTTGGAGTGCTAACTAGAAGAAGAACTAGAGAGAATTCTTTCCTAATCTCTACTATTGAGCCTAGAACTGCTAAGGAAGCATTTGGAGATGATCATTGGGTCAAATATATGGAGGAGGAGCTTGATCAAATTGATAAGAACAATACATGGACCCTAGTACCCAAACCGGTGAATAAGAATGTGATAGGTACTAAGTGGTTTTTCAAGAACAAGTTGAATGAAGATGGTATAGTAGTCTGAAACAAAGCTAGATTGGTTTGCAAAGGTTATACATAGGAAGAAGGAGAAGATTATGTTGAGACTTTTGCATGAGTTGCTAGACTAGAAGGCATCAGAACTTTACTTGCATTCGCAACACATAAGAGATTCAAAGTATATCAGATGGATGTGAAGTCGACATTTTTGAATGGAATACTAGAAGAAGTATACATTGAGCAGCCAGATGGTTATGCTTTGACTGATGAAAAAGAGATGGTATGTAAGTTGCACAAGGCAATATATGGATTAAAGAAAGCATCGAGAGCATGGTATGAAAGAATTCATTCACACCTGATGAAGATAGGTTTTTAGAGAACCAGTGAAGACAACAACGCATATCTCAAATCTGACAGAGATAAGGTACTGGTTAGTGAAGTGTTTGTAGATGATATCATATTTGGAGGCAATGATGACATGAGAAATGATTTTGCAAATGAAATAAAAAGTGAGTTTGAAATGTCTCTAGTTGGAGAGATAAAAAATTTTATAGGCTTGCAAATTAAGTAAATGAAGAGTGGTATTTTCATCACATAGTCTAAGTATGCGAAAGAGGTATTAAAGACATTTGGTATGAGTGACTATAAACTAGTTGGGACACCAATGGTTATAGGATGTAAATTGTCTAAGGAAGATGAAGCTACACTTGTTGATGAAAAGGAGCACAGGCCAATGATTGGTAAATTGCACTATGTTGTTCGTAGTAGACTAGATATAGTTCATGTAGTTGGTCTAGTTGCTAGATTTAAGAAGAATCTAAAGGAAACACATTTGATAGAAACCAAGAGGATATTCAGATATTTGAAAGGTACTATTGACTATGGATTATGGTATCCATATGAAGGTAACTTTGACTTGAAGGTGTATACAGATGCAGACTGGGTAGGTAATGTTGATGATAGGAAAAGCACAACTAGTGGAGCATTGTTTCTTGGAGAAAGACTCGTTTCATGGATTAGCAAGAAGCAGAGTTGTATATCACAGTCTACTACTGAAGCTGAGTATGTTGAAGCTTATATAAATTGTACCCAAGCTATCTGGATGAGGCACATTCTGGAAGGTTTCAAGATGAAGTTTATAGAACTTGTAAATATTTTATGTGACAATACTGGTGCCATAAATATTTCCAAGAACCCTATTTTGCATGCATGAACCAAGCATATTGAATTGAAGTATCATTTCTTGAGGTAAAAAGTGCAGAGTAAAGATGTGATCTTGGAGCATGTTTCTACCAAGGTGCAGCTTGCATATATCTTTACTAAACCTCTACCTAAGACTACTTTTGAGTATCTTAGAATTCAGCTAGGGGTTGTACCCCTTCATGAGGTGAATTGAGCATGATGTAGACTACATCAATCCTAGGGCTACTTGCAGAATTTTACAGCAGGATTGATGAAGAAGTGGAGTTATTCCACAGGGGGAGCATCAAGTTGTAGGTTGTTGATGCTAAATAGTGAAGTTTTACATTGCATGTTTTACTTTCACTTTGGTATTGTTGTCAAAGGGGGAGAAGAACTATGTGATTATGGGGAGAAGAGTTATATGATTGACAGATAGAAGATCTATAGCCAGCTACCAACTGAAGACAAGGAGAGTATATGGTAAAAAGTAAACTAGGATTCCTATAAACAATCATAGCAATAAATGGTATTGATATTTGTATTGTGCTTAATGCCAAAGGGTGAGATTGTTATAATTTGCATAAAAATTGCATTAATGAAATGTTATGTTGTCATTGATATCAACTAACCGGTAATGATGTTGTAATAATATTGTTTTGTAACTGGTAGGAAGAGCTAGTGAAGGAAACTGTAACCAGTAGGTGAGTTTGTGGAGTGAACCGGTATTGCTAATTAATGGAGAGTTGAACTAGTAAACCCTACCTATTTATTTGATAAACCCTAACCGATGAAGTTTGTTATATTGGTTTATGATCTGATGATGAGCGGTAATGGTTATGACATGTATGTATGTTGTATGAGAAGAGTTTCAAAGTGTTTTTGGCATGTTGAGATAACGGTTTTTATCTTGGTAATGAGAAAGTATATTGCATGTAATGTAAAACACACGATGAGTTACTAAGTTTGATGAAGTGGTGATCAAGGAGTGGCCGAGGATATCTTGAATGATGTGCAGAGGTTGTTATGTAATCCAACGGTCATACTTGAACTGATTTGTTTGTAATCTCTATGAGAAAATTAGGTTTTTGTTGTGTTACCGACCTATTGATTTGTTTATAAGGTCGATGAGTTGTTTTGTTTTTCAGAGTTGGCAAATTTCTAGTTGAGTGTGTGGTTGCCAAACCGGATGATGTATATGCAGTTTGTGTAAAAGTAGATAGTAGCATGAAAAGGATCTGAACAAGCAAGTATAATGCTATCCAAATAGATCAGCAAACTCCTATTGTTTTCTAACAATTACAATAGTAAAATCCCCTAACTAGGTAAGATCTAACAAGCTTAGTGTTATTCAAATCCTCTAACCAGGTGGTCAATCAACTTGGATTTCAAATCCTCTACCGAGGTTGCTCCTCACAGGGTATTTCTTCCAATAGGGAATTATAGTCAATCCCTTAACTGGGTGGTCCCTAGCTAACAAGATCTATTCTTAATAGGACTTCTTGTAAAATCTTTAATAGGCATGGCTCCTAATAGGGCATGTCAAAAACATTGTGTCAAGTGGTGAATGTTTTTGTGGTTATGTTTACTATGGTTGAATTGCCTAAGTGCTTAATCCTCTTTGATAAGTTATGATTAACTGGTAGCAATCTAAAATGGGGTTTTACTTATGTCAGTAAAGTATTTGGATGTTTGTGAGTTTCAAGTTGTTTTATTATTAATCTATTGTAACACTCAATCGGTTAAACTTGAGAGTGATATTGCATTTATAGTTCAGTGGTTTAACTTGCTAGTTTAGAGTTTTCTTTGAGAGGTTGATTTTTGAGATTGGTGAAAGTTTATATCAGTTTTTCTATCTACTAATTCACCCCCCCCCCTTTCAGTAGTTGACTGGATCCTTATTCTTACATCACACCAGCACATTCACCTCAGCCATGAAAGAGTGTATGTTCTCATCATCTCCCATCTTCAGCATCTCATACTTTTCTTTCAAACTTTCTAACTTAGCAACTTTCACTTGTTTGTCTCCTTCATATAATATTTCAAGATTCTCCTAGATCTCATGTGTCGTCTGAAGTCCCATTACATTTTTCATATATGAATAATTCAAGGCAGTCAACAATGCTTCCTTTTCTCTAATATTATGTTCAACTTCCTTTATCTCATATGTAGTAACCAATCCATTTGTATGAGTAGAATAGGCATTATTTGCAATCTTTGAGTAATCTTCTCCAAGAGATTTCAAGTGCACTTCCATATATCATAGTTACTTCCATCAACTCTCAGACTGTCCTTCTTAAAGATAACACTTGTAGATACCATCCTGAATCTCCTCAAGAAGCTAGGCTTCTTCTGAAGGATCTAGCTCTGATACCAATTGCTGACAACAATAATGAAGGAAGATTGAGAGGGGGGGTGAATCAGTATTCACCAGATCTACAAAATTTAGCTACAAATACAAATCTAACAAATTGTTGGAATTTCAAAGATAGGCAAATTGAAATCACAACACACAACACCAATATTTTGACGTGGAAAAACCACGGTGGGAACCTACCCACAGTAAGATGATACTTTGTAGTAGTATGTGAAAATATTATAATGGGGAATGCACATGCATTCAAGAACTCTTCTTAGAGCTCACTACTCAAAATATAATGACCCAAAAGGCTACAACCCTCAAGTAAGTCTCATTGAATTACAACAAGATTTGGACAAAATTTTGGAAGGAATGAACTGAAAGAATAGCATCTCCAAATTCCTAATTACAGTTCTGATTAAGCACAAATATTTTATCTACAACACCAATCTCTACTTAATCATAATACCAAAGGATGAATCACTATTTTCACATACACCACTCTCTAATAATGCAAACACAATCTCGATAGCCAAATTACATGACAATATCACCTATTTATACAATTCATCAACCTTGATAGCAAGGTCGGCTAAACCCGCAACTCATAATTACAAAATTAGATCACATGATACAAAGATCGACCATCGGACCAATACGATGATTTACATGACATAACATGGACCTAATTAAAATTTCCAAATGTACAACACCACCGAAAATCATGCCAAGATCAACCGCAACACGCTACACCACTAGAAATAATGCATAACATGAAGAACATCACAGGTTCATGAAAACCACCAATAAATCGCACAACGATCAATGTGGGTCATAAAAACAAATAGGACACAAATAGGAAACACTAGAAAGAACATTAGAATCATCAACAATGGTTGCACCAACACCACTTATCAAATCTTCATATGTCAATGTCTGAAACTCAAGAACACAACAAATAAGAAATTATCACGAGGAAAGATTACTTGCGGAGCACCAAATCATGATCCATCTAAAATGAAGATACACAATACCATCCAAAACAATATCCCAAAATATTAGCTCAATATTAGATCACATGGGAATATACCGGAGGATAGATTGAACCCTGCAAAGCACCAATACAACAAAACAAAACTGCAAACTAGATCATAAGATCTTCTCAATCTGCAATCACTGGAGAAAGTCATAAGAATATGTTGATATCAATGACAACAACATATCCTAGTAGCAACAATGTCCAAAAAACTCCAACACTCTTTGTGGGTCTTCTTTGGCTTCATCAACCAATGACACAACTTTAAACTATGCGATGCATGAACTACTACCACAACTTGTGCGCTTGTGACAAGTAGCACATTGTTGGGTGAATTGTGCTCAAAAACCCTTTTTCCTTTTACCTTTTTCAATGTTGTACAAAGTTGGAATCCTTAGAAAAGAGAATACATGCCAAAGTTGCTGGTAATATGGTATATTTGGTTAAGTATTGTCATTGATGTCAACACTATATCCTGGGTGGAGACTATCCCAATTGGATCTATCCCAGTTAGTCTTGGTGATCATTTTGGTTTTGGTTGTGATTCTGATCCAGTATGATTAGACCTCTGGAATCAGTTTTGGATGCTTATTATGATAGTTATATGGTTGATATATTCTAGTGGTTTCATGGTTTGGTTATCACTTTTTGTATTTTTGGTTACCAGTTGGTTTATGCCTTTACCGACTAGCTTCTGGCTTTATCAGCTTTTGGCATTCCTGCTTAGCTTTACCGGTATGCTGTTTTAGTGACTTGGTCAATGGATTTTGGGTTTGGCTTATGGAATTGGTTTCTTTCATGTTGCTGGAGCTTCTTGATCATATCTCAAGCATTTGACAAATTTTCTTTGGATGGTGTGCTATTATGGTGGTCCTATTTGGATATGGTTAAACTTTCATTGAGGGTTTCTACCAAAAAGTAAAGCATGTTGGATTTTGATCTTAGCGAAATCCCCGATGGATATAATTGTTTGGTTTCTTTATTTAGGTCCATGCTATGTAATGTAAATCATAATATTGGTCCAGTGGTATCATGTGATGTAATTTTGTAATTATGGGTTTATGGGTTTAGGGTTTATCCAACCCCGTCAATAAGGTTGATGATCTGTATTTATAGGTGTCTTGTTCATGTAATTCAGGTGGACAGGCGATGGTTATGGTTGGTTAAGTCTGCATTATCAGAGAAGTATTAAGTGTGAATAAAGTCATATCATTTAGGTGAATATTGGAAAGGTTTTGTATTGCAGAGAAGACATTAGTGCTTAATCGGAATTGTATCAAGCATTAGTAGATTCTAGTTTAATAGTTCATTGCTTTCTGGATTGTAGTTCGATGATTTTGTTAGTTAGTGAGACTTCCCTTTGTCATGAGAAGTGTGCTCTATGTTGTTGGCCTTTTTGCATGTGTAGACCCATTTATAATTATTCACAATATTGCTACAAAGTATTCATGTGATTGTGGGTAGGGTTTCCCACCGTGGTTTTTCCCTTTTTGGATTTTGCATGTCAAATATTAGTGTTATGTGTGTTGTGATTTCATGTTATATTCTTCATTGGGTGGTGCTCTGGTGTAAGGTTTATAATTGAATTGATTTTTGTTGTTGTTAGTAAACTGATTCACCCACCCCTCCTTGTTTACTATCGGAATCAGTGCATTCCAATAATTGGTATCATACTAAGGTCCTCTCTGTAGAAGCTTAAGCTCTTGAGGAGATTCGATGGCAATTGCATGTAGTTCCACATTCAATCCTTACCGAAAGGAGTCCCAAATTTGATGGTATAAATTACAAGATATGGAAGGAGCGAATGAAGATTCATCTCAGATACCTTGGAGTTGAAGTTTGGGTGCTGGCAATGGGCCAGCATCCCTTGCAGGGATTCACAACATGGTTTAGCAACCTCCTGTGGATTCTATGGGTCTAGTGGTTATATCGAGCATTGATAGGTCAATCGTTTGGTGCAACGACAACCCTAGCTTGTAACAAGTGGTATGAGAGCTTGGCCATAGGTTCAAATCACGCAGGCCGCGATGAGTGACACTGGGAGGGGGATTGTTGGCAGTGGGCCAGCGTCCCTCATAGGGATTCACGACATGGTTTAACAACCTCCTATGAATTCTATAAGTCTAGTAGCTATATTGAGCATTGACAGGTCAATATTTTGGTGCAATGACAATCCTAGCTTGTAACATTAGGTGATAATGGAGAAAGGGTATATACCTCATGATCCTAATTCTAGAACACTGGCACTTGTTGATGAACATAAGAGAGCTGAAAATGATGTAAGAGCAAAAGAAGCATTGCTAAGCGCCCTATTTGATGAAAAGATATTGAATATCATAGAA
Organism: Cryptomeria japonica; assembly: GCF_030272615.1. Lineage (NCBI taxonomy): Eukaryota > Viridiplantae > Streptophyta > Pinopsida > Cupressales > Cupressaceae > Cryptomeria > Cryptomeria japonica. Next base: position 572,123,293 of record NC_081408.1, read on the forward strand.
TTGGATAATTCTAAATTGATCTAGATAAAGCTCGAAACTCTTTATGAAGGTGACCAAGCTGTGAAGATTGCTAAACTTGAAGGTTTCTAGTTAAGATATGAAACTTTGAAGATGGAAGAAGATGAGAAGATACATTCTTTCATGGATAGAGTCAATGAGATTGTCATGGTTATCAAATGTTGTGGTGGATCTATTAGTGAGGATGAAATAGTGTTAAAATTTCTAAGAGTTTTATCAAGGACCCCTATGACCTTCGGACAATGAACTTCCGACAATGTCAAGTAGCCCTATGACCAAAAATACAGTACTTGGGAAATTGACTGCTTTTGAACTTGAATAACTTAGAGATCAGAGTGCTTCTAAAACTGAGACTGCATTTAGAGCATTTGCATCTGGTAAATAGAAGGTGGATTGGAAAGAAATGTATGCTAAGGATATGGAGGAAATTGAGAAAGAAGAAAAAGAGCTTGAAGAGATGGAAGCCTTGATTGCTAAAAGAATTCCTAAAGGACTAGCTGGAAGTAAGTATAAATGAAAAGTCCCTTTTGAAATGTTTTTCATGCAATAAGATTGGTCATTTTGCATCTAGATATCATGAAAGAACTGCTAGGAATCATGAAAGATTTATGAGGAATTATAAGCCTAATCTTGAATATCAGAGCAGACCTAGATTCAAAAGAAATAAGGATAAATCATGTTATTATGCTGATGATGATGATGATGATGAACCTGTGAGTGGATCCAGTAATGGTGCTTCATTCGACAAAGATTGGGTCTTTATTGCTATCAAGGATGATTCTCCAGAATCTATCATTGAACCAACACATACTGAGGAAAAGGCCTTGGCTGCTAAAATTGAAGAAAAAGATGAATGGGTTATAGATAGTGGATGCTCAAATCACATGACTGGTGACAAAAGAAAGTTCTTATAACTGCAAGAGTTTGATGGTGGATTAGTCAGATTTGGAGACAAGAAGGCATGTAGGATCAAAGGAAAAGGAACAATATCATTGGATAGTAAGACTAATACTGATAATGCTTATTATGTTGAAGGTTTAAAGCATAATATTTTAAGTTTAGGTCAGATGGTGGATAGAGGGTTTCATTTGCAATTCAAGGAAGGATAATGTAAGATCATTAATAAATGTGGATTGGAGATTGCTTTCAAAATTCACACTAATGGTAATATCATTCATTTGAACTTTGGTGAGAAGGCTTGCTTGATTGCTCAGATTGATGAAAGTTGGTTATGGCATAAGAGGATGTGGCATGTTAATTTTGATTGCATAGAAAAGATCAGTTCAATACCGACTGCCAAAGATTTGCCCAAGATTGTTAAACCTCATAATCCGGTATGTAGAGAATGTCAAATGGGTAAGAAAGTTAGAACTTCGTTTAGAAGTGTACATGATAAATATAATGAAATTATTGATCTTATTCATACTGATTTATGTGGACTGAAAATGACTAAAGTTTTTTCAAGGTGATAGATATTTTATGTTACTTATTGATGACTATTCTAGAATGATGTGGGTAGCATTTTTGAAAGAGAAATTTGAAGCTTTTGAGAAATTTAGAATCTTTAAGGCTATGGTTGAGATTGAGACAGGACTGAAGATAAAGTGCTTAAGATAATATCATGGTGGTGAGTTTACATCTAGTGAGCTCAACAACTTTTGTGAAAGGAATGGTATTAGGAGGCAACTTTTTGCACCTAGGACCCCATAGTAGAATGGATTGGTGGAAAGCGAGAACAAAACAATTTTGGATCCTACAAGGACTATAATGAGTGAATCTAAATTACCTTATATCTATTAGAGAGAGGCTATCAATATCTTTGTATACATTTTCAACAAAGTACACATAAAAGGTGATACCCGTAGGACTCCTTATGAACTATGGTTCCAATTTTTCAGAATTTTTGGAAGAAAATGTTACATTAGAAGAGATGATGCATTAGGAAAATTTGATCCTAAAAGTGATGAAGGAATATTTTTGGGTTATTCTACTAAGAGAAAAGCATATAGATGTTATAACAAAATATTGAATAAGATATTGGAAAGCATAAATGTCAAGGTGGATGAGCATGGCAGTAATTAGATCAGAGTATATGATTATGGATCGTAAAATGAACTTATCAGAACTGAACCAGTAATGCAAGAATTAGTTCAGAATAGTGAACTTGTGACACTGGTAGCATCATAAAATTCAACAGTGACAAAGGAATAGCATAATGAGTCAGCAAATCAAGAAAATTCAAAGACTCCCAGGTATGTAAAGCTAAATCATTCTGAAGATTAGATTATTGGAGATAAAAAGAAAGGTGTGATGACTAGGAGAATGTTAGTTGTTCAAGAGGTATGTTTAATTTCTCAAATTGAACCGGAATCTTTCATTGAAGCAAGTAAGGATGAAAATTGGATAAAAGCAATGGAAGAGGAATTAGATCAAATTGAAAAGAATAAGACATGGGAACTTGTACCTAGACCTAAAGACAAGAACATTATTGGAACTAAATGGGTTTTCAGGAACAAATTAAATGAGGAAGGTCAAGTGGTGAGGAACAAGGCTAGATTAGTTTGCAAAGGTTATTCACAAGAACAAGGAATTGATTATGGGAAAAACATATGCCCTAGTTTCTATAATTGAAGCGATAAGACTTTTTCTTGCATATGCTATGCACAAGAACTACAAAGTATATTAGATGGATGTTAAATGTTCTTTTCTAAATGGAGATCTTGAAGAGGAAGTTTACATTGACAACTTGATGGATTTTCTTTATCAAAAGAAAAAGGACATGGTTTGCAGATTGAAGAAAGATTTATATGGACTAAAATAGGCCCATAGAACATGGTATGCTAGATTGGATAAGTATCTTTCAAAGCTTGGTTTTAGTAAAGGTAATGTTGATAGTAACTTATATTACAAAATTTAGCATGGTGACATATTCATTATTGAAGTATTTGTGGATGATATCATTTTTGGAGGAGAAGAAGGTCTATGCATGAAATTTGCTAATGATATGAAGAATTAATTTGAAATGTCTATAATTGGTGAGATAAAATATTTCTTAGGTTTGCAGATTACTTAGACTGATAAAGGTATTTTCATTTGTCAAACTAAGTATGTGAAGGAGTTACTTAAGAAATTTGGACTTGAGAATTCTAACCTGTCGGTACTCCTATGATAATCAGTTGCAAATTGTCAAAGGATGATGAATCACCTAAGGTGAATCCGAGCATATTCAAATCACTAATTTGTGGTTTGATGTACCTAACTTAGACAAGACTTGATATAATGAATGTTGTTTGTATTGCTTCTAGATTTTAGTTAGATCCTAGAGAAAATCATGATATTGTTGTCAAAAAGATATTCAGATATTTGGTAGGTACAACAAACTTTGGGTTATGATATCCAAAGAATGATGACTTCGCATTATGTGCATATATAAATTCTGATTGGGCAGGAGATGTGGATGACCGAAAGAGAACTATTGGAGATGCATTTTTCTAGGGAAGAAGCTGGCTTCATGGCTTAGTAAGAAAGAATCATGCACTTCGTTGTCTACAATTGAAGTAGAATATGTTGCAGCTACTACCAACTGTAATCATATTTTATGGATGAAACAAATGTTAAAGGATATAAGGGTATATTATGGTCAGCCTATTGTTATTCACAGTGACAATACTATTGCTACTGATATGTCAAAGAATATGGTATTTCATTCCAAATCAAAACACATTTCTATAAGGTATAATTTCTTGAAGGAAAAGGTTGAAGCAAAGTAAGTCAGATTGGTTTATGTGCCTACTAAGGAACAAATTCTAGATATTCTAATGAAGCCATCTCCTAAAGACACTTTTGAATATCTCAGAGATCAGTTGAGGGTTACCAACCCTCCGGAAGAGAATTAGTGATGCATCAATCTGGTGAGCTGATCAGACATACTTTTCTAATCCAAGTTGATGAAGATGATGCTACTACTCAAGGGGAGTAGTTAGCTATTTGGTTCAGTACTCTTGGCTTAGTATCCATCCTTTGTCATTGATTTCAAAGGGGGAGAAGGTAATCATGTGAAAACTACTAGATCTTTTGGTGTTTGTTGGAATTCCTTAGCACTTGGATGTTTTTCACAATCAGTGTTGCCATTAATGCCAAAGTGGGGAGATTGTTGGCAATCCACTGGATTTGGTTAGGTGTTGTCATTGATGTCAACACTATATCCTGGTTGGAGACTATCCCAGTTAGATCTATCCCAGTTAGTCTTGTTGATCATTTTGGGTTTGGTTGTGATTCTGATTTGGTATGATCAGACCTTTGCAATCAGTTTTGGATGCTAATTCTGATGGTTATATGCTTGCTATATTCTGGTGGTTTCATGGTTTGGTTATTGCTTTTTTTATTTCTGATTACTAGCTAGTTTATGCCTTTACCAACTAGCTTTTGGCTTTACCGGCTTCTAGCATTCCCGGTTAGCTTTACCGGTATGGTGTTTTGGTTACTTGGTTAGTGGATTTTGGGTCTAACTTATGAAATCAGTTTCTTTCATGTCATTGGTGCATCTTGATTATATCCTGAGCATTTGGTGACTTTTCTTTGGATGGTGTGCTATTATGGTGGTCCTATTTGGATCCGGTTAAACTTTCAGTAAGGGTTTCTACCAGCAAGTTAAGCGTGTTGGATTTTGGTCTTAACGGAATCCTCGGTGGACATAATTGTTTCGTTACTTGATTTAGGTCCATGATATGTAATGCAAATCATAATATTGGTTCGGTGGTATCATGTGATGTAATTTTTTAATTATGTGTTTATGGGTTTCGGGTTTAGTTGACCTTGTCAATAAGGTTGATGATCTGTATTTATAGGTGACTTATTCATGTAATTCAGATGGACATGTGATGGTTATGGTTGGTTAAGTTTGCATTATCAGAGAAAGATTAAGTCTGAATAAATTCATATCATTCAAGTGAAGGTTGGAAAGGTTTTGTATTGCAGAGAAGAAATTGAAGTGCTTAATCAAAATTGTATCAGGCATTAGTAGATGCTACTTGCATAGTTTATTGCTTTCCGGATTGTAGTCCAATGATTTTGTATGTCAATGAGACTTCCCTTTGTGATGAGTTGTGTGTTCTAGGTTGTTAGCATTTCTGTATGTGCAGATCCCTTTGTAATTATTCACAATACTATTGCAAAGTATTCATCTGATTGTGGGTATGGTTTCCCACAATTCTTTTTCCCTTTCAAGGTTTTCCACATCAAATATTGGTGTTATGTGTGTTGTGCTTTCATGTTATATTCTTCATTGGGTTGTGCTTCAGTTTAAGGTTTATAATTGAATTTATTGTTGTTATTGTTAGTAAACTAATTCACCCCCCCTCCCCCTCTCAGTTTACTATTGGTATCAGTGCATTCCAACAAAAGCAACACACATCCCACTTTGAAAAGGAACTTTAATTGACCAAAAATAACATAACAACTATTTACCATAAAAAATGCATCTGTGAGAAGTGAGTCTCCCACTTTGTCATAATATTTTCATTATTTTCATCAATTGCTTGAGCATAAAAATTTCAAAATATAGATTTAACCTACATGAATGAATATAAAAGCTAATTATGAGCTGATTCACACATTTTTCCTAAACAAAATGATTGCACTCTTGAGATCACATAGATCAATTCTCATGTGAATTAATAAAAAGTTAATTAAGGTTTGAATTGTTCCTTTATTCTAATTAATTAATGCTATTAGTGATAGAAAATAAATAACATGTAATATTGATGTTTATGTATGGATCATCAAATGATCAAATATCAATGACATAGGTTCAATTCTAGATTGAAGCTCTGACATAGCCAATTTCCTACATAAATTATTTAAAATTGAGACAAGTGTCATTTTCTATTGCATCATGAGAAATTTCATATCCTTTCTTTATTGAAGCAATCCCACCTTAAAGTCATGATGCTACAAAATTATACCATGTAATATGGATCAAACCTTTCAGTGGGATTTCTGGTCATCAAGGATATAGGTTGTTCATCTTATTAGTGGTCATCAATGCTATTATACATAGCAAGGACATATCTTAGAAAATACAAAGACTACTATTTGATGTTCAACTACTAAATTTACTCCTACAATCTTGCAAATGGCAAGGAATTTGGTAGTACCAACCTCTCTAAAGCACATATTGCCTTTGTTGACATTTCAAAATTAATACATGGGTATGTGTAGGATCACAAGGGGCCAAAATGTGGCGATATTCTGACTAAAGTCCTGATTGATAGGTTGATTGAAAAATATCTATAACTTTCAAACACTTTCACATATTTTGAATCTGAAACATGCGTCACATTCTATGCTTCATATACTATAAGATTAAAAAAAAGTAAAATTGAATTTCATAAATTTTTGACCAAGTTATGGTGGTCAAACATATGCATTTTTATATTTTAAAAAATCATAATTAATTATTTATTTATAAAAAAATACAAAAAAATATGTGTCACATCTGGACATGAGTCTTCTACTTATATCTAAAATATTATAAAAAATAAATTATGATTTGATTGTGGTTAGGGTGGTCAGACATACACTTGCTTCTTATCTTTTTCTTGAAATTTTAGTACTACTACATTGAAATTTTAATTTTTTGTCAAATAGATTTATTTTTTAATATTTTTTTAAGAAAATAACTAGTAGCTTAGAAACTATTTTCAATTTGCTGCAGATTCTATTCTTACATATTTTTGAAATAATGCTGGTAAGTTATTCAAATTTTTACATCAAGTGTTCTAAGTCTATTTCTCTAATTTTCATTGCCACTTAAGGGCCTATTTGGCCCACCATGATCTTGCACATAACCACATATGAGGTGATATGATGACCTAAGCACTAAATTTTAAATAAAAATAATGCCATTTTTGGTACACATTTTGATGGAGGATACATGGTTCATGATTTCTTTTGTTTATTAGTGTCCATCAACTTCTCATTTTAGCATTGGAATTGTGCTCTTTATGTTGGAATTGTGGTGGTGCAATAAAAAAACTGGTGAATCTATCTTCCTCAATGATTTTGGGAGAAGACTGGCCCTTCAGAGTACAATAATGAGAAATTGAGTAAGGTCTTCATTCTCCCCTGCATGGATGTTGAACTTGCAATAAGAACTATCATGGGCAAGATTAGCAATTTTCTAAACTAGCACTTTATTCTAATGTTATCTTTTAGTTCTTATTTAATTATATGGATTTGTTGTTAGATTCAACAATGATTTGTTCTATTTCTAACACTTATGTTCAAATGATCTTATGTTTTCTTGTCTAATTTGAAAGATACCCTTAATGGTTTTTATAAATGTGGGGACCCATCCAATTGGTAGATTTTTACAGAAGAAAGACTTGATTCCTAATACATACTCTGGAAAGATCTTCAACATTTGCACAAGTCTTCTTTATAACGAGTTCAATGAAACCCTCCTCTCTTTGGATTGACCCTATTTGGGTGTTAATTCCAGTACCCTTGTTGATGTCATTGATCACTTTTTCAACTCTCCACATTCTTCTTAGCCACATAGTTCATCCACAGATTCCTACTTTGGACTTTCTTAGTTTAATAAATTGCTTGTGAGGGAGTTTTGTTCATATCAATGTTTGACTATTCTTTCTTGAACCCCATCTATAATTTTTAATCTCTCAACTTGTTAGTAGTTGTGGTTTTTTTAATTTTTTATAGATCCCACTTCAGATGTACATTAAATAGATATTATACTTGTACTCTCCACTTTAATGAGAGTTTTATTGTATGTTGGTGCTAGCTGTTCTGGGAAAAATAACTTTTTTTGTAATGATCTCTTCTTTCCATTTTAATACACATTTAGTCAATCCATCACTTTTATTTTAAAAAATAATTTACTAGCCACATTAATTAAGGTTTCAAATTGCCTTTCATTTTGATTAATTAATGCTATTTGCAATCAAAAATAAATAATATTTAATATTGATATTAACATATGCATCATCAAATGAAATAATTCCAATGGCATAGGTTGTATTCTATGTTGAAGCTCTAGTACATAGTCAATTTCCTACATAAAATATCTAGAATTGGGAAAAGTGTTAGCTTCCTCTTCTACCATGCAAGGCCTTCATACCACAACTTCATAAAAGCAGTCCTACCTCAAAATTGTGATGTTGTAAAATTGTACCATGTATCAAACCTATTAATGGGACCTATGGTCATTAATGATATAGGCTTGCATCATGTTCATAATAACATGTATTGACCTCAAAATCAATTTAAATATGAAAATCCAATTATGGCATAAATTGTAGGTTGCCTATATCAATGAATTTAAATTAATATTTAATATTGATATTTACTTAATGCACCATCACATGATTGAATGTCAATGACACATGTTCTATTTTGTGTTGAAGTTCTGATATAACCAATTTCATAAATAAAGTCTTTATAATTGAGACAAGTGTTAGCTTCCTATTTTTTCATGCAAGGTCTTCATATTAAGCACAAGGTAGGTTCTTCGGGCAACAATGCAACAAACTAAGAGGGGGGGTGAATTTGGTTGTACAAAAACTTAGCGCAACTCAACCCACAAAACATATCTAATAATTAAGAATTAAAGCATGAAACAACACCACATCAATAATGCACATAACACCAATATTTTTGATTGGGAAAACCCAGTTAATAGAAAAATCACACTGGGAACCTACCCATAATGAGATAATACCTTGTTATGAGTAAATGTGAATATTACAATGGGGAATGCACATGCATTAAGGCACACTTCCTAGAGATCACTTTTCAAATAAGAAACCCAGAAAGGCTACAACATTTAGGGAAGTCTCGCTACCTTACAAGAAGTCTCACTGACTTACAAAACCATTCGGACAACAATCTAGATTACATTCAAATTGTGAAAATAGAATCTCCATATGCTTGAGTACAGTTCCAATTAAGCTCATAGTCTGCTCTACAACACAACTCTTCTCCTTCACACTTCCGAAAGATCAAATCACTTGTTCACACATTGAACTCAATCATACACAATCTCAACGATTGTAGACTCTCGTAGACATACATCTCACATGATTATTAAATTTATTTATACAAACCCTCAACCTCTATTTCAAGGTCGGCCAAACCATCAAAAAAAATTACAAAATAATAACCTCACATGCTACAACAATACATGTGGACCAAAACAATATCAACTAAGACATGGTATAGACCTAAATCAATACCGCAAACACACAACACCTCCAATAGTTACGCATCAATCATTTGCAACATGCTACAACCACCAAGAATATCTCATAACATGAAGAACATCACCAGACAAAGAAAATATTCAATAACGCACACAATAATCAATTCAGACCACCAATACGCACAAAAAATGATCTATAGATATTCACAAGCAATTTGAATTTCATCACAACAACCACAACAACTCAGATTACTAGAATCATCATCATCTCTTTATCAAAGCTCAAGAACACCATGATAACTGACTGTCAACCTCAAAGATTTTCTTGTATATTTCCAAACCATGAACTAGATGAATTGAGGGCACACATCTACGTCCAGAGCACATCCCACACATCCACAACTAAATATATAGCAATTCTGGAGCAATATGGAGCACAAACTAGAATACCAAATAACACGAACTGAATAACATCCTCAATACCAGATCTCATAACTCGCTCATAACATCATGTGGACCCCTGCAAATGGGAATGAACCATCTACACGATAACATACCATAAACCCTTTAAACCGCATCAGCTCATTTCCAATACATAGGATAAACTAACTCATCCAATCTGGCTGCAATACTGGAACACATAAAAATATATTACCAAAACTTTCTAACAATCTCCACATATGTTGATATCAATGACAACATATCAGCCAATTTCCAAAAGGGTCTACCATGTGGGATGCACATAACTAAAGACTTGGGTAGGTAATTAGAAAAATGTTACATGATGAGCAAAGGAAGGCTGATTGTAGGATTTCAGGACAATCACCAATGAAAGTAAAGTGAAAAAAGTCATAACTTAAAGCACTGGATAGCAGAAATCGCCAATCATCAAAGAATTAAAATAACAGAAGGAAATTTTTTGATAAACCTAATTCAATAAAGGCTATTGGGACTTTACTAGTCACTAAGAAGAGTAAAGTGGTACACATCACAGCTTAAAGCACTCACCATTGCTGATCTTGAAAGAACCCTAGTTCTCTTTGAATTACAAAACCCTATGAAAATATACAAGTATTAATGTTCACTTTAGTTTTTCTTATAAATTAAATGATTGAGTATCATAAATATTATACTTGCAAATTTGTTGTAATTATTTATAAGAAAATAAAGCTCTAAATAAAGCACAAGAAAATTAATCACACGTAAAAATAATTCTTTACTACAATTTTTAGATGAATAATAAACAACACACAAGCATTTATTGCATTTTTAATGATTTACAACTTTACATGGTACATGATACATCCCTTTTTAATTTTTAAATATGAGTAGAGCATGCAAGCTCATGTATAAATGACATATTACTTTTGGATCTGACATAATTGATGCTAATCTACTAAAGATGTTATGGATTTTTTTAGGATCATTTTAAAGGTGACAAAGTAGAGAAATAGAGACTATGAGTTGTTCCAATACATTGGTATTTGTTGTTTATGTGGTTAGAAGAGTCATTCTAGATCCACTAATTGTATCAACAGCACCATAGACCAGCTTGAGGCAATAATAGGGATCCATATGTTAGTCCCAACCGGTGCTGAGAGGGGAGGGGTGAATCAACACTTGACCAATGTTACACAATTAAACTTTTAACTTAAATTTGCATTCATCTAATATCCAACAATATACTTAATCACTGAAGTAAAATATGCAAACATGAAAAGTTGACAATGATACCAAGAAGTTATCTCATGGAAACCCAAATGGGAGAAAACCACGGTGTGAGTAGGAACTCACAAAATTTGTACTCTTTTGAAGTATGCCCAGTGAGGAGCCATCCTTGTTAGGAGATTACAAAGACACTATTAGGTGCCACCTAGTTAAGGGATTTTTTTCAAGGTCGGTCAGTGCCTTTACCTTGTTAAAGGTAGCCTGGTTAAAGAACTTGAGAACATCAATTAAGATGTCACCCGGTTAAGGGATTTTACAGAAGGGACTTGTTAAAGTCCACCCTGTTAAGGGATTTATGTTGCAGTGGTTAGAAAGTAGCAGATGGATGATCTTCTGAATTAGCTACTAATAGCTTGATCATATCTCAATATGCATCACACTCAATCCACACCGGTTGTGTCTTCTCTGCACACCACCGGTTTTCTTCTTACAACTTCATCTCTTCACTCCGCCAGTTCTCTATCCTTTAGCTTTGAACTCTATCGGTCCTTTATCTCTCAACTTTGCACTTAGTCGATCTACCTCAAACACACTCTACTCTGCTAAAACATCTTAACACTTCCTCTCTCTCCACTCTTCATTTTGGATCGCCTTCAACAAGATCTGCTTGTTGCAAATTTCATGATCAAAACTTTCTGAACGAACTCAAGAACACTTTATACATTTTCTGTCGACACTTTCAGGCGTTCCTTTAATCAAAGCAATCATGGATTTCAGAAGATTTAAAATTCAAAATCTCCCACTCTTTCTTTGCATACCTTACAACAATTCTACCAAGTGTTCAACAAATTCTTCCACCACATCTCCCAAAGATAGTAACTTTTGGGTCATGTTCAGTCAATTAAGTGCAAAGCATAAAATCCATAGGTAATCATGCTTGACTACATGATAACTGAATTTCACCTTACCAACAAGTGATTTAGTGTAGACACAAGCTCACCAACTCATCTTTCGCCACTGCAACTGAATAACTGGTCACCGCTCTGAAATTTATGGTCATCACCTATCTTCTTTCTATCATACTGGTGTACCGGTATGCCACTGCACTTATATATTATCGATTAATCCTTTGATTGCCCATTTATTGTGCTAGCATAAAGTTTCTTCCCCTATTTGCCAACAAGATTCTAGTTTGCATACAACTTCAATTTTTCTTGCTAGAGTCACCTTTTGTAACTTCATCATCATCAGAGTGATCGATCTTCCTGAATGATAGACCAGTTAGCTTAGTCTATCTTTCCTTGAGCTGATTGAACCTTTGATCATTTGTTACCAATATTGTTTCCATGTGTTTGTAAGTCATCACTTTTTCTTACTGAAAAACACCACTCTACCTATACCACTTCACTGGTTAGTATCTTCATTGGTAAGTGTTGGACATCAATGACAAATCTTAGCACATATACCAGTTCTCTGGATTGACCGGTTTTGTTAATGCCAACAATCCAACACCATAAACAAACCCAAAATACTAGTTGGAGGTCCTAAGAATAATAATATGTGATCAAAATTTTTTCGATCTATCTTTAGGCAAGATCAATCCACCAAGAAAGAGAAGGATCACACTGAAAAATTATTTTCATTATAGCAAATCTTGTACCACCACCTTTAGGGAGCATCAAGCTAGAAAGGAAAAGGATGCACTTTGTTACAAAGGATATGAAGAAAAGAAAGGGAGATTTCAAGATTGTACATACAGTTCACAGTTCTTATTTAATGGCCTCTCTCCTACCATTTTTTATACATCCAATAGCAATGGAGCCTCTGAGGTGTGTACTATCTTGTATTAATTTAGGTATAAAAGTTATCCTAGATCCTAGAATCATTTTAGCAAAATCAATATACCAACTCAAGGAAATCACAATAAACCAAGGATCTATAAGTGACCCATGAACAACCAAAAAATAGTAGCTAGAGGTATTATGAAGTAGTTTTAGTGATAGAAAATCAGCTACCACTAGCATATACTAGGACCAATCCACCGGAAAGGAGTAGAAAGGAATAGAAAATCCATAGTTCCTATTTGGCAACCTCTCTCCTTACTTATTCCACCCATCTAATTCTCTCCAATTCTAGCCATCCTAACTATAACTAGAATTAGTCTCTCTTTTCCTTTGAATCTACATAATTGGAGGGAGGATAATTTACAACCCCCAATAATATGATGACATCATCCTTATTAATGTAACAAAACACTTATTAGAACCATGAAACAATACTATTGCATTCAAAACTATTTTATGGACATAGGAATGATTTTAGTTCAACTCAATATATCTCTTTATAAAAAAAAATTGTAGTTAACTAATTACTTCATCATTAATTGAGTGATCCCAAATTATTGGGTTACACTTTTGGGTACATCCTAATTTTTTCTGAAATAACATATTTAAAAAAAATATATAATGATTTAGGCCTTGAGAGGTCCCATTTGAAGAAATTAATTGAAGAGGGTTAGATCAAAACCTCTTAGATCAAACTCCCTTTGATAGAACTTCTATAATCTTAAATTATACCTATAATGGAGTCTCCTTCGCATCTATTTAAATATTGACAAAAAACCTATTTTACCTTAGGTTTTGGGGGGTCAAATGAATTTGTTTAGAATTTTTCTTTTATAAGAGTGTATTCCTTATTATAAGATTTCGAAAAAGTGTAATTTCAAATATATTTAATTTCAATAATATATTTATTTATTATGTCTCATGGATGTAGGTTTTTCATCAAACATTAAGGTCTTTGTTGCACACATATCAAAAAATAGGAAAACAAGAAAAAAATTGTAATTTTTTATTTTTTTTTGGTATTGATATCCTCATTTCAACACAAAAAGAATAAGTTAATTAAAATGCATACCAAAAAGTTATGCATGACATCATATACTTCTTTCCAAATTACAATTACTCCAACTTCAAAAATTAACTAAAAAATATATATATACAACAAAAAGTATGAAAAAATATACATACACTAGATATTGGTGTGAAAAATATATATTTTAAAAATTAGAATTTTATTCTTTCTATAAAAAATGTTATGCATGACATCAGAAATGTCGTTTATGAAAAATGTTGATCTTATTGTAAAAATTAAGCTATTAAAAGTTATGTAAAAAATATCCACAATTTATTCTTATTTAAAAAATAAATATTTAGCATCTACACAACAAAATCTCAAAAAATAGTACTTTGTACTTCACCTTCAAATTCTTAATTGTTTAGGTACTATAAGTGTTAGTAAGTGAAGATTTGATGCAAAATGTTGATTTTAGTGTCAACTTTGGCCAAAAAGTGTAACCTAGTATTGTGGGATCACCCAATTAAACATTATCATTGCATATCCAAATAATATCCAATATGATTTCTTATAGAGCTTGAAAATTAAAATATATAATCGACATCAATTATGTACAATGATCATCAACAATAATAAACAAGATTCAAGAATCAAGGAGAATTACAATAATTAGGCTCAAAAAAAATATATCAACATCTGTAATAATAATTATCCTAATGGGAATCAAGGAGAACCCAAAACAGTCCATCAATATGACATATCATCATAGGGAATTAACATAGGCTACATTTTCTTGAACAAAATGACATTGCATTGCAGAGACATTTCGTAGACCAATGAGAAACTAACAGCTAGAATATGGTGACCCCATGGGTGAAGATATCAATGGTTCAACATAAATCATTAAGAACTCATAAACTTTCTTTTTGTACTAATTATTTAGTATAGAATTCTCTATTTTAATTAGGTCTCTCATTTATTTCACCCAAGCTAATGTCTGTATATATAATTTATTGTTATAATATAGAAAGAAGAACATAAGTTTTTTTAATAATTGTATCCAATATACATATGCTCAATATCTTTTGAAATAAAACATGATCAAGGACCTTTCATTTCATCGCTATAGATTTATTGTGGTGTAAGCTTTGTTATTTGGTACTTTTAAATTTAAATATTAAAATTCCCTAATTATCTTAAGTTATGAACCAAACATAAAAGAGTTGTCATACATTAAGGATCTAAATGTTAAAGAAGAGATTTAAAAATCTAGCTTGGAAGATTGATTTTACAATACTTCCTCCCATTTTTAGAGAAATCAATGATGTGGGAAGATTGAAGTTTGAACATGGACATGTTAAACTTTGGCATTCAAGGAGACAATTGGAGAGAACACACACAAAAGGTTTTTTTATATTAGCTTCGATTTGAAATGAAATTTGGTATATAAATTGTTCCACTTACATGTAAGTTTTTTTATACAACTTATAATAGTCGCTTCTCTTATTGAATATCTCCAATGATCATAATTTTTTTTACTAGAACTAATCATGGAATAAAGAACTAATCAATTTTACAATATTACAACTCCCTTATGTAAAAAGGGAAAAACATGCTAGCCAAGGATATAATAATAGCCCTTTCTTTACATTTTGAATTTTCACTAAACAAAAGCTACTTGAGGACTTGTGCCCACTAAAATAAAACATTTAACATTTAAAATAAATTAAAGGATCATGTGTTGATCTTGATTCATGAACTACTTGCTTGGACCAAAAATTTTACACCACTTTAAAACTATCAAAATTAGGTCACTAGTTGAGTTGGATTTGTTGAACACATCACAGGAGTAAGAGGGGGGTGAATAAGTTCGTAGAACTTAGTTTTAGATATTTTTCTTTAAATCTTAATTATATAATCATATCAATAATAAATCATGAAAGCACCAAGAACATCAAGCACATGAGTATGAGGTTTACGTGGAAAACCCAAGTAGGGAAAAAAGACGTTGAGAATCAAACTCACAATATTAATATAATTTATTACAATGTTGACTCTAGAACTCACTTCTCCAGAGAGAACTTAAAGAAATATGATGCACAACCTTAGGGAAAGATACAAATGACTTGTAGAACTGAGACACACTATCTCAGGGCAAGATATAGAGAGATACCAAGAGACTCATTATCTTGTTGAACACACATCAAATTATAAGAGGGGGGTGGGTGAATTAGCATAAACCAAAAATTCTAGACCTCAATCCAAAAATTTATTCGAGATGACAAACTTTCATAAATAATCATAAAATCATTCACATCGATTGATCAAGAACACTAGAATTTATATGTGGAAGAACTAAACTAGAAAAAACCACAATGAGTGCCAACTCATAGAATCAATTCACTATATAAGAATATTTTACAAAAGAGAGAGCTCACTACTCTGAACTTGTAGACCAAGGCTAACTGCTCTTGGGGAAAGATACAAAAGAGGACTTGTAAACTCAAAGATAACTGCAATAGAGCAAGATATAAATTTAAAACTTTTAGAAAAAGAATTGTATGAATAAAAGCATCTCAATATGTTGATTATGGTCACTGTTATAGCACTATCTCTAACCTAACTAAAATATACAAATGACTAAAACTACATCAACTATCACTTCTGCACTACAATACTATTTGACATAGCAACTCAAATTATTTTGACATCCTTAGATCAAGTTGATTACACACTTATCGATGAACATTTCACACACACATAGTGTATCACCCAATATTACACACTCTACTTCATTTACCACCAAACACTATATTTGCATCTTCATCTCTATATATCTTTTCAACAAATCATCACATATATATACCAATCTAGAACAAAAAATCCTTACCAAGTCAACCAAAAGAAAGATTGTAACGTGTATGCACATTTTTTATCCAAGATATACCACCAAACCAAAATCTAAAACACATAGAACATATACCAGACCTAAACTATC
Source organism: Cryptomeria japonica (assembly GCF_030272615.1). NCBI lineage: Eukaryota > Viridiplantae > Streptophyta > Pinopsida > Cupressales > Cupressaceae > Cryptomeria > Cryptomeria japonica. Next base: position 572,140,050 of record NC_081408.1, read on the forward strand.
TAATGTGCAATACTACACAATAAGAATACTTCACACACAATCACCAGACCAACAAATATATGATACATCTAACTCTAATATCATGACATAATACATGAACCAATTATACCACAAATGATAGAGTTTGGACCAAAACAAGCAACACCTAGAATACATAGCCAAAGATTCCAATTGTCGTCACCATAAAAATAAGCTAACATCAATTTTATCACCTACCAAACCAACTTGTCTACATCAAAATAATCATAGCAACCTCTAGTCAAAAGCATAAATGCAAATACTTCAACATAGTATCCAGCTCAGATGATGTCCAACTTAGCTGATGTCCAGACTAGAACATATCTGGAATGCATCGTTTGACATCAATGACAAGAAAGCACACATCTATAACAATCTCCCTCTTTGTCATTTATGGCAAATTACCCAAAAAAATTTCACACACAACAAGCCTTTGAAATGCAACTAACAACAACTCCAATAAAAACAACTCCCCCTAACAACAATGTCTCCAAAATGAATATATATATATATTAGTGTATCTTTGTCCCCCTTTGCCATCAAAAACAAATGCCAAAACAAAAGACATTATAAACATCAAAACCATTCAACATTACTCAACCAAATATCTTTAAATTGTTTCTTTAACTTGATCACTGAGGTATTCCAAGAACAAGTATCATCATCCAACATCCCACTCTGACTCTCATAGTCAATACACTTATTTGACATATCATCAAGAAAAATTATGTTTATGGAATATCCTTCTCTACACTTTCTACATCAGTCAACATCCTTGAGTAGGAGGAAAGTTTTAATTCAATGTCAACTCTTAGTTCTCCAAACATCCTTACGTACTCATCTCTTCAACTTCTTCTCAATGCTAACTGAGCATGCAATTACCTAGCCTTATCTCTTTCCTTGCCATAAACATCTTTGTATATTTTGTAATTCTCAGCCATTTCCACTAACTAAGACTCAATTTGATCAACTACATCTTTGAACTTCTATGTGGTAGCAAGCCACCTCAAGTAGAATTTGTATAACATTTTAGCTACTTTCCATAGACTTCCTTGTGTAGGATGAAAATGAAATCAAGTAAGCTAAGACCTAATCTAGCTCTCATGCAAACATTGGAATATGAAAGAACATAAGGAGATGAGAGAGAGAGAAGGTATATCTTTAGGGTTTCTATTTATTTCTTTCTATGAAGAGGAGATGTGCCAAATGCAATGGAATGATCAACTATGCTATGAGATGAGAAAAGATGCAGATATAAAATGAAAATACTAAAAATTGCAAATCTAAAAATGAGAGATTGAGTAAGAGCAGGAAAAAGAACTTAGAGGTGCACTTGTCACTAAAATTTAAGGCTAACTAAGCACGACCAAGGTGCCACACCCTGGTCTATGATACTTTAGAGAGTTGTTCTTCTGGAATCTAGATCCTGAGACTCTCAAATGCTAAACTGCTAGAAAAGGTTGCAAAGTATAAAGGACTAGGGCACCATGCCTTGGTCCTGGACTAGAGCACCATGCCCTGGTCTAAGAAAACTGGGATCTTCTTTTGAGGCTAAGTTTGCACCTGTGTGTTTTTGTCAGTCTTAAATATCACGAGTCCATTGAATCTTTGTACCTATACCAGCAACTTGAAAAATGGTGTCTAGGTGGCTTATAGGGTTTTTCCTTAGTCAAACCCCTTGTTTTGGTGATTTCCAACTCCAAAAATAGACAATAATGTACTGAAAATATGTGTGCAAGATCCTAAAATGAACAAGAAAGTAAATCTAGAGTTCTACCCTGGGCTTAGAGAGTACACCCTAAATGAATTTAAATGCTCCAAACCACAAAATGCAATGATAGATCTTAAGAATGAATGAAAATCTAAAAATGATTGTTATGAAGCTCATGCAAAGATATGAAAATAACATGAAATCATACCAAACCCTAAGGGAGAGGTACAAGCTAATCAACTATCGGTGATCTATTATTCTTTAATATCTTCAAAGATCCAATTGATGATGAAAATGGTTGATGTAGACTTGAAAAATGCTTGATTTGTTGATTGAAGACTTCACATAAACCTAGAATTTCACTTCATAAGAGGCTCCTTCAAAATTGCAAGATGGATCCTTCAAATTAGGAAAGAGAAAGCTATATGTATGAGACCCTAACTTTTTTTTTTATTATAGGCCAACCTAGAATCAATATAATTTTACAATCCTTTGGATTTAAACATAAAAATACCACCAAAACATACCCCCAAAATTTGGGAAGAATAAGTAGGGACTAGGAGGCATCACCCCAACTTGACCAAATTTTTCCCAAATTTTTAGGGAAGGAAGGTATCATGATTCTAATGTCAATTCAAAAATGATGCAATGATTCAAGGTGTTTAGGTATGCGAAATTGAGCCTTGAAGGTCGAAATAGGACATGATTAAGTCTTTTGATGAATTAATTAATTGAAAGAATGAAATAAAAAGGGGTACACTTAGAATTAAAGGCCCAATTTTATGATGTGTAGAGGCATGAAAGAGGACTTTATATTTAACTAAATTAATTAATTAAATGCTTAAAGATAATTTAAAATGCAAGATGAAAACACACTAAGGCAGTTGCTAACCTGAGCATGGAATTGCACCACCCAATTAAGAGTGTACAATTTATGATGCTACATTTAGCCCTCACTTTAGCGGTCATATAACAATACATGCATATTAAAGTTAAAGTACATAGAAGTAAACATTTCATGAAAAATGATATATCCATAAGGTGTCAAATGAAGCCCCCAATGGTATCTGTAATACACTGTTAGGAACCACACCCTACAAAACCACTTTGTTAGATAAAATTATAAAATCACCTAAATTCTTACTAGGGAAATGATGAAGTTTGAGGGTAGCTATATGCCCCATTTTTTTGGCTTGCTAATTAGTGACATGAAATAGGGTATCATGTTTACCACATCAAATTGTGAGAAAAACTGATGACAAATGCGCTCAATGAAGCTCGATACAAGATAAGAGTGCATCATGGAACATTTGGTAAGAAAGAGGACTAAATCACAATTCAAGTGCAACCAATGGTGTCAACTGTTAGCAAATTGGAGGAATTGATTATGTGTTGCATTGATTTTTTGTCATTGATGGCAACATCTATTGTTTTGGTTGTTTACCAGTTTCTAGTAGGTTTTGATAGAGCGATTGGATCATGATATTGATCTGGTATGCTATGGTATGCTTTGGTTTGTGGAATTGGTTTGGATGCGTCATTCATGCTATTCAGATGCATATAATGATCAGTTGGTTCGGGGTTTGATGACTCTGGAGCTATTATTTGTTCTAGTAAGCCTTTTGGTCACCAGTAAGGGTTTCACCAGTAGAGCTTTGTTGAAGATCTTTTGATGCAATTGATAAGTGGTGTTGGTGCAACTTCTAGATGGCTTTTCGGATGTTGTTGGTTATCTTTTTCCTATTCTTGTTGATTGGTGGTGTTTCTTTTAAGACCGGACCTAATGCTATCTTATTATGTTAGGTTATGGACCAGTTTATGTAATGTATTGGTGGATGATCCTGATAAGGTATCGTTTGCGTTTATTGATTGGATTATGTTGTTTCGGTCTTAGGCCGACTTGGTTGATCATTGGATTGTGGGTTTGTATTATGAATCTATTGTATTATCTTATAGGAGGCTGATCTAAATGTTTAGGTCCCGGGTTGGTATAGATATAATGTAAGATATCTTTGTAGATCAATGTTATGGTTATGGGTTTATGGGCTATGCAACTATCTATGTGTGGATAAGGTTGTAATCATATGCAGAGGTTTTGGTTGATCATAGGTGATCAAATTGGGTTGGTGGAAGACATTTAAGACCTTTGGTACCTAGCTTAAGTGAAACTATACTCATGCATAGGAGATGTTATTCTTACAGTTCACTCTTCTTTTTGGATTGTAGTCTAGATTTATTTTGTAGTCAGTGAGCCTCCTTTTGTGATCAATAGTGCGCTCTAGGTTGTTGTCCTTCTTGCATGTGTAGGCCCCTCTTTTTGTAATTACATACTTACTGCAAAAATATTATTTGACTATGGGTAGGCTTCCCACCGTGGGTTTTCCCTTTACTAGGTTTTCCATGTACAAATATTGGTATTATCTTTTGTGGTTGGTAAATGTTTTATGGATTATATTTGTGTTGAACTGTTATATCTGCAATTCCGGTATTTGGTTTATGTATTTTCTTAATAAGGTTTTAATTATTAAAGTTTTATAATCTATTGACAACTGATTCACCCCCCCTCTTAGTTGTCCATCGGTTATCTAAGCTGTCTAACAGTGGACATCAGAGTTCTCTATCTCAAGATATGAATGATTAAGTAGACAAACTAGGATTAGGTTTTTGAAAAGCATATACCTCTTACATAGTGAAAATGATATTTTTCATTTGTCACTTTCACACTTTTTATCTTATCTATAGTAGAGGATCCCACATAGCACTCAAAATGCCACAAAGATAACCCAAGACACCCACATGGATGGAGATCGTATGACAGTCTATGATTGCATATTTCTCGCTCAACGAGGTGAGTCCACTAAGCCATTTGCATACTTTGAGTTGACTGAGTTTGAATTTTTCAAAAGCAAAAAAGTCTGATTTTACATGTGCCCCCAATAGGACGCCATGGTCCCATTTGGGTGCCATGGTCCTTGTTGGGTGCCCTGGTCCTTCCAGGGCACCATAATTCCTCTAGGGCACCCTAGTCCTCCTAGAGTGCCTAGGTCCTTCCATGGCACCCTAGTCCTTGGATAGGGTGACCAAGGGCAGTCATAGGATCAGGCTTTGAATATTAAATTGATCATTTGGATTTGTAGACATAGTACTGATTGTTGATTTTCTAGATATTACCATACATGTGAGACCACATTGTCAGACACACATCAAAATCTACAAAACTAGATTCCATGATTGTCACAAGGAGACAAAAAGCTACTTCAGTAGTACACTTGTGGTACATATGTAACATGCCATCAATTAAGTTCCATCAAGTGATTCTTATGGAACTCATGGAGATATGGGATGCAGATACCTCCACATTTGTCCTACCTATGGGGGTGATGGTAATCACCCTAGAGGATGTGTACTGCATATTGAGACTTCTGATTAGAGGATAGATAGTGAGATATCAAACGAATCGCTCACCATCATCATTGAGGAGAGAGTAGATATATTGTATTGGATGAGCGAAGCCTGGAGAGAGGAGGGGTTGGATATTGATCCATTAGTTACTACATCCCACTAACACCATTCTTCTTGTGAGTAGATTGATGATATCCATAGTGGGGCTAGCCATATGCTCTGATGGATGAGGTAGTCACATGCACAGGGGCCTCACATATGCTATCTGGGTGATGGAGGAATGATGAATAATATTCTTATCATGATGGAAGATTCTATCTAAACTCCACCATGATCTAGGAGAGTACGTTTATGGTGAGGGGAGGAATTTGATGACATACACCCTTTTGCAGATCTTGATGTTTGAGCATATCACATATACTAGGCCAACACAATTACTAGTTGGTGTGGATATTGATGTGCATAGATCTTATGCTTACCCACTTATTAGACCATGGTAGAACAATGATTTGTTATATTAGAGAGTTGTCATAGACAAATTAAGATCATATGACATTACTTGGAGACCTTATAGGAAGATGGCCACTTGGCTAGACCAATGCAGATGGCTTTGCTTTATGTAGAGGAACCGCCTCTGAGAGGGTCATTATAGTTACATCATAGTCCCATTCTATTTTGACCAAGTTAGGTGATAGTTTGGGCTAGCGTAGGGCATTCCTCTAGATGTCTTTACCTACATTCAACATTCTCAAGTTGTCATGAGACTAGGAGTAGTTCCTAGGCCTACCAGTGATAATGTTGAGCTGATAGATTTAGCTGACGAGGAGAGAGATGTTTATGTGCATTTTAATGATGATATGGGATTCCATTGCAGTTACATCACATGGTGGGACATGACTTACCCTAGAGCCGTATTTCATTTAGACTATCTGAGGGGTAACCCGAGTCCATGGATGAGAGTGACTAACTCCACTAGTGAAGACCATGAGGCATCTAATGATCTAAGTGGTACAGATGGATAGGAACACCAGGATAAGGGAGGGGAGGAGGAGGGAGAGTCATCATAATGACAATGATGACATAGATATAGGTGGGGAGGAAGAGGGGGAGGATGAGGAGGAGGGTGAGAGAGGACAAGAGGAGGAGGATGAGGGGGATGAGGAGGAGGGTGAGGAGGATGATACTCCCCATCACTCAGGAGATAACACCATAGCCCTGGATCCACCAATAGAAGAGGCCTGAGGAGAGGAGGTAGACCTAGTGATGAATTTCTTGAGCTTGCACTAATCATCTCCAATAGTACCACATTATGATGTCTAAAGACACTACGAGCATGGAGAAAGTACCAACTCTAGACCATAAATGTCCATAGCACATGATCCACACTAGCTGGAGAGAGATCCAGGGAAAGACTCTTTATTCAATTTTTTTCCTTAGTTAATTTTTATTTGAAAAATAATGTTTATGTGATTAATCCTTATTCTCTCTTCTACAGTTGGTGTGCAAGAGTGGTTATTGTTAGAATTTGTGAAATGTGAATCCCACAAGCCCAGTTATCTTCTACATGAATACCTGTCACACATAAAGAGAAAATTGAACAACAAAATAATTGAACACAATAATAATTGAATTGCTTGTATTTCTCATTGCTTGAGTTACAATGAAGGATATGCCATCCTTATAAAGAAATCTAACTCTAAAGATAGAAAACCTAAATGGAGGAGTCTACAAGATAGACTGAGAGTTTGAAACACAATCCATGAATCAATCATGTATGCACAAATAGCATAATAAACTAATTAATACATGAAACTCTCGAAAATCTAACCATTGTTTGCTTTTCCTAGTTTGCATTATGCATGGAGATAAATGTTAATTAATTATTCATAATTAATTAATTAACTAACTAACTAATAAATGTCAATAATTAATTACTAATTAAGGCACAGATTATTTAATGAATTAATGCAATTAATTTAATAATTAATAGATAAATTATTTATTCCAACACCCCCCTGAATGTACAACTGGTGAGAGAGGAAAAAAAGATGTAGAAAAAAAGAAAGCAAAGATGAATGCAATATGGGTCCTGACATAAAGCCTAGTGAGGTACCCATGAACAAACATGCAAGTTTCTCATAAATGAAGCAAAGGAAAAAACCCAATGGGAACAAAACTCCTCTCCAAAAGAAAAACAAAAAAGAAGTACAAAACCAATGTCTCAAGAGACTCTCTCAAGAATATATGTATAACCAACCTCCCCATGAGAGAGGATTGAGGCTCTAAAGCCCTCCAAAATGATAGAACCCCTCTACCAATGATCAAATTGATGTGGCTCCAATGTGGAGGAAACAAAGTCAAAGGACAAAGAAGAGGAAAAACCTGTATGTAAGGAAAAACTGGAAGGCCTAGATGTTCATCAAAGGAGAACACATGATGATCTTGTAAAGGAAGCTCCAACGATGGTGGAATAATAGATGTGTTAGATATATCAACTGAGAGGGAATGAATATCCTCTGATATGTCCTCAACAACAACAGTAGTGGGATTAATGCATGGAGCTACAATGTCAAGCAGTGTTGAAGAGGAAACCTATTGAACAAATGCAAACTCAACATGAGGTGGAGGTGTCTCAGGAACAACTCATAAGTTCAAGTGACCCGACTTCACCTCAACATGCTCTCTTGAAAAAAGAGTAATTTTCAAACAATGGAGAAGATGGACCAAAATGAGAAAAGGAGTATAAGAGGGAAGAATGATCAACTATCCATGTAGCAACAGTGTCTCTAGTCTCGTTGTCTCTGATATCCATTGAATGTCATGTGAATTCAAGTGTCTTTCCTATCCCACTGTGAACAATCTGATAAATAGAGAGAAGGATAGAAGACCAAGATGGTAAACAAAGTACATCATTTAATGTATCATCATCAATATTGATAAAACCATTCCCACATACTATCATAACAGTGTTCTTTCCCATCAAGATGTGTTGTGTAGGAGAAGCCTAAAAAGATGAAAAAATATCTTGAAAAGATGTCATATGGTGTGAAGCACCTAAATCTAGTAGCCATCAAGAAGAGGGTGAACTAGTGGTTGCACATAATGCATGACCTTTTCCATGAAGAACACAAATGGACAATGAGAGGGGGTGAATCAGTGTATTTTAAAACTTTTAACTATGTGTGCAAATATTGAAACTGCTAATTAATTAAGAACACATACACACATAGAAATCAAACCACAACACAGATTATATGATGAAAATCTAATGTGGGAAAAGCCTCGGTGAGAATAGCTGTTGGAGTCTACTGCTCCAATCTATCCTCACAGTAAATAATAATTTACAATGTTTAGGGCACCAAGCCAAGGAGCACCAACCCCTGATTTTATGAGAACCTAATCAAAGGAGCACCTACCCCTACTCTATGCACCCACTTAGATATTTACAATGATTATAAAAAAAACTACATTGCGGTGACAAAACTAGAAGAAGAAGTATACATTGAGTGGCCAGATGGTTATGCTTTGACTGATAAGAAAGACATGGTATGTAGATTGCATAAAGCTTTATATGGATTAAATCAAGCACCTAGAGCATGGTATGAAAGGCTTCATACACATCTGATGAAGATAGAATTTCTAAGAACTAGTGATGATAGTAACATATATCTCAAATCTGAAGGAGATAAAATACTCGTAAGCGAAGTATTTGTTGATGATATCATATTTGGAGGTAATGATGACATGAGCAACCATTTTTTAGATGAAATGAAAAATGAGTTTGAAATATCTTTAGTGAGGGAAATAAAAAATTTCATAGGCTTGCAAATACAACAAATGAAGAATGGTATTTTCATCACATAGTCTAAGTATGTGAAAGAGGTCTTGAAGAAATTTGGCATGAGTGATTGTAAACTAGTTGGCACACCTATGGTTATAGGTTGTAAATTGTCTAAGGAAGATCAGTCCAAATCTATTGATGAGAAGGAATACAGGTCAATGATTGGAAAATTTCACTATGTTGTTCATAGCAGACCGAACATAGCTCATGCAATTGGCATAGTTTCTAGATTCCACAAGAATCCTAAGGAAACACATCTGATAGAAACCAAAAGAATTTTTAGATACTTGAAAGGTACTGTTGATTATGGGTTATGGTATCCATATGGAGGAAATTTTGATTTGAATGTGTACACAGATGCAGATTAGGCAGGAAATGTTGATGACCAGAAAAGCACAACCGGTGGAGCATTTTTTCTTAAGGAAGGCTTGTTTCCTGGAGTAGTAAGAAGTAGAGTTGTACTTCATAATCTACTGCTGAAGCTGAGTATGTTGTAGCTTACATGAATTGCACATAGGCTATATGGATGAGGCACATTTTGGAAGGTTTTAAGATGAAGATTTCAGAACTTATAAAGATTTTATGTGATAATACAAGTGCCATAAATATTTCCAAGAACCCTGTTTTGCACACACAAACCAAGAATATTGAATTGAAGTATCATTTCTTGAGGGAAAAAGTACAGTGTAAAGATGTTATCTTGGAGCATGTTTCTACTAAGGAGCAACTTGCAGATATTTTTACTAAACCTCTGCCTAAGAATACTTTTGAGTATCTTATAAGTCAGTCAAGGGTTGTCCCTCTTCATGAAGTCAGTTAAGTATGATGTAGATTACATCAGTCCCAGAGCTACTTGTAGAATTTTACAAGAGGATTGGTGTTGAAGTGGATTTATTCCACAGGGGGAGCACCAAGTTGCAGATTGTTGATGATGCATAGTGAAACTTGACATTACATGTTTTATTTTCAATTTGGCATTGTTTTCAAAGGGGGAGAAGAATTACATGACAATGGGAAGGAGAACTAGTGACAAGCTGAAGACATAGAGAGCATGATGAATACTTGGTAATGTAAACCAGGATTCCTATTCACAATAACTCAAAAATCAATGGTATTGATATCTGTATTGCCATCAATGCCAAAGGGGAAGATTGTTTCCATTTACATGAAGATTGCATTAATGATATGTTATGTTGTCATTGATGTCAATAAACTGATAATGATATTTGTAATATTATTACTGTAACCGGTAGGAAGAATTCTTGGAGTGAACCGGTAACTGGTGTAAACCTTATCTATTGTTGTAACCAGTAAGCCCTACCTATTGTTTTCGATAAACCCTAACCAATCAAGTTTATTGGTTATATTGGTTTATGATTTGATGATTAGCAGTAATGATGATGACACACATTATTATTGTATGAAGACAATTCCAAGAGATTTTGGCGAGTTATAACACTTTTTGTCTGGGGAATAAGCAAATGTATTTCATATAATGCAAAGCACATCATGAGTTACTAAGCTCAATGAAGAGGGGATCAAGCAACGATCAAGGTTTTCTTGATTGATGTGCATAGATTGCTATGTAATCCAACGGTCATACTTGAACCAAATTTGTTTGTAATCTTGATGAGAGTTAGGTTTTTGTTGTGTTACCGACCTGATTGATTTATATTTAAGGTTGATGAAGTTGTTTAGTTTTATAGAGTTGGAAAAGAGATAGACATGGTTTAGTTGAGTGTGTGGTTGCCAAACTAGATGATGTATCTGCAGTTTGAGTAAAGGTAGATAGGATCATGAAATGGATCTGATCAAGCAAGTGTAGTGTTATTTAGACAGATCAACAAACTCTTATTGTTTTCTAACAATTACAATAGAATTGAAATCCCCTAATCAAGTAAGCTCTAACAAGCTTGGTGCTATTCAAATCCTCTTACAAGGTGGTCCATTAGATTGGATTTTTGAATCCTCTACCGGGGTTACTCCTTATAGGATATTGCTTCTAACAAGGCATTTGTAGTCAATCCCTTAACTGGGTGATTCCTAATAAGATCAGTTCTTAATAGGACTTTTTGTAAAGCTTTAACAGGCTAGGCTCCTAACAAGGCAAACTTAAGAAGAGTTCAAATAGTTATCTTGTGAGTCTCATCTCACCATGGTTTTTACCTATTTTGGTTTCCACATCAAAAATATTTGTGTCAAGTGGTGAATGCTTTTGTGGTTATGTTTTCATGGTTGATTTACTTAACTACTTAACTATTTTGATATGTCATGATAACTAGAAGCATTGAGAAATGAAGAAGTTGTTTACTGTTAATGTGTTGTAGTAGACAATTGGTTTATCTTATGAGTTTTTATCTTGACAAATTTATTATTCTAAGTTTACTTTGAGAGATTGATTGGTGAAGTTTATATCAGTTTTTCTATCCACTGATTCAACCCCCCCTCTCAGTAGTTGACCAAATACTTAATCTTTTATCATATCATCATACAATTCATGTAAGCTACAACATACTCAACTTTAGCAGTAGATTGTGAAGTATAACTCTGCTTCTTACTTCTCCATGAAACAAGTCTTCCTCCAAGAAAAAAATGCTCCATCGGCTGTTCTTTTCTGGTCATCAACATTTCCTGTCCAATCTACATCTGTGTACACCCATAATCAATAGTACCTTTCAAGTATCTAAAAATTCTTTTGGTTGCTATCAGATGTGTTTCCTTAGATTTCTTTTGGAATCTAGCAACTATGCCAACTACATGACCTATGTCTGGTCTATTGTGAACAACATAGTGAAATTTCCCAATCATTGACCTGTATTCCTTCTCATCAATAGATTTAGACTCATCTTCCTTAGAAAACTTACAACTTGTAACCATAGGTGTCCCAACTGGTTTACAATCACTCATGCCAAATGTCTTCAAGACATCATTTACATACTTATATTGTGTGACAAAAATACCATTCTTCATTTATTGTATTTGCAAGCCTATGAAATTTTTTATTTTTCCCACTAAAGACATTTCAAATTCATTTTTCATTTCATCTGCAAAACTATTGCTCATGTCCTCATTACCTCCAAATATGATATCATAAATAAATACTTCACTAACTAGTATTTTATTTCCTTCAGATTTGAGATAAATGTTACTATCATCATTAGTTCTCAGAAAGACTATCTTCATTAGATATGTATGAGGCCTTTTATGCCATGCTATCGGTGCTTGATTTAATCCATATGAAGCTTTATGCAATCCACATACCATGTCTTTCTTATTAGTTAGAGCATAACCATCTGGCTGCTCAATGTATACTTCTTCTTCTAGTATCCCATTCAAAAATGTATACTTAACATCCATCTAGTATACCTTGACTTTCCTGTGTGTTGGAAATGCAAGTAAAGTATTGACACCTTCAAGTCTTGCCACTGGTGCAAAATTATCACCATGGTCTTCTCCTCCCTCTTGTGCATAACCTTTTCAAACCAACCTAACTTTGTTGCGAACTACAATACCTTCTTCATTCAACTTGTTCCTGAATACCCACTTAGTACCTATCACATTTTTATTTACCGGTCGGGTATTAGGGTCCATGTGTTGTTCTTCTCAATTTGATCTAATTCCTCCTCCATAGCTTTAACCAAATGATCATCACCAAATGCTTCCTTGGTAGTTCTTGGTTCAATAGTGTAGATTATGCAAGAATTCTCTCTTATCCTTCTTCTGGTTAGTACTCTAGCATCCTTATCCCCAATAATCTATTCAAGACTATGATTCAGTCTCACATATATTGGAATAACATGAACATTATCTTTAGGTTAAGCTTCTTCATTATCATCATCTTCCATCTTCTTTTGAATTTATTTGTTCTGGTTGAATTGGTACATCAATATTTGCTTTGTCGGTTTCATATTTCACAGTTTCTAGTTCCAAAAACAAAATGCAAGCATCTTCATCCTTTTTCTTTGAACTAGTTTCCTCTGAGACTTCAATATTTTCATCCACTCAAACATCATCACTTGTAGGCCTTACTCTTGGTGGAATAGCCAAGAAATATACCTTCATCACTTTTAGCCTCAAATTTGCTAATATAATCACCTCTCTTAATAAAACATTTTCTTCCAAATATTCTGAAATAACTAACATCAGGTGATCTACCATACCAATATTCATAAGGAGAATTGTCCTTACCTCTCTTTGCCAGAATTTGGTTCATCATGTAGATAGTTGTACTGACAAATTCTCTCTAGAAAGTTTTCTCTACACCTCCTTGTATCAACATTGTCCTAGAAACTTCAACAACTGACTGGTTGTTTCTCTCTACGATACCATTCTATTGTGGTGTCCTTTTGTAAAAATTTGTCATTTGATACCATTTTCTTCACAGTACCTAGTGAATTCCTCAAAAGTAAATTCACCACCTTGATCTATCCTCAAACACTTTATCTTCTTACCACTCTCTTTCTCAGCTAAGGCTTTGAATGCCTTGAACTTACCAAAATCTTCAGTCTTATCCTTCAAGAATATGACCCACATCATCCTTGAGTAATCATCAGTGAAGATCATAAAATATTTGTCACCTTGAATACTTTTTGTTCATTATTGGTCCACAAAGATCCATATGAACCAAATCTAACAAATGATCTGCTGAAAAATATTTTCTCTTCAAAGTTGAGGATGTCATCTTTCCCAACTGACATTCTTTGCACATAGCATTAACTGATTTGTCTAACTAAGGAAAACCTCTCACTTTCTTGGACTTAATCACTTTAACAATGTTATCAAAGTTTATAAGAAAAAATCTCCTATGCCAAAAACAACTATCATCTATCTTTGCAATTAAACAGTTGTTGACTTTAGGATTAAGGTGAAACAAGTTACCTTTAGTTTTCTTCCTGGCTCCAATTAGTTGACCTTTATTGCCATATATTTTGAACATACCATTTTTAAATTCCAATGGGTATCCTCTGTCATTGAGTTGTGTCACACTCAAAATATTATTCTTTAAACCTTCAACCCATTAGACATCATCTGCACTACTCTTTCCATTAAGAGAAATATTTCCCTTACCTTTAACCATGTAGGGTGAGTCATTACCAAATCTTACAACTTTGCCATCAAATTCCTTCAGAGAAAGAAATTTTCTCTGATCACCGATCATGTGATGTGAACAACCACTATCAATGATCCAATCATCAAAGTTATCCATCTTGGATACTAGTGCCTTCTGGTCTGACATCTCTTCTTTAATGGCTACAAACACAATGTATTCATTAGCATCACCATCAAATTCCTCATCAATGATACCACCATCAACAACAATAAGACAAACTCTTTTTGCTTTAACCTTATACTTCTTGAATTTCTCTCATTTGTGCTCATTATCACCATTAGGATAGTTAGCAGCAATGTGTCCAATCTTATTGCATACAAAACATTTCAAAGGTAATTTTTCTCTATATTTACCTGTACCTCTAGGCAACCACTTGGCCAACAATGCTTCAAGCTCAACTAAACTATCTTCATCATCAGCTTCTCTGTTGGATCTGGATTCATAACTGTGATAGGAATCTCTACTTTTCCTCACAGATGGGTTAGAAATAGAAGATCTAAATGCAAACTCATATTTTTGTGCACTACCATCATAACTATTTAATTCAAAAGCAGTAAGCTGTCTAATGATGGAGTCAAGAGTTACCTTAGTTTTGTCAATGGACTGTTAGATACTTGATCAATCCCAAAGATACTGAGAGGTGGGGGGGGGGGGGGGGGTGAATCAATGTCTAAATAGTAACCAAAAGATTTAAACTTGTTTGCAATTTTATAACCCAAATTAATATACCGGTAAACAAGTAATAATGCAATAAAAAGAAAAAGAAGTATAAGCATCAATGCACACCATAACACATATATTTTTGGCGAGGAAACCCAGTAGGGGAAAAAACTCGGTGGGATTTGTGACCCACAATATTTACTCACTGGCCAATAAGAATATGTTAGGTCCCGGAGACAACTGAGAGGGAGGGGGGGTGAATCAGTTGTCCAATAAATTTAACCAAAATTAACTTAACCAAAACTTAATGCTTAATACCGGTAAACCAAACTTTATGTCTGTAGACAGTTTTATTAGTTAACTACAGTACTGGTAAATATTAATGCATGAAATAGAAAGACAATAACATCCACTACACATAACACAAATATTTGTACGTGGAAACCCTGTAAGGGGAAAAATCACGGTGGGAAGCCTTACTCACAATCAAAAAATACTACTACAGATAGTATGTGTGTACAATATGGATTTTGCACATGTAGAAAGGCCAACATCCTAGAGCTCACCCCTCAATCATAAAATGAGAGTCACACTAACTACAATTGGATTGTTAAATCCAATGATAATGTACTGCATAAAATAGCATCTTCATATGTTGGATTCAATATCGGTTTAGTTATGATTGCCTTCACAAAATCCTTCCTTCAACCTTCAAATGATTTCTATGTGTATAGCTCTACTTGTTTTCGCATATACGTTATTACAATTCCTTTCCCCAAGTACATATCAATCTCACAAATGAGATCTTACATTTATACCATAACCTAAGACCAATTGAATAGGTCGACTCACTAAAAGATATTACAATAAAATCAATTAAAAATAAATCAATATCCGATGCATGATGTTAGATCAAATGCATTTACAATAATAATAAATCATCTCCATAAAATGTTGTGCTGATTTGGAATAGATATATTTGTCGGTGCATATCCTAGACCTATTTACCAGTAACAACAAATATGCAAACCCGAATAAACAAATAACCAAATTGCCAAAACCAAGTGATAGAATAATGTCTTTGACATAACCAAGTAGTCTCCAAGTCATTCCAAGTGCTAGTGAGCAATATAATTTGTCAATAAACCAAACACCGGTGATTGTGCATATGTCTCTGACTTGTCGGTGAACATAACCAAAGATCTCCAAGTGCTGATAAGTATTGACAAGTGATGACAGGTGTTGACATTAATGATAAAACCATATCAACATATCCAAAATACCAACAATCTCCCCCTTTGGCATTGATGGCAACATAAGATGGAAAAACCATCAAAGTGCCAAAATAGAAATGCCAAAAACCAAAAACTAACAATCTCTAGAAATGAAAATATAGATATAGAGAGTGATCAATCTCTTCAAAAATCTCTCCCCAAAGTAACAATCTCTCCCCCAAGGGATAATTTTTTTTTCCATATCAATCTCTCCCCCTTTGACATCAAATGCCAAATAATTACACAAACTAGTTTCATATACAAAATGCCAACTTATTATGCCAACTACTCCCCCTGAGAAGTAGCTCTCTCCTCATCAAAGCCAAAATAAAAGATTTCTCTTTTAATTCTATTGGTTGATGACAAACATCAACTATCTAAGTCTCTACTAGTGGGGATAGGACTCCAAGTTGCTCTCTAAGATATTCAAAAGTGTCCTTAGGAAAAGGCTTTGTAAAAATATTTGCAATCTGCTCTTTGATATTCACATAAACTAATTTCACTTCTTTCATAGTTTTAATCCAATATTTATCTTCACATGCCTCATTAATTGATCTAGGTTCAATTTGAGAAATAAGACATACCTCTTCATTTGCCAATCTTCCTCTAGTCATAACTCCTTGAAATTTGTTTCCCATTATCCGATCTTTAGAATGATTCAGTCTTACATATCGAGGTGTTTTTAATTGCTGATGTTCTTCAGTGACTATTGAATCTCTAGATGATGCCAGTGTAACTGGATCACCATTTTGTATTGGTGTATTCACAGTAGGTTCATTTGTGATTATCTCTATTGCTGGTTCAGAGTCTATGTACCTTTAATTTCCTCTAAACTATTCATCAATCTTCACATTTGCACTCTCAACAATTTTCTGCAATCTCTTGTTAAAACATCTATATGCCTTTCTCTTAGATGAATAACCAAGAAATATTCCTCATCACTTCTAGGATCAAATTTGCCAATATACTCATCTCTTCTAATATAGAATTTACTTCCAAATATTCTGAAATATTTAAGAGTAGGAGTATTACCAGACCATAGTTCATGAGCGGTCTTACCAGTTTCACCTCTTATGTGAACTCTGTTGAATGTATAAACTATTGTATTGCCTACTTCTCTCCAGTGTGTATGAGGTATATTTTCTTTTGATACCATACTTTTGGCTGCATCCAAGATAGTTTTGTTTTTCCTTTCCACAACTCCATTCTACTGGGGTGTCTAGGGTGCTGATAACTATCTTCTGATCCCATTCACTTCATAAAAGGTATTAAATTCATTAGATGTGAAATCACCTCCTTGATTTGATCTCAAACATTTGATTTTCTTGCCAGTTTCATTTTCTACCATCACCTTGAATAGTTTGAATTCCCACATACTTCAGATTTTTCCTTGAGAAAAGTAACCCAACACATTCTAGAATAGTCATCAATGATTAGCATAAAATACCTATCTCCTTGTATACTTCTAGTTCTTGCTGGACCACATAAATCAGTATGAATTAAATCAAGAACATTGTTAGACTTTTCCAGAATACTCTTGAAAGTTCCTCTAACTTGCTTTCCAAATTGACATTCCTTACATACCGGATTGTGAGGTCTAACAATCTTAGGTAAATCTCTTACTGCCTTAGTTGTACTAATTTTCACAATGCAATCAAAATTTACATGACAAAGTCTCTTATGCCATTACCAAATTTCATCAATATGTGCAATCAAACATGCTTTCTCATTGTTGTTCAAATGAAAGATATTACCTCTAGTCTGATTACCAGTTGCAATTTCCAAACTAGTTCTGTTTAAGATTTTGCATTTACCATTCTTGAATTGTAACTAAAATCCTTTCTCAGCTAATTGACCAACACTCAAAAGATTATGCTTCAAACCTTCAACATAGTAAACATTATCAATATTGTGCTTACCATCAAAAGATATAATGCCTTTTCCTTTGATCAAACAAGCTTTATCATCTCCAAATCTTACTAGACCTCCATTTTATTCCTGAAAGGTTAAGAATTTGCTCTTATCACTAGTCATGTGATGTGAACATCCTGAATCAACAATCCATTCATCCTTATCTTCAACTTTAGCTATGAGGGCCTACTCTACTGGTTGAATAGTAGGTGCTAGTTGATCTTCTATTATAGCAACAAAAGCACATCCATTGTCTATTGGATCCTCATCAGAATCATCAGTAACTCCCTCATCAGTATAATAACAAGATTTGTTTCTATTCTTCTTAAATTTGTATTTCTGATAGTTAGGGTTAGGCTTATATGTTCTTTTAGCTTCTTCTCTTAATCTTGCATGTCTATCAGGACATCTAGAATCCATATGACCAATCTTATTACAGTTAAAATGTTTAAAGGGTGCTTTACCTTCATAGTTACTTCCAATTGGACCTTTAGGCATTTTCCTTGCAAATAGTGCTTCAAGTTCTTCAAGTTCTTCATTTTCTCTCCTGCTTTATTCAAGTTCTCTTGCATAGAAGGATTTCTAATCAAATTTATCAAATGATGATGATGATGCCTTGAAAGCTAGATATGTCTTAATAGTAGTAACAAGACCAAATTCCTCAGGCTCAAAAGCTAAAAGGTTTCAAACCAAAGTGTCTCTAGATACTGACGCATTAGGCATTGTTCTCAGTTCATTTATAGTAGTAACTTTGATTTTATACACCAGTGGAAAAGCTCTTAAAACTTTACAAACAATCTCATCTTCACTTAAGGTTCCTCCATAACATTGTATACCCAAAACAATTTTATTTACTCTTTTCATAAAAGAAGAAATTCTTTCTTCTTCTTCCATTTTTAGACTTTCATACCTGACCCAGAAGCATTCAAGTTTTGCAATTTTGACTATGGAATCTCCTTCATTCAATGTTTCCAGTTTGTCCCAAATAGCTTTAGTAGTAGATCTATCTTATAATCCTATGACTTGCTGATCTGATAATATGCTCAAAAGTGCTTCTCTTGCTTTGCAATCATTTTCCTCATCTTTAGCCAAGTTAGGTGGATTAGGTTGACCTTGAGTAGGAGCAGTATAGCCATTCTTTATAACATCCCATATGTCCTTTCCAATGAAATTCAAATGTGTCTCCATCCTGATCTTCCACATGCCATAGTTAGTTCCATCAAGTTTCAGACTGTCCTTCTTGAAATAGTTAGAAGACATTGGATCTCCTCAAGCTGTTAAACTTATGCAAAAAGAGGACTAAGCTCTAATACCAATTGTTAGGTCCTGGAGACAACTAAGAGGGGGGGGGGGGGGTGAATCAGTTGTCTAATAAATTCAACCAAAACTTAAAGCTTAATACCAGTAAACCAAAATTTATTCCGGTAGACAGTTTTATCAGTTAATTGCAGCACCAGTAAAGATTAATGCATGAAATAGAAAGACAATAACATCCACTACACATAACACAATTATTTGTACACAGAAACCCTGTAAGAGGAAAAACCATGGTGGGAAGCCTTACTCACAATCAAATAATACTACTGTTGATAGTATGTGTGTACAATACGGATTCTACACATGGAGAAAGGCTAGCTGCCTAGAGCTCACTACTCAATCACAAAATGAGAGTCACACTGACTACAATTGGATGGTTAAATCCAATGATAATGTACTGCATAAAATAGCATCTTCATATGCTAGATTCAGTACCAGTTTAGTTCTGATTGCCTTCCCAAAAGCCTTCCTTTAACCTTCAAATGACGTCTGCATGTATAGCTCTTCTTGTTTTCGCATATACCTTATTACAATTCCCAACAGCATATCAATCTCACAAATGAGATCTTACATTTATACCATAACCTAAGACCAATTGAATAGTTTGGATCACTAAAAGACATTACAATAAAATCAATTACAAATAAATCAATATCTGATGCATGATGTTGGCTAAAATGCATTTACAATAATAATAAATCATCTCCATAACGTGTCATGTTGATCTCAAATAGATATACCTATCGGTGCATATCTTGGACCTATTTGCTGGTAACAACAAATATACAAACCCGAATAAACAAATAACCAAATCGCCAAAACCAAGTGATCAAATAATGTCTTTGACATAACCAAGTAGTCTCCAAGTCATTCCAGGTGTCGGCGAAAAATATAATCTACTGGTGAACCAAATATCAGTGACTGTGCATAAGTCTCTAACTTGTCAGTGAACATAACCAAAGATCTCCAAGTGCTCATAAGTGTTGACAAGTGATGACAAGTGTTGACATCAATGAAAAAACCAATTAAACATATCCAAAATACCAATAGAATAAATATTACTTATACAATAGGGGCCTGCACATGTAGGAAGGCCAACAACCTAGAGCTCGCTGCTCAATCACAAAAAGGAGGCCCATTGACTACAAAATTGGATGATTAAATCCAATGACAATGTACTAATCAAAATAGCATCTCCAATGCTAGATTCAGTACTAATTTAAACTCTGTTAGATACCTCTTCCATAAACCTTTCTTCTCTCTACTCTGCTCTTATTCGCTCATAAAATAATTACATCATAATGCATATACAATTATTCTCTCTCATATACCACTTATATTCATTACCTAATTACTTTTTTTTTCTTACCAAATGACCTACAAGATCTCATGCATATATGAGTCTTTACAATACATCATGTCAGCTATACAATATAATTACAAAATAACAATATTATTTCCATGTCAGCTTAGAGTGCCGGTGTGACCTACTGTCAGTGTAGACTGGATGTCGATGAATAACCTTGTAGTGCGTGTCGGTGTCGGTAGATGATGTATGTTGCTAGTGTAACCTGTGAACCATATTACTAGTTGGTTGCCATCAATGACAATCAACTATTCTCATTTGAGTTTATAATGCCAACAATCTCCCCCTTTGGCATTTATGACAATACTCATGAGAAAAATCCAAAAACTGATATCCAAAAATTGATGTCCAAAAACTAAGTGTGCTCCCCGTAAGCAAATTATCTCCTTCTGTACATTTTTATCATACACCACTACTCCCCCTTTGACATCAATAACAAAGGATGTCAAAAGAATCAAAGAATTCAAAATTTACTTAGAAACTTGTAATCGGTCATGTACAATCTGAAAAATATCTTCCAAAACCAAGTTAAGACCCTGCAAAAACTTAGTACTATAAGAAATTATGGTCTCAGACTGTCAGATCATCCTATTTAGATAATGCATCTATTGCTCTGATGATCTATTACCTTGAATAGATGCCTTTGATAGATCATTTTGGTGTATTAATAAGTTGTCCAATCTAGGACCAAGTTTGTTCTTCAACTCCCGTGTTTTCATTTTTAGCCTTACTTTCTCCCTTTCCAATTTCTAAATCTTCTCTTCATAGGTTGCCATTTCCTGATCTAAAACTGAAGTAAGTTCCAAAGAACCCATTATATTATTAGCTATATCATCAGTTTCCTTTTATGTCTTCCTTATTTCCTCATCAATATCCTCAGTTAGATGGTGAGGCTTACATGCTTCCTTGTACAACTCTTTGTATTCCAAAATGGTGGAATTTAGTGCCGATAACAAAGAATCAATCTATCTAGTACATTACTTAATTGTCCTTTCAAAGAATTCATCTTTCTCCTTATTCACTCTTTCCTTAACAGTCTCTTCATTTATTTTATCCACAGTTTGAATATTAGAAGAAATGAATTTGGACAATGTTTCCAATTTACTCACAGATCCAACAATGTGATCAACTTTACATGCCAGTGCAATCATCTGTAAAATTGGTAAAGTATCATCAATAGCCTTAAATGCTAAGGCATTGCATTCTATGATCTTCTTTATTGAATCTAAAAGTACATCTGTAACATTTGTTGGTCTATAATCCATGGTGGAAGTGCTAGGCAGAGTGCTAGGTTCTGTAGTTGGTTTCTTATCTTCTCCAGATTTCTGCACATTAACCTTAACCACTTCTTCTATCTTGCTTCCATCATTAACCTATTCTTTATTCCTTGTTTCTTCCTTATTCTCACTTTTGTTTTCAACCTTATTTTCATCCTTGTTGTCATCTTTACTGTATGCCTTGCTAATTGTTGGTTCAGCTACACTCTATTCTTGGTCCTTTTCTGCTACTACTTCTGCTTGTTCTTCTATCGGTATTTCAGTGTTAAGTTGTGTATCATTAGGGATGGATTCTGATTTCTTAACTTCAGCTGGTATCTCAATATTTTGCTAAGAGTCAATAGTGTTGACCAATGACTCAAAGATCTCAATATTTGTAGTTTCAGCTTTCTTTACCTCTGTAGTTTCCTTATCCAACACAATATTAAAGTCCTAAGTGTCCACATTCATGGTGAAAATAATGTCAGACTTTGGATTAGTGTCATCTTTTGGCATTTCCTTTGCCTTTTCTTCTGGTTTATTATCAGTTTGTGCTGGTGCCTCTGCAGTTATTGGTTGGGTGTCCTGTGTTGGTGGAGGAAGGTTATCCTTGATTGTGATATCAAGTATACTTCCAATTTTCCATTTACATTTATCTTTCTGATATACCTTAGAAAAAGACATCCATTTTCTGTATATCCTTCTCTTCTTTCTTTTGTCTCTCAACAAAAAATATATCCCACTTATCTGCTATTTCATATGCTATTTCTTTAACTCTGTTGGCTATAAGACTAACTTGTCGGTGACCACTCACAAAAAATGTTCTATTGGCTTTAGATATTTGATCATCAATTTCCTGCTTGGAATTAACAGGATGCACAACTAAGAGAGCTTCTACCTTTAATTTCTTGTCAAGCTCCATGACAGACATTCTCTTAGCCTCTAATGTTAAGTATATTTCATTTGGTAGATCATCTACAACTTCAATAAGAACTTTCTTATAGATATCAAGATATAAAATAATACTTTTTTCTATAGTATCCTTATTTGAATCCTTGAAAGAATGATAGAATTTATTTACATTACCAAGGTTACCATCTTGGGTGATTTCATTGATCAACTCTTCCAGTGTAAGAGTATCTGGTGTCTTAGGTTCAGGTTTCTTCTCTGGAATCACTTTCTTCTTCTGACCAATGGGCTCTCTTACAGCCTATTGTTTCTTTCTCTGTGTCCTTAACTTCTTGGGAGATGGAGCAGGTGTCGATGAGGGTTTTCTTTTCTTTATGTCCACTCTCTTGAATTCAACTGCCTGATCAATGTCAAAATCAGATGTAGTAGCCACAAGGGAAATGTGAGCTATTGGTTGTTGTTCTGATTGACTTTCAAACACACTAGCAACAATACCGCCAAGATTCATCAATCCTTTTGTAACATCCTTTACCATCTTAGAAGCATCTTTCATAAATTTATCTCTTTTCTTCCTCTGCTTCATCATAGCAACATCACTTTCAATGGTTTCAGCATTACCAAATATCTCCTTTGTTGGTTCTGGTGGATCATCTAAAAGTATTTTATCATATGAATCCAAGATGTGTGAATCCACCTCATATCCCATTTTAGTAACCTAGACAATTCTGGGTCTAACTGCCTCCATCCAAATTTCATCTCTTTTCACTACAAAGCATATTTGTTTATCATATTTATCCATAATTCTTCAGGGAATCCTTTCCCTTTGTCTCATTTTAGCTTGGAAATTCTTGAAATAGTCTTTCACTAGCTTATCACCATTAGATCCCATACTGGTAATTGCCTCCCTTATCTATTTTCCAACAGAAGTATCATAGGCAAAATCCTTATGTCCTATATGTGGAATCTCATTCAAGAAGTAAAGCATTAAACACACAATCAGACTTCCAAATTTGAAGGTTCCTTTCTTATCACCTTTGATTTTGTGCAAATTCTTTAACAGTTCATCCCTTAACCATTCACAGATGTCAATTTTAGCATTGTTTAATATCATCTCATGAGAACTATTAATGCAGGAACTAGATACATAATTCAACCTATTAGTATGAGAAACTTTATAGCCAATGACCATACTTGCAAATTTAGCATTGTTATCCTTTATATCATTGACCCTAAGTGACCTGTTGTCAAATGTAGCTCCGGTTAAGCTCATAACCTCCTTGTTTGGGATTTTCTTCTTCTTGTCAGGCCTAGTGTTGGTGGATGGTAAAATGGTAATAGCCCTTATAGCCTCTTTAGTGATCTTAAAAACTGAGTCCAACCATATAAATTCACCGTGAACCCTACTAAGAACATAGTGGATGGTTTCATCTAAGAATTCTGGCATATGGAGGATATCAATGACACCTAAATCCTCAACTACCTTGTGTTTCAGTTTCACTACCCCATTCTTGTCAATGATAACATTCATGTACTTGTTCTTCAAATCTTCGGACCCTAAACTTTCTACGTAGCAATGTATGTATTCCCTAGGGTCTTCAACAAACATAACTCCCTTTGGGATTCTAGAAAATGCACCAATGGAGTCATCCACTTTTGGTATCTTAGGAATAATTTTGAAAATGGGTCTTGGTCATTTTATGTTCTCCACAATGGTAGGGTTTTCTACGAATTCAGGAATAGAGGATGAGGAAGCCATTGCGAAAGATAAATACCTTTTAGCTGAGAAATCCTTGAATTCTCTTAAATGACCTTTGTTGCTTTGCCTTTATAATGCCTTTTCTCAATTTTGCTCTCTTTGAATGCTTGAATGCTTGGTAAGTCAAAATGAAAAGTTACCATTCTTTATAACCAAAATGTTACTTGCAACTGCAATAAATGCTTTGCCGGTGAAGTGAAAACTCCACATATTTTCCAGTAAAGAATAATTATAACTTCTTACCACAAATTGAGGGTAAATGCATGATTTTCAATTAGTTGCCTTACCTCTAAGGATTATTCCTTAGTTAGATGAGGAATCTCCTGCTAGTGCAGGATTGCTCTATTCTGTCAGTGTAGAGACAGATTCATCAATTCTTCGATCTCTCTTCCTAATCCATTATTTAAAAAATTCTTTCTTGATTTCAGTCACCTTTTCTTTGCCTTTGTCATAATATCCTTTAGTGTTCGTCGATACGGTCTTTCTTCTAAAAAATTTTGCAATATGCCCAATCTTGTTACATTCATAACAAGTTACATTGTTTCTCTGAATAGCTTTTCCATAACCTTGACTTGTTTGGGTTCTGCATTGATTAGATAAATGTCCAAATATACCACAAACATAACATTTCACATCCATTCTGCAATTGTCTGAGTTATGACCATTTTTATTGCATTTGGAACATTTACCGGTGGCTAAGTTTGTATTCTAATTATTCCTAAATCTGCACTGCTTTGCTCTATGACCAAATTTGTTGCAATTAAAACATTTCCCATTGAATTTATAAGAATTAGGTTTCCTTACCAGTTTGCTATGATCATGATTGTTTGCAGTTCCAGAACTTTCTCCATTTTCAAATCCAAGTCCAACTGTTTCTCCATCAAGTTTCTGACTTTTAAGCATACTATCAAGATTATCTAGACTCTTCTTGAATTTGTCTTTGTATTCATTTATAGTGACCAGCTCACCTTCCAAAGTGCTAACTTGTCTCATAAGTTCTTCTTTGTCATGTTGCATGTGAATCAAATATGTTTTAAGCATATCATTTTCATAACTAAGCCTTGTTGGCATTATGTGAACCAGCATGAGCCTTATGTAAACTGGCATGAAGACATAATGATATTGTATGTTGTCATTAATGTCAATATGAGACATAGTGTGAACCGGCACATGAGATAAGTGAAGAAAGAGGTACCGGCATATGTGTGAACCGGTATATGCCAAAGTGAAGTGGCACATTTGTTCAAAGTGAACCGGCATGCAGTTATGGGAACCAACACATGGAAGCACTGTGTGACTACTGGTTGGTAAGGTAACTTCCACTTTTTGGTTTCCAGTTGGAGTATCTCAAGTCTATGTGACTCAATTGGTGATCTTTGTGTGATGAGTTAGTAGTATGATGGAGGACAGATCATGTTGCCATGTAAGCTCTGTGCACATGAAGGATCTTGCATGAAGAAGACTATTCCTATCTACCTCGGGAATGTGTGAAGTCTGTCAAATGGTGATAACGCGTGATGGGTTATCAGCCGCCATGAAAATGGTGAATAATGGACGATGGAGAATGTCTTGAGATCAACTCAAGACTGGTGCATTTAATGCAGTATGTTTCAATGGTCAGGATCGAACAGTTTGAATTGCTCAACCTAACAAATTTAGGGTTTAAGGTTTTTGCTACCAACCTGTATGTTCCCTATAAGGTCGATGTTAGGTTTCTGTTTGAAGTTGTTGGCAAAAGTTGTGAGTGTGTATCCAATGAAAGTGATATGAGATTATTGCCAGACCATAGGAGAGAAGAGATACTTGCAAAGTGAATGTGCAGAAGGAAAAGAGGAGCCTAAGCGGATCTGTATTAGTATTAAGTGTTGTTAATAGATCATTGTAATACCTATTGATCTCTAACCACTTCAATAGTTGTAAAATCCCCTAACAAGGTAGCCTTAACTGGCTTGATTCAAAATCCCTTAAATTGGGTGGTCTTAACTAGCTTCTGTAAATCCCTTAACTGGGTAACTCGAAGCTAATGAGTTTTGAGAAGCTAGAGAAGCTTAGGAGATCCTTTCAACTATTGAGTTCTTAAAATCCTCTAACAAAGTGACCCTACCGGGTTTAACCCTTAACCAGGTGATCCCTAACAGCATCGATTCCTACTAGAACCTATTGTAATGTTCTTAACCGGACAAGGCTCCTAACCGAGCGGACTTCTAAAGAGTTCAAAAAGCAGCTTGTGGGTATTCATCCCCACCATGGTTTTTCCCAGCTGGGTTTCCACGTGAAAAATATGTGTGTCATGTGAAATGCTTTTGTCTTGTGATGCTTTGTTTATCTATTATGCACATGAAGGTTCTATGTTTTATGCCTGTCTATAAAACATATTGAACTCACTGTTGTGAAGATTTGATGGTTAAGTCTACTAGTTAATGCATGTGAATATTATGATAATGTGGTAATGAGCTAAGAGAAAAGCTTAGTGAGTGACCGGTTCATGACTGACTGAGCTATACTGGATGTTACTGGTTGCACTCTATTTTACTGGTATCTCTGTTTATCAGTGATTGTGAGTGTTTGCTATCAAACCGGTTTTGGACTGTACTTGTGTCTGTACTGATTCACCCCCCCTCTCAGTACCGGTTTGGTACTAGTGGTTCATCATTGAGTTATCAATTGGTATCAGAGCACTCCAGGTCCTCTGTGTTGTAAGCTTAACTTCTTGAGGAAAAGATCCTAGCCAAATGCTAAAGAGGGAAGGTCCAAAGTTTAACAGGGAAAACTATGGTATATGGAAAGACAAGATGAAGATATTCATCAAAAGCATGGGTGTTCAACACTGGAGTTATGTTGAAAATATATATGTTGTTCCTGTCGGTACTCTCACCGATGACCAAAAGAGAGAGATACAAGAAAATGGGCAAGTCATAGAAGCCCTCATCAGTAGTCTATCTGACATTGAGTTTATTGATGTTCAAGACAAGGCAAAGCCCAAAGAAGTATGGGATGCTCTTGAAAATATCTATGGTGGTGATGAGCATGTAAAACAGGCTAAGGAAGAGAGCTTGAGAGGAAAGTTTGAAGACATGAAAATGGTCGAAGGAGAGACCATTCAATAGTATGGAATAAGAATCAAAATAGGTGTTGGAGAAATAAAGAGTGTAGGTGGCAAAATAGAAGATTCCACTGTAGTAAGTAAAGTCCTGAGATCCCTGTTGCCAGTCTATGCAATAAGGGTTGCTACTATTCAGGAGCTAAGATCAATAGACAAGTCTAAGGCATCCTTGGACTCCATCATAGCCAAGTTGATAGCCTATGAGCTTAATAGCTTTGATGGTAGTGTTCAAAAGTCAGAATCAACTTTTAAAGCTTCTGCTATACCATCCAGAAAAGGAAAAGAGGCTAGCACTAGTGGGGAACCTAGTCAGAATAGAGAAATGAAGGATGAAGAGTTTTTGATGGAATTTAAGCTCTTTTAGCCAGGATATTCCCAAAAGGAACTGGTAAATACAAAGGTAAGCTACCTTTGAAATGTTTCTCTTGCAACTAGATAGGACATATTGCTATGAACTGTCCTAATAGTGACAACAAGGACAAACCGGAAAGGTTCAAGAAATTCAAAGGAGGAAACCAAAGAAATTGTTTTGTGGCAGTTGATGAAGGTGTCACAAATGAGGAATCAGAAGATGAAGAGAATGAAGACATTGTGTTCATTGCTGTAAAGGAAGATGTAACAGATAAGAAGGCTCTTGTCTCCTAGTTTGATGATTCCAATGAGTGGATCATTGATAGTGGCTGCTCTCACCATATGACTGGTGATCGGAGCAAGTTTCT
This sequence comes from Cryptomeria japonica, assembly GCF_030272615.1. Classification (NCBI taxonomy): domain Eukaryota; kingdom Viridiplantae; phylum Streptophyta; class Pinopsida; order Cupressales; family Cupressaceae; genus Cryptomeria; species Cryptomeria japonica. The sequence continues at coordinate 572,168,403 of NC_081408.1, forward strand.
ATAATTAGAAGAGTATGATGGTGGTTTGGTTCTCTTTGGCAATGATGCACCATGCATGGTCAATGGTGGAGGGTCCATCTCCTTGAATGGAAAGAGTAGTGCTGACAATGTGTATTGGGTTGATGGTCTCAGACACAACCTTCCAAGTGTTTCCCAATTAAATGATAGTGGACTCACTTTGCAATTCAAGAATGGAGTTTGCAGAATCAAAGGTAAAGATGGTAAATTGGTAGCCACCGACATGCAGACTAAAGGTAACCTATTTCATCTAAATGCTAATATAAGTACATGTCTTATGGCTAAGCTTGATGATAGCTGGATATGGCATAGGAGATTCTGCCATGTGAACTTTGACAACATTGTGAAAGCTAGTAAGATCAAGGCAGTTAGAGGGTTGCCGATGCTGAGCAAACCAGATAATACCTTGTGTAGAGAATGTCAATTGAAGAAAATTTCTTCCTCAACTTTTAAAGGTAAATCTTTCACTGCTGACAACTTGCTTGATCTTGTGCATACTAATTTATGTGGTCCTATGAGAACTAGAAGTGTGCAGGGTGATAGGTACTTCATGATTCTCACTAATGACTACTCAAGAATGATGTGGGTCACATTCTTGAAAGACAAGTCTGAAGCTTTTGGGAAATCCAAAGCTTTTAGAGCATTAGTGGAAAAGGAAAGCGATAAAATGATCAAGTGTCTCAGAACTGATCAAGGAGGGGAATTCACTTCCAGTGAATTCCACAAGTACTATGAAGAATTTGGCATCAAGAGACAGCTGTCTGCCCCTCGGACTCCATAGTAGAATGGCCTAGTAGAGAGGAATAACCGGACTGTGGTTAAAGCAGCTAGAACTATGTTGATCCAAGGAAAGGTTGCTCACACCTTTTGGAGAGAAGCAGTGAGCACTGCAGTTTACACTATGAACCAGGTACTCATCAAAAAGGGTAAGGACAAAACTCCTTATGAGTATTGGACCGGTAAGACCCCTATGGTAAACTTTTTTAAGGTCTTTGGTAGCAAATGTTACATCAAGAGGAGTGAACATCAGGGCAAATTTGAAGCTAAATGTGATGAAGGAATATTTCTAGGATATTCCACCAAGAGTAAAGCTTTCAAGTGCTACAACAATAGGACTCAGAGAATTATGGAAAGCATCAATGTAAAAGTTGATGAATCCTTTGAGAAGACTGAGAAAACTGGTAGTGAGCAAGTTGTAAATGAACCGGTTGCAACCTTCTGGGAACCGGTTGCCAGTCAACTGATCACCAGTAATAGTGTTCCTAAACCGATGAATGTTGATACTGATGAAGATAAGGATGAAGAAGAAAAGAAAGAAGAACCAATTAAGACCATTCCTCGATATGTCAAGTTGAATCATGATCCCAAGCAGATCATAGGTGATAAGGATGAAGGAATCCTTACCAGAAGAAAGATCAAAGAAAACTTATGTACGATCTCTAAATTTGAACCTAAATCATTCAAAGAGGCTCATAATGATGAAGACTGGATCAAGCCAATGGGAGAAGAACTTGACTAGATAGAGAAAAATGGTACATGGTCCTTGGTACCCAGACCAGAGCATAAAAATGTCATTGGCACCAAATGGGTGTTCAGGAATAAGTTGAATGAGGATGGCACAGTGATTAGGAATAAAGCTAGACTGGTATGCAAAGGATATGCTCAAGAAGAAGGTGAAGACTATGGGGAAACCTTTGCTCCTATAGCCAGATTGGAAGGAGTTTGTATGCTTTTTGCATATGTAGCTTTTAAGAGATTCAAGGTATATCAAATGGATGTAAAATCTGCATTCCTAAATGGTGTACTTGAAGAGGAGGTGTATATTGAGCAACCAGATGGGTTTACCCTATCTGAAGATAGTGACATGGTATGTAGGCTACACAAAGCATTATATTGTCTAAAGCAAGCACTTAGGGCATGGTATGAGCGCCTACATTCCCATCTTGTGAAGATTGGATTTGAGAGAACAAGTGAAGATACCAATATCTACTTGAAGTCTGAAGAAGATCAGATCCTGATCTGTGAAGTTTTTGTTGATGACATCATCTTTGGTAGAGATGACAAGATAAGTCATGAATTTGCTGATGAGATGAAGAAAGAGTTTGAAATGTCACTCATAGGGGAGATTAAGTTCTTCATTAGACTTTAGATCTAGTAGATGAAAGATGGAATCTTCATCACTCAGTCCAAATATGTCAAAGAGGTGTTGAAGACTTTTGGCATGGAAGATAGCAAACCGGCTGGTACACCGATGGTGACCGGTTGCAAATTGACAAAGGAGGATGATTCCACACTGGTTGATGAGAAGGAATACCGATCAATGATTGGTAAGTTGCATTATGTAGTGCATAGCAGACTAGATATTGCACATGTAGTTGGCATCACTGCAAGGTTCCAGAAGAGTCCAAGAGAATCTCACTTGAGTGTAGTCAAGCAGATTCTTAGGTATCTGAAGGGAACAATTGACTATGGATTGTGGTACCCATACAACAATAATTTCAAAATGAAAGTATTCACAAATGTTGATTGGGCTGGTAATATGGATGACCGGAAGAGCACAACCAGTGATGCATTCTTTCTTGGTGGTAGATTGGTCTCATGGATGAGTAAAAAGTAGAGTTGCATCTCTCAGTCTACAACAGAAGTAGAGTATGTTGCAGCTTTCATGAACTGCACTTAGACATTCTGGATGAAGCATGTACTAGAAGGCTTCAAGATCCCTGTATCTGAACCAGTAAGTATATTCTGTGATAACACAAGTGCTATCAATATATCAAAGAATCCGGTTTTACATTTTAGAACCAAGCATTTTGAGCTTAAGTATCATTTCTTGAGGGAAAAGGTTCAGAATAAAGAGATTGCCCTGGAGCATGTGTCCAGTAAGGAGTAGTTAGTAGACATATTCAGCAAGCCTCTCCCAAAGACAACATTTGTGCATTTGAGAGGTGAATTAGGGGTATTGCCCCTTCAGGAGGTGAACTAAAAGTGGTTGTTCCACATCAGTCAGGTACTGGATAGACAAATATTTGGTTGATTGGTGTGTTTAAGGATGCTACTCCTTAGGGGGAGCAGCATGAGGAAGAAGTGATGATTGTACCTCCACTTTGACATTGTTGTCAAAGGGGGAGAAGAAGTGAAGTGAAACGATATCTACAGCAAATGGGGAGAAGATGTGTAGCAGAGGAGATATCTTTTGTATATTGCCATCAATGCCAAAGGGGGAGATTGTTGGCATTATGTGAACCAGCATGAGCCTCATGTAAACTAGCATGAAGACATAATGATATTTTATGTTGTCATTAATGTCAATATGAGACATAGTGTGAACCAGCACATGAGATAAGTGAAGAAAGAGGTACCAGCATATGTGTGAACCGGTATATGCCAAAGTGAAGTGGCACATTTGTTCAAAGTGAACTAGCATGTAGTTATGGGAACCGGCACATGGAAGCACTGTGTGACTCAATCGGTGATCTTTGTGTGATGAGTTAGCAGTATGATGGAGGATAGATCATGTTGCCACGTAAGCTCTGTGTGCGTGAAGGATCTTTCATGAAGAAGACTATTCCTATCTACCTTAGGAATGTGCGAAGTCTGTCAAATGGTGATAACACATGATGGGTTATCAGCTGCCATGAAAATGGTGAATAATGGACTATGGAGAATGTCTTGATATCAACTCAAGATTGGTGCATTTAATGCAGTATGTTTCAATGGTCAGGATCGAACCGTTTGAATTTCTCAGCCTAACAAATTTAAGGTTTAAGTTTTTTGCTACCAACCTGTATGTTCCCTATAAAGTCGATGTTAGGTTTCTGTCTTAAGTTGTTGGCAAAAGTTGTGAGTGTGTATCCAATGAAAGTGATACAAGATTCTTGCCAGACCATAGGAGAGAAGAGATACCTGCAAAGTGAATGTGCAGAAGGAAAAGAGGAGCCTAAGTGGATCTGTATTAGTATTAAGTGCTATTAATAGATCATTGTAATACTTGTTGATCTCTAACCACTTCAATAGTTGTAAAATCCCCTAACAAGGTAGCCTTAACTAGCTTGATTCAAAATCCCTTAAATCAGGTGGCCTTAACCGGCTTGCTGTAAATCCCTTAGCTGGGTAACTTGAAGCTAATGAGTTCTAAGAAGCTAGAGAAGCTTAGGAGATCCTTTCAGCTATTGAGTCCTTAAAATCCTCTAACAAGGTTACCCTACCGGGTTTAACCCTTAACTGGGTGATCCCTAACAGGATCAGTTCATACAAGAACCTATTGTAATGTTCTTAACCAGACAAGGCTCCTAACAGAGTGGACTTCTAAAGAGTTCAAAAAGCAACTTTTGGGTATTCATCCCCATCGTGGTTTTTCCCAGTTGGGTTTCAACGTGAAAAATATGTGTCATGTGAAATGCTTTTGTCTTGTGATGCTTTGTTTATCTGTTATGCACATGAAGGTTCTATGTTTTATGCTTGTCTATAAAACATATTGAACTCACTGTTGTGAAGATTTGATGGTTAATTCTACTAGTTAATGCATGTGAATATTATGATAATGTGGTTTTGAGCTAAGAGAAAAGCTTAGTGAGTGACCGGTTCATGACTGCTGAGCTATACTGGATGTTACTGGTTGCACTCTATTTTACCGATATCTCTGTTTATCAGTCATTGTGAGTGTTTGTTGTCAAACTAGTTTTGGACTATATTTGTGTCTGTGTTGATTCACGCCCCCCTCTCAGTACCGGTTTGGTACTAGTGGTTCATCATTGAGTTATCAAGCCTTTGAGATTCATCTGATCTTTCATTAAGTCTTCTGGCCAAATCTTCTTCATTCCTCTTCCTATCTTCAATATCCTTACATAATCTCATGGTTAAATCTTGCATCTCATTCTTCATCTTATTGTTCTCTTATCTTAATTTCTCTGCAATATCTTTGAGAGTTTCCTTTTCTTCATCATCTTGATTTTGCAATTGCACATTTAATTCTTTTCTCTTATTCTTTTTTATAACCAGGTTATCTTGAAGTGCTTTGATAAATTCTCGTGCAATTCTGAGTTCATTTTCCAATTTGATATTATTCAATTTTTCTGCACCAAAATCTTCAAGAGCTCCTTCCAGTTGTTATCTCAAACTTTTCATTAGTATCAGTTTCAAAGTCTTCCTCAAGATGTTAGGCTTTTGCAAATAGAGGACTAAGCTCTGATACCAATTGTTAGATACTTGATCAGTCCCAAAGACACTAAGAGGGGGGGTGAATCAGTATCTAACTGGTAACCAAAAGATTTAAACTTGTTTGCAACTTTATAACCCAAATTAATATACCGATAAACAAGTAATAATGTGATAAAGAGAAATAGAAGTATAACCATCAATGCAAACCATAACACAAATATTTTTGGCAAGGAAGCCTACTTGGGGAAAAACCTCGATGGGATTTATGACCCACAATATTTACTAACTGACCAATATGAATAAATATTACTTATATAATAGGGGCCTGCACATGCAGGAAGACCAATAACCTAAAGCTCACTGCTCAATCACAAAAAGGAGTCCCACTAACTACAAAATTGGATGATTAAATCCAATGACAATGTACTGCTCAAAATAGAATCTCCAATGATGGATTCGGTATCTATTTAAGCTTTGTTAGATACCTCTGCCATAAACCTTGCTTTTCTCTGCTCTACTCTCATTCACTCATAAAATTATTACATCATAATGCATATATAGTTATTCGCTCTCATATACCACTTATATTCATTACCTAATTACTTTTTTTTCTTACAAAATGACCTACAAGATCTCATACATATATGATTCTTTACAATACATCATGTCGGCTATACAATATAATTACAATACAAAATAATATTATTTCCATATTAGCTTAGAGTGTCGGTGTGATCTACTATCGGTGTAGATTGGATGTCAGTGAATAACCTTTTAGTGTCTGTCAGTGTCGGTAGATGATGTCTATTGCCGGTGTAACCTGTGAACCATATTACCAGTTGATTGCCAACAATAACAACATCAACTATTTCCATCTGAGTGTATAGTGCCAACATAGACTTCAGCTTCTGAATAGCTGAAACTTGGATAGCGTAGACCGATAGCAAGGTTCTTAGTACCTTACTGATCACTGTGGAATCTTTTACTTTACCTCCTACACTCTTAATTTCACCGACTATCTTTTATCCTTTGACCATACTATTGGATATTCTCACCTTCAGCCATCTGCATGTCATCAAACTTTCCTCTTAGACTCTCTTCTTTAGTAATCTTAACATGTTCATCACCACTATAAATCTCTTCATGTTTTTTCATACCTCATATGCAGTTTCAAGACCATGAACATCTGCATACTCTGTATCCAATAAAGAACTGATAATAGCCTCCAATGCTTGATGATTTTCTTATTTCTCTTTCTTCTGATCATCAGTCAACATCTCAGTAGGTGCAACATGCTTGGCATCAACATGTTCCCAATACTGAATTCCCAAATTCTTGATATAAATTTTCATTATGTCACTCTATATCCTATAGTTCTCTCTATTAAACTTCAAACCTTCCTTCTTCATCATGATCTTCAAGATCTTTACATCAAGCTATTAGGTTTAAACCTTAGAGGATCTAATATGTTGTGATACCAATTGATGGTATGATGAAAGAATAAGTATCTGGTAAACTATTGAGGGGGGGGGGGGGTGAATCAGTAGATAGAAAAACTGATACAAACTTCACCAATCTCAAAAATCATTCTTTCAAAGTAAACTTAAAACTAACAATGAAATACATCTATCAAGATAAAAACTCATAGGATAAACCGATTGACTATTATAACAATTTAATAGTAAACAACTTCTTCATTTTTCAATGCTTTCGGTTATCATGACCTATCAAAATAGTTAAGTAGTTAAGTAAATCAAGCATGAAAACAAAACCACCAAAACATTCACCACTTGACACAAATATTTTTAAAATGGAAACCATAATAGGTAAAAACCATGGTGAGATGAGACTCAAAAGATAACTATTTGAACTCTTTTGAAGTTCACCCTATTAGGAGCCTAGCCTATTAAAGCTTTACAAAAAGTCTTGTTAAGAATTGATCCTGTTAGGAATCACTCGGTTAAGGGATTGACTACAAATGCCTTGTTAGAAGCAATACCCTGTAAGGAGTAACTTCAGTAGAGGATTTGAAAATCCAATCTAATGGATCACCTTGTTAGAGGACTTGAATAACACCAAGCTTGTTAGAGCTTACCCAGTTAGGGGATTTCAATTCTGCTGTAATTGTTAGAAAACAACAGGAGTTTGTTGATTTGTCTGAATAGCACTACACTTTCTTGATCAAATCCATTTCAAGCTCCTATCCACCTTTACTCAAACTGCAGATAAGTCATCCGGTTCGGTAACCACACACTCAACTAATCTGTGCTCACTCTTTGCCAACTTATTAAACTAAACAACTTCATTGACCTTATAAACAAATCAATCAGGTCGGTAACATAACAAAAACCTAATTCTCATAGAGATTACAAACAAATCAGTTCAAGTATGACAGTTGGATTACATAGCAATCTTTGCACATCAATCAAGAAAACCTTGATCGCTCCTTGAACAACGCTTCATCGAACTTAGTAACTCATCATGCGCTTTGCATTAGATGCAATACATTTTCTCATTACCTAGACAAAATTTGTTACAACAACTCACCAAAATCTCTTGGAATTGTATTCATACAATAATCATACGTATCATAATCATTACCGCTCATCATCAAATCATAAATCAATATAACCAATTCACCAAACTTAATCGGTTAGGGTTTATCAAAAACAATAGGTAGGGTTTATTGGTTACAATAATAAATAAGGTTTACACCGATTACTGGTTCACTCCACAAATTCTTCCTACCGGTTATAGTAACAATATTACAACAATATCAACAATATCATTACTGGTTGGTATAAATATGACATAAGATCTCTTTGTAGATCATGGGTTTTTGCAATATAGGTTTATCTATGTGCGAATAAGGTTGAAATCATATGTAGAGGTTTTGGTTGATCATAGGTTATCGAATTGGGTTGGTGAAAGAGGTTTAATACCTCTGGTATTGAGCTTAACCAAAACTATACTCAGGTATAGGAAATGTTATTCTTGCAATTCACTCTTCTTTTCGGATTGTAGTCTGGATTTATTTTTTAGTCAGTGAGGCTCCTTTTGTGATGAGAAGTGTGCTATAGGTTGTTGGCCTTCCTGCATGTGCAAGCCCCTCTTTATGTAATCACATACTTACTGTAGAAGTATTATCTGACTTTGGGTAGGCTTCCCACCATGGTTTTTCCCCTTATCAGGTTTTTCACATACAAATCTTGGTGTTATATTTTGTGGATGGTTGGTAAATGTTCTATGGATTATATTTATGCTTAACAATTATATCTTCTATTTTGGTATTTGGTTTATGCATTCTGATAATAAGGTTTTAATTCTTAAATTTCTATAATCTGTTAACAATTGATTCACCCCCCCCCCCTCTCAGTTGTTCACTAGTTATCTGAGTTTTCTAACATTCATTTCTTCTAACATATTGATATTGTGTCTCACTAGGTGTTAAGGATTTTTTTTGCCATTCTTCAACCCATTTTGTATTCTCTCATTCTTTGTTAGAGAATTTATTAATCCAAAAGACATTGAGAGGGGGGGTGAATCAGTGTCTAACTAGTAAATGAAATATTTAAACTTATTTATAATTTTGTAACTGAGATTAATATGTCAGTAAGAAAACAATAATGCAGTAAAGAGAAACAAAGGAATCAACATCAATGAACACCATAACACAAATATTTTGGCGAGGAAACCCCGTAAGGGAAAAGCCTTGGTGGGATTTGTGACCCATAATATTTACTTACTGCCCATATGAAAAAATATTACTTAGTACGAAAGGGGCCTGCACATGTAGCAAGGCCAACTACCAAGAGCTCACTGCTCAACAACAAAAGTGGAGTCTCATTGACTACAACATCACACTAATGAAAACATAAAAATGGACTCTTACAACTTGCATCAAAATGATGGATGAGTTGGTTGTTATGCTCTATCTAATACCAATGTTGCCTCTGCCAAAAACCCTAGCCGATATGCTATCAAATGATTCTACTTATACAAAATAGTCTTCACTCTACTCTGCTTCTTATTTACTCCAAAATAAACATGTCAAAATGCATATACAACTATTCACTATCATATCCTATCTTATCTCCTATTACCACTTTTTTTCTATTCAAATGACCTACAAGAACTCATAAATATATGAGTCTTTATAATACAACATGTCAGCCATACAATTATAACTTACATTATAATTTATTTCGCATATACAATACTTATTGTCAAGTCAGCCTAGAATGCCAAGATAATCTTCTGTTGGTGTAAATTGGATGCCAGTGTGAATAAGCCTTGTTGTGTTTGTTAGTGCTGGTAGGTGAAGTCTATGGCTGGTTGAACCTGTGGAACTTTGTTTCCATCAATGACAACATCCACCTTTCTCATCTGAGTGTATAATGCCAAAAATATCCCCCTTCGGCATTAATGGCAACAATCATGAGAAAAATTAAAAAATGTGAATCTAAAACTGTGAGTGCTCCCCCTGAGCAAATGATCTATTTATCTTCTACATACTTTACTCAGTAAATTTTTCTCACTATACCACTCCCCCTTTGACATCAATGACAAAGGATGTCAAAATTTCAAAAATTTACTTAGAACCCTGAAGTCTATTGTGTACAACTTGAAAAATATCTGCAAGAACTAAGTTCATGCCTTGCATGAACTTTGTACTATTGGTAATTATTGTTTTTGTTTGTCTAATCATTTTGGTAAGATAGTGAATTTTTTGTTCCGATGATCTATCTCCTTGAATTGTAGCCTTTGATAGTGCATTTTGGTGAGTGATTAGATTCTCCAATCTTGGACCAAGCTTATTCTTTAACTCCCTGGTTTTCATTTTCAGTCTTGCCTTTTTTTTTTTGATTTTCAATCTTCTCCTCATGTATATCTCATCTCCTATTCTATGGCTGATGTTACTTCCGAAGAACCAATTATGTTATCTGCAATATCATCAATTTCCTTTTGATTTTTTCTGATCTGATCACCAATATCTTCTGTTAGTTGATGTGGTTTGCAAGCTTCCTGGTATAATTCCTTATACTCCAAAATGGTAGAATTTAATGCCGGTAGCAGTGTATCAATCTGCTGTGTACATTCCTTTATTATTTTTTCAAAGAATACTTCCTTTTCTTTATTAATTTTTTTCTTGAATAGACTCCTTATTTATTTTATCTAATGACTAAATTTTAACGTAAATGAATTTGGACAATGTGTCCAATTTATCTATCGAGCCAACAATATGATCTACCTTGTACTCTGGTGCAATCATCTGCAAAATCAGTAGAGAATGATCGATATCCTTAAATGCTAAGGCATTACACTCCATTATTTTCTTTATAGAATCCAATAATACTTCGGTGACAGATGTTGGTCTGAAATCCAAAATAGAAGTATTGGGAGAGGTGCTAGGTTTTTCATTATCTTTGTTCTCTTCTCCTGATTTCTTTGACCCTTCCCTTGTTTTCTGTTCAACTATCTTAATCTCTTTCTCTTCCTTATTCTCATTCTTATCCTTTTTTGATTTAGATGTTGTCTATTCTTGTGCTTTATCTGTTGGTATCTCAACATCGATGACCTTATCATTACTTATATCCTGCTGAGTGTCATCTGCCTTTACTGGTGAGTCAGAAATCTCAATATTTACAAATTCTGATTTCTTCTGCTCAAAAATTTATTTATCTATAGCTTTATTTGCTTTATCAATAATTATTTGATCAATATCAATATTTGAAGGAGTGTCAATGGGCTGGTCCTTACCAATTTCTAGAATAGAGGTATCATCCATTATAATGTTGATGTCCTCAGTGTCAACATTCATTGTGAATAGAATGTTTGACTCGAGATGAATGACATCTGTTGCTTTTTCTTCCTCTGATGTCTTTTCTACAAGCTGATTCTATACATCTTCCTATGCCTCTACTATTTCCGGTGGTGGTAAGTTATCTTTTATTTTTAAGGCAGGAACATTTCCAACTTTATTCTTCCTTTTATCTCCTTTTTGATATACCTTAGTAAAATATTTGTCAATTTTTTGTCTTTCTTTTTCTTCTCTTTTCTCTTTCTCCCCAAAGAAAATATCCCATTTCTCTGCTATCTCATCTACAATTTCTTTTATCTTGTCAGCCATGAGGCTTACTTGTTGGTGACCACTTACAAAAATAGTTATGTTAGCTTCTTCTATCAATTCATCTATTTCTTGTCTAGACTTAGCTGGATGAACAACCAACAATGCTTCAACCTTCAATTTCTTATCCAATTCCATGAAGGACATTCTTTTTGCCTCAAGTTTAGATATAAGTTTTTTGCCTCAAGTTTAGATATAAGTCATTGGGGAGAAAATCAATGACTTGAATAAGAACTTTCTTATATATCTAAATACAAGATTATTCTATCTTCAATAGTGTTCTTATCTGAATCATCAAAATAATGATTAAACTTACTGACATTGCTGAGATTACCATCTTCAGTTATTTCATTAACGAGCTCTACTAGGGAAAATGTATCAGATTTCTTTGGTTGACTTCCTATGTGGCATTCTTGAATGGTGGATTTACCATTATGTAATGTTGTAGATTAGACTGTATGAATATTGTCCATACATATTATTGTGCTTTTGCATTGATTCTTGTGTAAATGTAATTGTTCCCCTAACTCTTGTTATAAATCTTGAGCTAACGCCTTCATTGAATATGTATATATATGTATGCTTGCATGACTCATGGGTGCAGGAGATTGCAGGTACTATACTACCTAGGTGTGAGGTTCATCTCCATTGGGATTCACAGGGTTGAGTACATCTCCTTCATCCTTAGAATTCGGATTAGGTGACCATAAAACTCTCGTCTTGCCTTAGCCATGATTAGGTGAGTGTCATGTGTGGTCCATAGGGTTCCTTTGTCCTTTGGGTTGCATGTCATGTGATTGGTGGACTTTCTTGGTTTGTTTGCCTTGTGTGTGGTAAATGGAATATGTTATCCTAAGTATTTAATTCAATTTAATGTGTGGATGTACGCATTAGTAATTGAGAAATTTAGAATACATAGTTTTCTTTAATATGATTAATCACTAATTTCAGAGATCACTTTATTTATATTTGTAGCAAGCTTAAGTATGTAATTTGAATTAATGTGTTCATTTACGCATTAGTAGCTGAGAAATCAAAATAAATAGGTTTCTCTTAGGTGAATAATCATTAATTAAAAGGATCACTTTATTTATGTTGTAGCGAATTTAATTAGATGGTTAGTTTTAAATAGTGAATTTAATTAGTTTATGCGTTTTTTAAAAAAAAGGAAATATTTAAAGTTATTTGAAATATAATTAATTTTAACCACTTTTGCATTTTGGAAAAGAAAGGGTAAATTTTATTATTTAAAGAAAATCATTTTTAATTTGTAAAGTCGGATATAGTGTAGAAGATTGATTTTGGAAATTAATTTAATTTAAATACTTTACCCTTGTCAATAGTTCGAAATATAAATTAAAACTAAGATTAAATGAGAGAGAAGCATATTAATTAGAAAATCAAGTTAAAATAATTTAATAGCTGAAAAGAATTATTATTTCCTTTTATTTTAAAAAGGGCTTAAATTTTGAAATTAGAAATTAGGTCAAAATTGGTTCCCATTTAACCTAGGTTGAAAAATATTTTTGGGATTGTTGAATTTTTGGAAAAAAAATAAAATATGGGGATGGAGATTTGGGGTTTTTGCAAGGATGAATTTCTACAGCTGCAGGATTGGGGGCTCTTCTTCGAATCTTACCAGGAATGCTAAAGAGGTAGGATTTCGTTCTTCCCTTTTGTTCTTTGACTAAATAAATAAAAAAAGGTATATGGTTGTTCTTCAAGAAATGTTGGTTTTAAAATGTCCATGAATACTCTTAGATTCAAGTTCAGTTTTGAGAATATTGTTGTTTTGGGGCAAGATTGTTAAAAAGAGTAGATAAATGAGATTAGATCCATTTGGGTATTTGAGATTTATGATCTAGTTGAGAATATTTTCCATTATATTGTTTTGAACATTCTGGAAAAATATGTCTGTGATTGTGATAAATGGATAATGGGGGTTTTACGTTTCTTTTAGTTATTTCTTTTATGTGTATTTCAAAAAAAATTAGTTAAGTCGAAACTGGAATATACAAAAAATATAAAATAAAAAAAAAGAAAAAAAAAGGGGGGGTAAAAGAAAATAGGGGGTTTTCAAGGGGGGGAAGACGAAGCTCAACCCAAACACCCCGCTCCACTGCGTGTGGGTGCTGAAGGGGCTGCGGACCCCATGGCAGCCGTAACAACCCTCGGCTCCATAGAGTGGAGGCCGAAGGGGCTGTGACCCCCACAGCGGCCGCAGTAACCCCCAGCTCCACTGTGTGTGGAGGCAGAGGGGTTGCGTCTGTCATGGCAGCTACAGGTCTAGCCGCTAGGGCAAAGCTAACCTAGGGTTTGGCCGCCCTCTTTTCTTTTTTTTAATTTTTAAAATTTTTTTTATAAATTTAGTTTGGTGAAATAATAAAACAAAATTTAAAATAATAATATAAATATATATAAAGCAATATGTTTTATTATTATTAGAATTTGGTGGAGATTTAATTACTATCAAGTAATAGTCATTAATAATGGAGTATATATATATATATATATAAATATACGCTAATTTAGATGATATCTAATTAGTATATATTATTAATTATATATTAATCATTGGTTCCATTATAGCTATTATTTCCATTGAAATATCAATTGTTGTAATGTTGCTATTATTTTTTATTATAAGTTGGTGAATACTGGGATTTATATATATGCTATTGAATAAATCGAATGGTGAATGTTTCTTAAATTGTATGCTAGGGAACTTTAATTTGTTGGGAGATGTTTTTCCCATTACCTTATTTAATATTTAATAAATTTTGTGTTGCTAGAAAAGGGGACTAGAGTATGGTAACTAAACCAACATGTCAATGATGTTTATCTAAGGTTAAATAACCTATTTAGATGCTTAAATCAACATGAGAAATTATTGTATTTTCTGGTTAAAGCTTGTGCATGGTTTCATTGTTTTTTTTTTCAAATCGATATGTCTAAAGTAATGGCATGACCTTGATAGGAGTGTTAGGACCCAGTTGTCTGGTTGCTTGTGTTTGGTCATAGTTGGTCAAGTCCCTAATTAGGGAACCGTCAGTTAAGAAACACTTGTATTTGCTTTTGATGTGTTCAGTCGTATCCACTTCAAAAGGGATCATTATGTAATTATCGACCGAGGTGGTTGTTGTGTAGTGATTTGTGTTCACCTAAACGACAGAGATGTAATAGACTTGAAACCAATGTAATCCTAACTATATTAAATGCCAGAGGGGTCTTGCAGTTGAGCAGACTCGAAGATGTAGCCCTCTAGTGGTGAACTCCGAGATCATATCTATGTTATGTGATGCTTTTGTTTTCTCCTATTTCATACTTAGAGCTAGCATGTACGGTTGCATTTTGTATGTGAACAATGGGAATTTAAGGAAGTCATTTCTTGAATGTATGAATATAGTCATCTTGTTAAAAGTAGTAATTAGGTTCATAAAAGTTTGTATATATGCTTATGGAAAGTATTTTGTTAATGTTAATGAAAAGAAGTAAGTACGAAAAGAAACTCGCTAGGTTACAATTATTGGATTAATGTCATAATATCTAAATTGATAACTAATGGATGAACCTCATTTGGCTACTTACTGTATTATCTTAATAAATGAACATCGCCATGTTAGCTATATTTCACTATATTGGATGAATTTATTTAGTTGTTTACATTTTATTCTAAACAATTAATCCTCACCAAATTAGTTTTATAATTGGATGAACTCAATAGGTTATCTGCATTATAACCTTAATAAATGATCTTCATCATAATAGCTATCATTGAACTAAGATGGAAGGACTCATTTAGTTGTTTATATCTTACCCATAGCAAATGTATTTCTTCATATTAACTTTATTTTAACTAAAAAAGAGTGTACTCATTAAGTTAGTTATATTTTAACCCTAATGGATGATCATCACTATGTTACTTACATTTTTAATCCTGAATGAATGAATATCATCTTACTAACTATATTTTAATTAAAGGGATGAACTCATGTGGCTATATTACATTTTCACCTTAATGAATTGAACTCCATCTCTCAATATTATTTTAACTTCAATGAATGAACTCTTTGGCTATTTACATTTTATCCTCTATAAATGAACTACGACTTTTTAGTTGGTTATGTTTAAACCCAATTGAAGGAACCTCATTTTATTGTTTACATCTTAATCCTTAATGAATGAATTTCCTCTTATTAGCCATAATTTTAACTATAAAGGATGATCTCATTTGTGGTTGGTTACTTTTAAACCTAAATGAATGAACTTCATTATATTAGTCACATTGTATCTAAAATGGATGGACTCATCAAATTAACCCTACTTAAACCTTAATGGGTGAATTCTTAAGTTAATTATGTTTTAACTTCATTGAGTAAATATCCTCTTGTTAGTCTCATCTCCAATCATAATAGATGAATGCGTCCTAAATTATAAAATGTCAATTCTTCAAACATATTTCATCCACATCTAAAGCATTAACTTGTAATTAGGATATCCAACTTAATTGGATCAAATGTCACAAGTTGAGTTAGGTGTAAGGTTACGTAATCTCGTTGGGAAACTCCTTAGGTTCATTTAGTCTTCCACTGTGTTATCTCAGCTTTAGATAACTCTAAATTATCTTAATGTTGTAACTTATTATTAACACTCTTATTATTATTATAAAATATATATATATATATATTTACACTTCATTTGAGTGTTTTAACTTTAACCCTTCAGGGTTTCCTAGCAGGGCATTTCACTTGGTATCAGAGCCCATGTTGCAACACTAGGATCTCTGGTTTCGCTTGTGCCCTTAGTTGGTGTGTGGTGTATCAAACTTATGTTGTATGCTTGTGCTCCTTGATTGTGAGAGTGTTTGAACAAACCCTACCTATGTGTAACGCGTGTGTTCACACCTTGTTTTCACCTTCTTGATGTGGGTGTTTCCGAATGATTATAAGTGCTTTGTCTACTTAGTGAGGTCTTGGTCTACGATTTCTCTTATTCTGAAAGAGAGTTGTATGTACTTTTGTTCTTGGTTTGTTTTACTCTTTTGACTAATCCTTCTGGGTTGGTTGGTATTATCTTGAATCTAAAAGTACGATATGTGCTTGTCGCGGTTATGATCTATCTTAGTGTTGTCCACTTGAAGGACTAGTATGGCAAATATTAATGCTTATTATGTAGTAAATTGAATGATTATGACTCTTCCTCTCTCTCTCTAGAGATTAAAATGATGTTGATATGGGTAATTATCTCTTATTTAATTTTTCTTGTTGCAAGAGAAAGGATGATATTTCTTGAGCCCTTGTGTGAGCCTTATAATGCTTATGTGTTTTAGATTGTGAAAGGGATTTGGTTTGGAAGTTAATTTTGGTTAATGAGGGAAAATTGTATGTTTACATTAAGGATTCTCCATGTGCTTTGTAGGAGTAATATAATAAAGTCCATCTTAGGTAAGGCACATTAATATGCGCATAGTTGATCTTGTGAAAATAGCTTGTTGTGAAAGAAGTACCAAAAGAGAACATGTTACAATAGCTTCAAGAGTGTGTTAGTGTGTTCCACGAAAGATTGTTCTATGTGCGTCATCAAACCAGTTGATTTAGGACCTATTTTAGTAACGCACCATTTAACTTGCTTTAGATATAGATAATTGTCTTATTGTGTTTAGAAAGAGCAAATGAAAGACTTGTTAATTTGTATGCATTAATGTGTAATATCTAGTAGATAGCTCCTCATTTACCTTCTTGTCATATTTTGAATTTTCAATGTTAGGTTTGATGCATTATTGTATTGTATTACGAATAGTGAGTGTTCTCAAGAAGATTTGTATTACCAAAAAAATTGTTTGCCTTGAATTCTTGTTCCGAAAATTAGAACATTACATTTCAACAACAATAATTGGAAATGTCATGTTAGGTTGCTTTGGCACCCTCCTAAAAGACAACAAAATGAAAACCGTGCAACTAAAATGATTAACTTATATTTGAGCCTATAGTGTGATCTTATAGATCTTGTGTATTCGTAGGAAATAGTTGCTTTTCCAATTTTCTTCCTCCTCTTGCCTTAATTATAGGGTTTGTTGTTTTTGAAATGCTATCAAGAATGCAGTGATTTAAGAAGAATTTTTATAACACATATAAAATTGTATGTTTGCTTTGGCTTCTGATTGAATGAGGAAATTTTTTCGCTTTGGAAGAGAAAATTGCATAGTTCGTAAGGTGAATGAAAATGCTTAGTGGGAATTGAGAAAGATATTGGAATGGCGTTATTTCCTTGTGTAAATTTGAATTGTTAAGAATTTCAGAACGTGTATCTAGAGTAAACTTTATTTAGTGATTCATGTGTAAAGCATAATTAATACTTCCCTTAAGTAGATGTTAGCGTAGTGTAAAGTACTCCCCATAAATGTGACTAAACTAGTAATGGTGCTATTCCTTGTGTGTTGTAAGAAGCCCGTGCTTGCTATGTGTGCCATGGGATGGTGAAGTAATCAACCATGGGGGATATGTTTGCTCATGAGTATGGGAAACCATACCTATTTATGTGATGTTGCATATTTGTTCCCTTACTGAGTGCCAACCCATGGGTTGTTGATAAGTCAGTATGTGAAGGGGTAGTATTAGGAGTCACCATTCCTTGAATAGTATGAACAACGTACGAGTAATGTCGACGCGAAGCGACTTTAGCTTCCCTATCTCAAGGAAAAATATAGTTATATAAAGAAACTATATTATAGGTGTACTCAATACTTTCCCTTGGATGAATCAATTTATGAGGTTCATGTGTGCCAGCCTAATTCCTATCCCTTATTTTGAGCATATGGATGACAGTTCTTGAGCATATTGATGGATTTTATAGGAGCATCTTTTGCCTTGTCTTCATGAGAGGCGTGTTATTTTTCTTACATGAGTTGCCAATTGACTAGTGTTGGTAGACTTGTGGGTAGACCTTAGCCATGTATACCTCTGGCTTACGACGGGTATCCTGAGAGGAACATCGCTATGCAGGGTGTGACCTGTGCATGCCTTATCTGCAAGGCACACTTCCATGTGGGATACGTCCATTGCGTGCCCTTTCCACTTGGAGTATTGCCATGTTGTGCTGAGACACGATGCAGGATGTAGTAAACATTTGCCATGCGGCCTACTGACAGGTATAGGGTAGAGCCATGCCACATGACGATGTGATGCGGGGTGATGTCGAGGTGCACACTGCCATGCCATGCAGATGTGTGACTTGGCCACACCACATGATGAGCTACTATGATAGCTAGATGATTGTTCCTCCCTTCCTCATTGGTGGCTAGCTGCTAGTCACATAGTGATGTCATGTGCACTTATGATCTTCTTTTATAATTTATTTATTTATTTATTTCCTTGTGGGCCAGCAATTTATTTTATTTTGACCTTGAAGGTTTAGCCACGATCTTGTAATCTTGTTCTTACTTTATTTGATGTTACAATTCCAAAATTATTTTCTTGCCTTACTATTGGAATTGACAATTATTATCTTTATAATTCTATACTTTGGTGGCTAAACTATTTTATCCTTATTGTTTTCGTAAGCTGGTCTTGTGTTGCAATGTGAATTCCTCTCCAAGAATGTAGGAGACGGTCTTGGTTGAGTGTATATGAGGAAATAGACATAGGGAACCTTGAGGATGGAGGTATGTGAGGCTATGAGACAGCTAGGATCCACTACGTACCTTTGAGTGGTGACTATCTTTTGGATGCTAAACACCTTACGCAACAAGGGATGTTCATGAGGGTCTTGTCTAGAAGGTAGCACCACCATGGTGTGCCCTAGCACCATCAAGGCCTTGAGTGAGATGTTGGATATTGATGATCATGTTATTGTTCTTAGAGAAGGCATAGAGATGTTGATCATGCATGTTATCTTTGACCGAGCATTAGACATGCTCACATGCGGCCTTTTGTGTTGTGCAAACCAGTTATGTGGATGGTTATTATGTGTAATCATGGATTAAATGGTATTAACTTGTCACTATGTTATGGGACATGGTCATTGGAAAAGTTCTTAAATGCCTGGAAAGTGAAAACAATTGAGTTATTTACGTTCATCTTATTTAGTGAAAAGTTAACTTGGTTGTAGAAATTTATATTTGAAGCTAGTCCTATGAGATAAAGTTTTGTTAAAAGAGGTATGGGCAAAAGAATTTGATCTTGATGGCATATTTTCTTGTCATGTTTGATAGATGAGTATGATAACTATGCTTATATCTTTTAATGCTTTAGTTTGGTGTATGAAAGAAAGGAAAAATTCACGTTTCTCTACTAAGATTGTGTGTAATTTCTAGAATATTTTAAGAAGTGTATGATTTTAGATGCATTATGTTAATGGGTAATGACATTCATAGAGGATTTATAAATAATGTTTTAAATTGTTGACAAAATAGTTATTTGTACAAATTGATAATTGTTAATTGAGTTTAAGGGCTAATACGTGTTGTATGACTTCCGCTTAGCCTTGCGACTTCTAGGAGTAAGTCAGAGCCTGGGGGGGAGAATGTAATGCCCTACCCTAGCCGACCTTGTAAAACCTATTTGACCTTGGTTGACTTCCTACATGGTATTCTTGAATGGTGGATTTACCATTATGTAATGTTGTAGATTAGACTATATGAATATTGTGCATAAGTATTATTGTGCTTTTGCATCAATTCTTGTGTAAATGTAATTGTTTCCCTAATTCTTGTTATAAATCTTGAGCTAATGCCTTCATTGAATATGTATAAATGTGTATGCTTGCGTGACTCATGGGTGCAGGAGATTGTAGGTACTATACCACCTAGGTGCGAGGTTCATCTCCATTGGGATTCGCAGGGTAGAGTACACCTCCTTCATCCTTAGAATTATAAACTCTCGTCTTGCCTTAGCCATGATCAGGTGAGCGTCGTGTGTGGTTCGAAGGGTTCCTTTGTTGTTTGGGTTGCGTGTCGTGTGATTGGTGGACTTTCTTGGTTTGCATGCGTTGCGTGTGGTAAATGGAGTATGTTATCCTAAGTATTTAATTCAATTTAATGTGTGGATGTACGCATTAGTAATTGAGAAATTTAGAATAGATAGTTTTCTTTTATATGATTAATCGTTAATTTAAGAGATCACTTTATTTATATTTGTAGCAAGCTTAAGTATGTAATTTGAATTAATGTGTTCATTTACGCATTAGTAGTTGAGAAATCAAAATAAATAGGTTTCTTTTAGGTGATTAATCATTAATTAAAAGGATCATTTTATTTATGTTGTAGCGAATTTAATTAAATGGTTAGTTTTAAATAATGAATTTAATTAGTTTATGCGTTTAAAAGAAAAAAGGAAATATTTATAGTTATTTGAAATATAATTAATTTTAACCACTTTTGCATTTTGGAAAAGAAAGGGTAAATTTTATTATTTAAAGAAAATCATTTTTAATTTGTAAAGTTTGATATAGTGTAAAAGTTTGATTTTGGAAATTAATTTAATTTAAATACTTTACCCTTGTCAACAGTTCGAAATATAAATTAAAACTAAGATTAAATGAGAGAGAAGCATATTAATTAGAAAATCAAGTTAATATAATTTAATAGTTGAAAAGAATTATTATTTCCTTTTATTTTAAGAAGGGCTTACATTTCGATATTAGAAATTAGGTCAAAATTGGTTTCCATTTAACCTAGGTTGAAAAATATTTTTGGGGTTGTTGAATTTTTGGAAAAAAATGAAAAATATGGGGATGGAGATTTGGGTATTTTTTGCAGGGATGGATTTCTACAGCTGCAGGATTGGGGGGCTCTTCTTCGAATCTTACCAGGAATGCTAAAGAGGTAGGATTTCGTTCTTCCCATTTGTTCTTTGACTAAATTAAAAAAAAAAGGTATATGGTTGTTCTTCATGAAATGCTGGTTTTAAAATGTCCATGAATACTCTTAGATTCAAGTTTAGTTTTGAGAATATTGTTGTTTTGGGGCAAGATTGTTAAAAAGAGTAGATAAATGAGATTAGATCCATTTGGGTATTTGAGATTTATGATCTAGTTGAGAATATTTTCCATTATATTATTTTGAACATTCTGGAAAAATATGTCTGTGACTGTGATAAATGGATAATGGGGGTTTTACGTTTCTTTTAGTTTTTTCGTTTATGTGTATTTCAAAAAGAATTAGTTAAGTAGAAACTGGAATATACAAAAAAAAATTAAAAAAAAAAAAGAAAAAAGAAAGGGGGGTTAAAAGAAAATAGGGGGTTTTCAGGGGGGGGAGTCAAAGCTCAACCCAGACACCTCGCTCCACCACGTGTGGGTGTCGAAGGGGCTACAGACCGCATGGCAGCTGCAGCAACCCCCAGCTCCATAGGGTGAAGGCCAAAGGGGCAGCGACGCCATGGCGGCCGCAGTAACCCCTGGCTCCACTATGTGTGGAGGCAGAGGGGTTGCAGCTGTTGTGGCAGCCGCAAGCCCAGCTGCTAGGGCAAAGCCGACCTAGGGTTTTCCGCCCTCCCTAGGGTTTGGCCGCCCACTTTTTTTTTTTTTTTTTTAATTTTTTTAATTTTTTTTATATATTTAGTTTGGTGAAATAATAAAACAAAAGTTAAAATAATAATATAAAAATATATAAAGCAATATGTTTTATTATTATTAGAATTTGGTGGAGATTTAATTACTATCAAGTAATAATCATTAATAATGGAGTGATATATATATATATATATATGCTAATTTAGATGATATCTAATTAGTATATATTATTAATTATATATTAATCATTGGTTCCATTATAGCTATTATTTCCATTGAAATATCAATTGTTGTAATGTTGCTATTATTTTTTATTATAAGTTGGTGAATATTGGGATTTATATATATGCTATTGAATAAATCGAATGGTGAATGTTTCTAAAATTGTATGCTAGGGAACTTTAATTTGTTGGGAGATGTTTCTCCCATTACCTTATTTAATATTTAATATATTTTGTTCCTCTTTGTAAAAGGGTAAATTTTGTGTTGCTAGAAAAGGGGACTAGAGTATGGTAACTAAACCAACATGTCAATGATATTTATCTAAGGTTAAATAACCTATTTAGATGCTTAAATCAACATGAGAAATTATTGTATTTTCCAGTTAAAGCTTGTGCATGGTTTCATTGTTTTTTTTTAAAATCGACATGTATAAAGTAATGGCATGACCTTGATAGGAGTGTTAGGACCCTGTCATCTGGTTGCTTGTGTTTGGTCATAGTTGGTCAAGTCCCTAATTAGGGAACCGCTAGTTAAGAAACCCTTGTATTTGCTTTTGATGTGTTCAGTCGTATCTGCTTCAAAAGGGATCATTATGTAATTATCGACCGAGGTGGTTGTTCTATAGTGATTTTTGTTCGCCTAAATGGTAGAGATGTAATAGACTTGAAACTTATGTAATCCTAACTATATTAAATGCCAGAGGGGTCTTGCAGTTGAGCAGACCCGAAGATTTAGCCCTCTAGGGGTGAACTCCGAGATCATATCTGTGTTATGCGATGCTTTTGTTTTCTCCTATTTCATACTTAGAGCTAGCATGTATGGTTGCATTTTGTATGTGAACAATGGGAATTCAAGGAAGTTATTTCTTGAATGCATGAATATAGTCATCTTGTTAAAAATAGTAATTAGGATCATAAAAGTTTGTATATATGCTTATGGAAATTATTTTGTTAATGTTAATGAAAAGAAGTAAGTACGGAAGGAAACTCGCTAGGTTACAATTATTGGATTAATGTCATAATATCTAAATTGAATACTAATGGATGAACCTAATTCGGCTACTTACCGTATTATCTTAATAAATGAACATCGTTATGTTAGCTACATTTTACTATATTGGATGAATTTATTTAGTTGTTTACATTTTATTCTAAACAATTAATCCTCACCAAAATAGTTTTATAATTGGATGAACTCAATAGGTTATCCGCATTATAACCTTAATAAATGATCTTCATCATAATAGCTATAATTGAACGAAGATGGAAGGACTCATTTAGTTGTTTATATCTTACCCATAGCAAATGTATTTCTTCATATTAACTTTATTTTAACTAAAAAAGAGTGTACTCATTAAGTTAGTTATATTTTAACACTAATCGATGATTGTCACTATGTTACTTACATTTTTAATCCTGAACGAATGAATATCATCTTACTAACTATATTTTAATTAAAGGGATGAAGTCATGTGGCTATATTACATTTTCACCTTAATGAATTGAACTCCATCTCTCAGTATTATTTTAACTTCAATGAATGAACTCTTTGGCTATTTACATTTTATCCTCTATAAATGAACTACGACTTATCAGTTGGTTATGTTTAAACCCAAATGAAGGAACCTCGTTTTATTGTTTACATCTTAATCCTTAATGAATGAATTTCCTCTTATTAGCCATACTTTTGACTATAAAGGATGATCTCATTTATGGTTGGTTACTTTTAAACCTAAATGAATGAACTTCGTTATATTAGTCGCATTGTATCTAAAATGGATGGACTCATCAAGTTAACCCTACTTAAACCTTAATGGGTGAATTCTTATGTTAATTATGTTTTAACTTCATTGAGTAAATATCCTCTTGTTAGTCTCATCTCCAATCATATTAGATGAACGAGTCCTAAATTATAAAAGGTCAATTCTTCGAACATATTTCATCCACGTCTAAAGCATTAACTTGTAATTAAGATATCCAACTTAATTGGATCAAATGTCGCGAGTTGAGTTAGGTGTAAGGTTACGTAATCTCGTTGGGAAACTCCTTAGGTTTGTTTAGTCTTCCGTTGTGTTATCTAAGCTTTAGATAACTCAAAATTATCTTAATGTTGTGACTTATTATTAACACATTTATTATTATTATAAAAAATAAGAAAAAATATTTACACTTCGTTTGAGTGTTTTAGCTTTAACCCTTCAGGGTTTCCTGGTGGGGCATTTCACTTGGTATCAAAGCCCATGTTGCAACACTAGGATCTCTAGTTTTGCTTGTGCCCTTAGTTGGTGTGTGGTGTATCAACCTTAGTTGTATGCTTGTCCTCCTTGATTGTGAGACTGTTTGAACAAACCCTACCTGTGTGAGACAACTAGGATCCACTACCTACCTTTGCATGGTGACTATCTCTTGGAGGCTAAAAACCTTACGCAACAAGGGATGTTCACGAGGGTCTTGTATGGAAGGTAGCACCACCATGGTGTGCCCTAGCACCATCAAGCCCTTGAGTGAGATGTTGGATATTGATGATCATATTATTGTTTTGAGAGCAGGCATAGAGATGTTGATCGTGCACGTTATCTTTGACCAAGCATTAGACATGCTCACATGTGGCCTTTTGTGTTGTGCAAACTAGTTATGTGGATGGTTATTATGTGTAATCATGGATTAAATGGTATTAACTTGTCACTATGTTATGGGACATAGTCATTGGAAAAGTTCTTAAATGCCAGGAAAGTGTAAACAATTGAGTTATTTACGTTGCTCTTATTTACTGAAAAGTTAACTTGGTTGTAGAAATTTATATTTGAAGCTAGTCCTATGTGATAAAGTTTTGTTAAAAGAGGTATGGGCAAAAGAATTTGATCTAGATGGCATATTTTCTTGTCATGTTTGATATATGAGTATGATAATTGTGTCTATATCTTTTAATGCTTTAGTTTGGTGTATGAAAGCAAAGAAAAATTCTCGTTTCTCTAGTAAGATTGTGTGTAAATTCTAGAATATTTTAAGAAGTTTATGATTTTAGATGCATTCTGTTAATGGGTAATGACATTCGTAGAGGATTTATAAATAATGTTTCAAATTGTTGACAAAATAGTTATTTGTGCAAATTGATAATCGTTAATTGAGTTTAAGGGCTAATACGTGTTGTATGACTTCCGCTTAGCCTTGCGACTTCCAGGAGTAAGTTAGAGCCTAGGGGGGGAGAATGTAATGCCCTACCCTAGTCGGCCTTGTAAAACCCATTTGACCTTGGTTACTTCCTACATGGCATTCTTGAATGGTGGATTTACCATTATGTAATGTTGTAGATTAGACTATATGAATATTGTGCATACCTATTATTGTGCTTTTGCATCGATTCTTGTGTAAATGTAATTGTTTCAATAATTCTTGTTATAAATCTCGAGCTAACGCCTTCATTGAATATGTATATATATGTATGCTTGCGTGACTCATGGGTGCAGGAGATTGTAGGTACTATACCGCCTAGGTGCGAGGTTCATCTCCATTGGGATTCACAGGGTTGAGTACACCTCCTTCATCCTTAGAATTCGGATTAGGTAGCCATAAAACTCTCATCTTGCCTTAGCTATGATCAGGTGAGCGTTGTGTGTGGCTCGTAGGGTTCCTTTGTCGTGTGGGTTGCGTGTCATGTGATTGGTGGACTTTCTTGGTTTGTATGCCTTGCGTGTGGTAAATGGAGTATGTTATCCTAAGTATTTAATTCAATTTAATGTGTGGATGTACGCATTAGTAACTGAGAAATTTAGAATAGATAGTTTTCTTTTATATGATTAATCGTTAATTTAAGAGATCACTTTATTTATATTTGTAGCAAGCTTAAGTATGTAATTTGAATTAATGTGTTCATTTAAGCATTTGTAGTTGAGAAATCAAAATAAATAGGTTTCTTTTAGGTGATTAATCATTAATTAAAAGGATCGCTTTATTTATGTTGTTGCGAATTTAATTAAATGGTTAGTTTTTAATAATGAATTTAATTAGTTTATGCATTTTTTTTAAAAAAGGAAATATTTAAAGTTATTTGAAATATAATTAATTTTAACCACCTTTGCATTTTGGAAAAGAAAGGGTAAATTTTATTATTTAAAGAAAATCATTTTTAATTTGTAAAGTCTCATATAGTGTAAAAGATTGATTTTGGAAATTAATTTAATTTAAATACTTTACCCTTGTCAATAGTTCGAAATATAAATTAAAACTAAGATTAAATAAGAGAGAAGCATATTAATTAGAAAATCGAGTTAAAATAATTTAACAGTTGAAAATAATTATTATTTCCTTTTATTTTAAAAAGGGCTTAAATTTCAAAATTAGAAATTAGGTCAAAATTGGTTCCCATTTAACCTAGGTTGAAAAATATTTTTGGGGTTTTTGAATTTTTGGAAAAAAAAAGAAAAATATGGGGATGGAGATTTGGGGATTTTTGCAAGGATGGATTTCTATAGCTGTAGGATTGGGGGCTCTTCTTCAATTCTTACCAGGAATGCTAAAGAGGTAGGATTCCGTTCTTCCCTTTTGTTCTTTGACTAAATAAAAAAAAAAGGTATATGGTTGTTCTTCATGAAATGCTTGTTTTAAAATGTCCATGAATACTCTTAGATTCAAGTTCAGTTTTGAGAATATTGTTGTTTTGGGGCAAGATTGTTAAAAAGAGTAGATAAATGAGATTAGATCCATTTGGGTATTTGAGATTTATGATCTAGTTGAGAATATTTTCCATTATATTGTTTTGAAAATTCTAGAAAAATATGTCTGTGACTGTGATAAATGGATAATGGGGGTTTTACGTTTCTTTTAGTTATTTCATTTATGTGTATTTCAAAACAAATTAGTTAAGTCGAAACTGGTATATACAAAAAAATATAAAATAAAAAAAAAGAGAAAAAAAGGGAGAGTAAAAGAAAATAGGGGGCTTTCCGAGGGGGGAAGCCAAAGCTCAACATGGACACCCCGCTCCACTGCATGTGGGTGTCGAAGGGGCTACGGACCCCATGGCGGCCACAACAACTCCCGGCTCCACAAAGTGGAGGCCGAAGGGGCTGCGACCCCCACGGTGGCCGCAGTAACCCCCAGCTCCACTATGTGAGGAGGCCGAGGGGTTGTGTCCATTGTGGCGGCCGCAGGTCCAATGGCTAGGGCAAAGCCAACCTAGGGTTTGGCCACCCTCTTTTTATTTTTTTAAAAAAAATTTAAATTTGTTCTATAAATTTAGTTTGGTGAAATAATAAAACAAAATTTAAAATAATAATATAAGTATATATAAAGCAATATGTTTTATTATTATTAGAATTTGGTGGAGATTTAATTACTATCAAGTAATAATCATTAATAATGAAGTGATATAGATATATATTAAAATATACGCTAATTTAGATGATATCTAATTAGGATATATTATTGATTATATATTAATCATTGATTCCATTATAGCTATTATTTCCATTGAAATATCAATTATTGTAATGTTGCTATTATTTTTTATTATAAGTTGGTGAATACTGGGATTTATATATATGCTATTGAATAAATCGAATGGTGAATGTTTCTTAAATTGCATGCTAGGGAACTTTAATTTGTTGGGAGACATTTTTCCCATTACCTTATTTAATATTTAATAAATTTTGTTCCTCTTTGTAAAAGGGTAAATTTTGTGTTGCTAGAAAAGGGGACTAGAGTATGGTAACTAAACCAGCATGTCAATGATGTTTATCTAAGGTGAAATAACCTATTTAGATGCTTAAATCAACATGAGAAATTATTGTATTTTCTGGTTAAAGCTTGTGCATGGTTTCATTGTTTTTTTTTAAATCGATATGTCTAAAGTAATGGCACGACCTTGATAGGAGTGTTAGGACCCTGTCATCTAGTTGCTTGTGTTTGGTCATAGTTGGTCAAGTCCCTAATTAGGGAACCATCAGTTAAGAAACCATTGTATTTGCTTTTGATGTGTTCAGTCGTATCTGCTTCAAAAGGGACCATTATGTAATTATCGACAGAGGTGGTTGTTGTATAGTGATTTGTGTTCACCTAAATGATAGAGATGTAATAGACTTGAAACTTATGTAATCCTAACTATATTAAATGCCAGAGGGGTCTTGCAGTTGAGCAGACCCAGAGATTTAGCCCTCTAGGGGTGAGCTCCGAGATCATATCTGTGCTAGGCGATGCTTTTGTTTTCTCCTGTTTCATACTTAGAGCTAGCATGTACGGTTGCATTTTGTATGTGAATAATGGGAATTTAAGGAAGTTATTTCTTGAATGCATGAATATAGTCATCTTGTTAAAACTAGTAATTAGGATCATAAAAGTTTGTATATATGCTTATGGAAAGTATTTTGTTAATGTTAATGAAAAGAAGTAAGTATGGAAGGAAACTCACTAGGTTAAAATTATTGGATTAATGTCATAATATCTAAATTGATAACTAATGGATGAACCTCATTCAGCTACTTACTGTGTTATCTTAATAAATGAGCATCGTCATGTTAGCTATATTTCACTATATTGGATGAATTTATTTAGTTGTTTACATTTTATTCTAAATAATTAATCCTCTCCAAATTAGTTTTATAATTGGATGAACTCAATAAGTTATCCGCATTATAACCTTAATAAATGATCTTCATCATAATAGCTATAATTGAACGAAGATGGAAGGACTCATTTAGTTGTTTATATCTTACCCATAGCAAATGTATTTCTTCATATTAACTTTATTTTAACTAAAAAAGAGTGTACTCATTAAGTTAGTTATATTTTAACCCTAATGGATGATCGTCACTATGTTACTTACATTTTTAATCCTGAATGAATGAATATCATCTTACTAACTATATTTTAATTAAAGGGATGAACTGATATGGCTATATTACATTTTCACCTTAATGAATTGAACTCCATCTCTCAGTATTATTTTAACTTCAATGAATGAACTCTTT
The DNA here is from genome assembly GCF_030272615.1 of Cryptomeria japonica. Taxonomy (NCBI): domain Eukaryota; kingdom Viridiplantae; phylum Streptophyta; class Pinopsida; order Cupressales; family Cupressaceae; genus Cryptomeria; species Cryptomeria japonica. Next base: position 572,197,400 of record NC_081408.1, read on the forward strand.
GGCTATTTACATTTTATCCTCTATAAATGAACTACGACTTATCAGTTGGTTATGTTTAAACCCAAATGAAGGAACCTCATTTTATTGTTTACATCTTAATCCTTAATGAATGAATTTCCTCGTATTAGCCATACTTTTAACTATAAAGGATGATCTCATTTGTGGTTGGTTACTTTTAAACCTAAATGAATGAACTTCATTATATTAGTCGCATTGTATCTAAAATGGATGGACTCGTCAAGTTAACCCTACTTAAACCTTAATGGGTGAATTCTTGAGTTAATTATGTTTTAACTTCATTGAGTAAATATCCTCTTGTTAATCTCATCTCCAATCATTATAGATGAACACGTCCTAAATTATAAAATGTTAATTCTTCAAACATATTTCATGCATGTCTAAAGCATTAACTTGTAATTAAGATATCCAACTTAATTGGATCAAATGTCACGAGTTGAGTTAGGTGTAAGGTGACGTAATCTCATTGGGAAACTCCTTAGGTTCATTTAGTCTTCCACTATGTTATCTAAGCTTTAGATAACTCCAAATTATCTTAATGTTGTGACTTATTATTAACACTATTATTATTATTAAAAAAATATATATATATTTACACTTCGTTTGAGCATTTTAGCTTTAACCCTTCGAGGTTTCCTAGGGAGGAATTTCATGTCTCACAACCTATTATTTATTTCTAAGTGGTCTTGTCTTCTTAGGTGATAGGGCAGGTGCCGGTGGATATTTTCTCTTCTTCCTATCCACCCTTTTAAATTCCATAGCTTTGTCACTATCAATCTCGAATGGGGTAACAATAGGGGAAACATGTGTTAGCGGTTGCTAGTGAGACTTTCTTTCTTTCATGCTTGCGACAACATCACTCAACTTTTCAAGTTTCAATAATCCCTTGGTAACATCTTCAACAAATTTTATAGCATCTTTCAATGTTTTGTCCCTTTTCTTTCTTTTCTTCTAAATGGCAACATCTTTCTCTATGGTTTCAGTTGTGCCAAAGATCTTCTTAGTAGGTTCCAGTGGGGCATCTAGAAGTCTCTTAGCATAAGTTTTCATAATGTTGGTTTTCACTTCATATCCAATTTCTGTTAACCAAATAGTTCTAGGTGTGACAACCTCCATCCATATTTCATCTCTCTTTATAAAAAAGCATATCAATTTGTCATACTTATCAACAATAATCTGAGGGATTCTTTCCCTTTGCTTCATTCTTTCTTGAAAGTTTTTGAAGTATTCCTTTACCTGATTGTTTCCTTCTGAACCCATGCCAAAAATTGCCTCCTTAATCTGTTTTCCAATAAAAATATCATAGGCAAAGTCTCTATGGCCTATGCTAGGAATCTCCTTTGAGAAGTATAACATCAAACATACAATTAAATTCCCAAATTTGAATGTTTCCTTTTTGTCACCCTTGATTTTGTCTAATTTATCTATCAATTTATCTTTCAACCATTCACAAAGATCAATTTTTACATTATTCCTTACCATTTCATAAGCATTGTGAATGTATAGACTGGAAACATAATTCAACCTATTTGTATGTGCAACCTTGTAACCAATAACCATGTTGGCATATTTAACATTCTCATGATTTATGTCACTTACCCTGAGTGATCTATTATCAGATGTAGCGCCAGTTAGATCCATAACACCTTTGTTTGGAATTTTCTTCTTCTTCTTAGGTCTTGTGCTGGTTGAGGGTAAACCTGTAATAGCTTTAATAGCTTCCTTGGTGATTTTGAAGATGGAGTGAAGCCATAAGAATTCACCGTGAACTCTACTTGGAACATATCAAATAATTTCATCTTTGAATTTAGGTATATAAAGAATGTCTACTAACCCTAAATCTTCCACAATCTTATGTTCAGGTTTGATTACACCTTGGTTGTTTGTGATGACTTTCATAAACATGTTCTTTATCTCCTCAGACCCTAAATCTTCAATATTATAGTGAGTGTATGCCCTAAGGTCTTCTGCGAATGCGACTCCCTTTGGAATTTTTGAAAATGCTCCAATAGAGTCGTCCATCTTAGCCATCTTAGGAATTATCTTAAAAACTAACCTAGGACATTCGATATTCTCCACAACAGTAGGGTTTGCTATGAATTCAGGAATGGAAGATGAAGAAGCCATGACGCAAAATAAAAACCTTTTTCTGTCAAATGCAAGTGAAAACCTTGGATGCCCTAGAAAATATTTCCTTCTTCGCTCCTTGAATGTCCGTGCTTTGCTTCTGTGCTCTTCGAATTCTTGGTGAGTCAAAATGAGAAATTTCAATGCTTTATAGCCAAAAAGTTAACTAACAACTGCATTAAATGCTTCACTAATTAAGTGAATTTCCATTGTAACTCAACATATGTGCCAGTAAAGAAGGATTATGACTTCTTGCAATCATCTGAGGGAAAAAATGCATGATCTTGAATTAGTTGCCTTACCCCTTTAGGATTGTTCCTTAGTTAGATGAAGAATTTCTTGCCGGTGTAGGATTACTTTGTTCTATCAGTGCAGAGCCAGATTCATCATTTCTTTGATCTGTCTTCTTGACCTATTGTTTAGAGAATTCTTGCTTGATTTGATTCACCTTTTCTTTTCCTTTGTCATTAGATCCTCTGTTGTTTGTTGGTACATTCTTCCTTCTGCAAAATCATGCAATATGCCCAATCTTGTTGTATGCATAACAAGTTACATTGTTTCTTTGAATAGATTTTCCATAACCTTGCCCAGTTTGAGTTCTACATTAATTAGATAGATGTACAAATCTACCACAAGAATAGCTTTTTACATTCGTTCTGCAATCATTTGATTGATGACCATATTTATTGCATTTGGAACATTGACTAATAAATGAGTTTGTATTTTGATCATTCCTATATCTGCATTGATTTTCTCTATGACAGAATTTGTTGCAATTAAAACATTTGCCATTGAATTTATAAGCATTAGGTTTCCTTACTGGTTTGTTGTGATCATGATTATTTGCAGTTCTAGAACTTTCTCCATGTTCAAATTCAAGTTCAACTGCATCTTTATCAGGCCTTTGATTTTTTAGCATATCATCAAGCTTGGCTGAGCTCTTTTTGAATTTGTCTTTGTATTCATTTGCAGTGGCCAACTCACTTTCTAGATTGCTAACTTGTCTCATAAGTTCCTCTTTGTCATGTTGTATTTGAATCAGCTCTGTTTTAAGCATATCATTTTCATGACTAAGCCTTATAGATTCATCTGATCTTTCATTAAGTCATCTGGCCAAATCTTCCCAATTCTTCTTTCTATCTTCAATATCCTTACATAGTCTCATGGTTAAGTCTTGCATCTCATTCTTCATGTTATTTTTCTCTTGTCTCATTTTCTCTACAATATCTCTAAGAGTTTCTTTTTAATCATCATCTTGTTTTTGTAGTTGCTCATGTAATTCTTTTCTCTTACTTTCTGCCATGACCAGGTTTTCTTGAAGTGCTTTGATGAATTCTTGAGCAAATCTTAGTTCTTCTTCCAGTTTGATATTCTATGATATGTGAGATGAAGTTCTTTTTGTGTTTGTAAATTACACAGATTGATAAAGGCATTTTCATATCTCAATCTAACTATGTGAAGAAATTGTTGAATTTTGGGTTAGATGATTCCAAACGTGTTGGAATTCTTATGGTGACTAGATGTAAAATGACAAAATATGATGAATCTCTAAAGGCTAACCAAACCATGTGTAGATCTATGGTTGGTGGACTGCTATATTTGACTTAGAATAGACTTGACATTATGAATGTTGTATGTCTTGTTGCTAGATTTCAAGTTGATCTAAAGGAAAGTCATGTTACTATTGTGAAGAGGATATTCAGATATTTCAAGGGAATAGTTGATTATGTTTTGTGATATCCGAACGAAGATAATTTCACTTTAAATTTTTATACTGATACTAATTGGGCAGGTGATATTGATGACCGAAAGAGAACTACCAGTGGAGCACATTATTTTTGGGAAAGAAGTCGGTTTATTGGACAAGTAAGAAACAAGATGCTATTTATTTATCTACTGCAAAAGTTGAATACATTGTTGTTGCTACCAAATGTAAGGTTATTTGGATGAAGCAGATGCTGAAGGATATTAGAGTTGTTTATAATGAGTCTACTGTTATCTACAATGACAATTCTAGTGTTATCAATAATTCTAAGAATCCAGCGTTGCATTCTAAGACAATGCATATATCAATTAAGTTTCATTATCTGAGAGAGAAAGTTAGTGATAAGGAAGTCAGATTGGAGTATGTACCTACAAAGGAACAGATTGTAGATATCTTCACTAAGCCTTTTCCTGTAGAGACATTTGTATATCTAAGAGAGAAGTTAGGGGTAATTGCTTCTCCTAGTGGGAACTAGATGAATTGGGTTGCATCGCCCGAGTGGAATTTATAGTTAGTGTGGTTTAGTTATTCAGATTTATGAGTTTATCCTAAGTGGGAGAGATTTTCCTTCTTAGAGGGAGAGATGCATGATTTGTATGTGTCTTTCGCATTGTTGTCAAAGGGGGAGAGAAGCATGTGAAAAACCATGAAGTATTTTGAGTTGTTTGTCTAAGGGGAGCTGATCCTTATGATCTTAGGGGGAGATTATTGGTTGTTGATTTGTTTCTTTGCATTGATTATTTTCACATTCATATGTTGCCATCAATGCCAAAGGGGGAGATTGTTGGATATTAGAGTAATTGGAATTTGTTGTTGTCATTGATGTCAACATATTCTTGTATTACATAGAACTAGTATACTGTAGAGACTTAGTGTTGGTGATCTATTGAAAATGTGCTAATGTGGTTTATTGGGTTTTGAGATAATTAACTCTAGTTGATTCAGTATGAGTTTTATGATGCTATGTGGTGATTTGGTTGAGTTATGAGGTCCGATATTTAGATTGGTTTTTCAATGTTCAGTGTTGTAGAAATACCACATTTGGAACTCGGATAACAACTCGGATAATGATGAATCTTGTTATCTTTCAATTTGTTAATAATAATGAATCTTGTTATCTTAGTTGTTCGGTAATTGTGGTGGAATTCACATTGCCTATTGATGTTCTGTGATCGTGTCCTATGAATTTTGGTGGTCCACATTATCGTGGTGCGCATTATTGAATATTTTGTTGGTTCAGTGGTATTGTTCATGTTATGCAACATATTTGGTGGTGTAGCGTGTTGCAGATGATCTTGGAAAATTATTTGATGGTGTAGCATGTTTGAGGATTTGAATTGGGTCCATGCTATGTCCTTTTTGACATTGTATTGGTTCGGTTATAGATTTATTTATCGTGTGATGTAATTTTGTAATTTGGTCTTATGTGTTGAGATGACCTTAAGGTTAAGGTCGATGATTTGTATAAATAAGGTTTGTAATCATGTTAGCTATGTGTCTGTGATTGTGTTTATGATTTAAGAGTATATTATATGTTCGAACAAGTGAATTTATTATTCAAAAGTGTGGAAGAGAAGAGAAGAGCTATTGTGTAGATAGTGTTCTCAACCAGAACTATAATCAGGTATTTGGAGATGCTATTCTTTCAATTCATGTAATCCAGATTATTGTTTGGTCTTTGTAAGGAAGTGAGCCTTCCTTAGGGTTGTAGCTCTTCTTGTTTTTGAGAAGTGAGCTCTAGGAAGTGTGCTTGAATGCATGTGTATTCCCCATTGTAATATTTGTTGGAAAACGCACACTCCAATGAGAAATTATAGGTGATTGAAGGTATTGTCATTGATGGCAACCTTGCAATCATGTGATACCGGTAGGCAGACACAGTCACCGGCACTAGCAGACTCTACACCGGCACATAGAACACCGACAGTGGAAAGGAATAATACCAACATCCTGGCCGACATCAATTTAGTATTAATATATTTTGTAATTATTGTAAAATATTTTGTAAGCTGACATGGCAGATTGTAATATGACTCATATATGTATGAGATCATTTTAGATCATTTTGAAGAAAAGAGATAGGATGAGAAGTATGGAAAAGTAATAGTAGACCTAATATGCGAATTATTGGTTAAGGGTTTATGTTGTAGCAGAGCTTAAACTGGTACTGAATCTGGCATAGCAGATGCTAATCTGAAGCAGTACAAAACATTGGATTAGTATAATCCATTTTTGTAAGTCAATGAGACTTCTTTTGTAATTGAGCAGTGAGCTTTAGGCACTTGGCCTTCCTGCATGTGCAGGCCCCTATTGTAAGAGTAATATTCCCTTATTGGCCAGTAAGCAAATATTGTGGGTCACAAATCCCACCGAGGTTTTTCCCACACCGGCTTTCCTCGTTAAAATACTGTATTATGGTGTGCTTCTCATGTTGTTGTTATTGTTCTTATTTACAGCATTATTTATGGTTTATCAGTACTTAGGTTTAATATGCTTTTCATGTTTTAAATCAAGTAATTTGACATACCGATTAGATACTGATTCACCCCCCCCTCTCAGTTTTTTTGGGAATCCTAACAATTGGTATCAGAGCCTAGTCCTCTATTTTCAAAAGCCTAATAGCTTGAGGAAGATCCTGTCACCGGTAGAGATGGAAAACTTGAGAAAGCAAGTGGAAACAACTCTTACAGACTATGATGCAGAAAAAGTGAAGAATATCAAACTTGAGGATGATCTGAAGGCTGCTCAGGATATTATTCAAGCACTTGAAGAGAATTTTACTATTGCAAGAAACAAGAGGAGAGAACTTTGTGAAAAGATGCAGAATGAGGAAAATGAAAAGGAAACTATTAATGATTTGGTAAACAAGCTAAGATAAGAAATCAGTACAATGAAGAATGAGATGCAGGATATGACTATGAGATTTTGTAAAGAAATTGAAGACAGAAAGAATAATGAAGAAGACTTCGTTAGAAGACTAAATGATGCTGGAAATGAAAACACAAGACTTAGTCATGAAAATGATATGTTGAAGATAGATATGATGCATACACAAAATGACAGATTTGAACCCATGAGATAGAAAGGAATCTTGGAGAATGAACTGATTGTTGCAAATCAACACAAGGAGAAATTCAAGAAAAGTTCACAAGAACTTGGTGACATGTTGAGAATCAAAAACCTAATGGTGATACAAATGGCCTTGGCTTTGAAGTTGGTGAAAGCTCTAGTACTACAAACAATCATGATCATAGCAAACCGGTAAGACATGTTGGCATTATGTGAACCGATATAAGGACATAATGACATTGTGTGTTGTCATTGGTGTCAATATGATGAAGAGAAGAGAACCGGTATAACACTGTGAACCTGCATTTATGCCAAAGTGAAGCGGTGTGTTTGTTCAAGGTGAACCGGCATATGGTTATGAGAACCAACACATGGAAGCATTGTATGACTACCGACTGGTAGTCTCAACTTCAGGGTTTCCGGTTGAAGTGCTTCAAGCCTGTGTGGCTCAACTGGTGACTTTGCGTGATGAGTTAGCATGGTAATGAAGAACAGATCATGTTGTCACGTAAGCCTTGTATGCGTGAAGGATCTTGCATGAAGGAGATTGTTCCTATCTACTTCGAGAATGTGTGAAGTCTGTAAATGGTGATAACATGTGATGGGTTGTCAGCCACCAAGAAATCAGTAGAAAACAAATGATGGAGAATGTCTTGAGATTGGATCAAGACTGTTGCATTTAATGTTGGCAATATTGCATTATAATAGACAATGAAAGATTGTTGGCATTTCATAAGGTTATTGAGAAGGTTGTTGATGATTATGGATATAACTGATTAAAGATGTTTACTATCTTGATATTATTATTTTGTCATTGATGTCAAGAAATTGATTTTCTAATTCAGTGTGATGTTGCCATATCTTGAGAAGTATGATTTGAAGATTATAAAGATGTCGGTAAAAGACATAGGAAAGAATATGATGAATAAGGGGATGAATAAGGTATTCAATTGGCAACTACTACCGAGCCAGATAATGATGAGATCATGATGTTTAGATTGTTTTAACATCATACATATGTTGTAAATTGTGAAGGTTAATACTATACTATGTTACCAAGCAAAGAACCTAGTCGGTAAACCCTAAGGTTATCGCTATCGATTAATGAAGGCGGAATGTCTACCGAGTAAAGTTTAGTATTCACCAAGTTGCTACCGAGTTGTAACCAAGCTACAACAGAGTGCATTAAATGTTTGCATGTGTTATTTAATGAAGGAAGCTGATGAGCTGGAGCTGATTAAATGATTGGTGAGCCATGGATGAAGTTTGTTAATGAATTTAAGGCAATGGAAATCCAGCATGAAGATCTACAACGCAGATTAAACCACAATACCTAGGCACAAGTTCCAAGGCAGGGTAAAACATTTTTAGATAGAAAGATGCATTGAACCTGGACAAGATTGAAGATCTGATGGCTATGATTGATCATGGGAAATGTGATCAAGGAGATTAAGTGGTTACCTAATTGTTTATAAATAGGAAACTATTGATAAACAATGTATGTGGGCAAGTGTATGCACAGGGATGCTACATAGTGATTACTGAGCATAGAAGTTTGAAGACCTATTTGAATAATAGAGTATAGAAGCCCAGTAGATAGATAAGATTAGTTCTATGTCTAGATTGTATTGAACAAATAGGAATCTACTTTACCATTTTAGATGTGAAGTTGTAGATAGATTTTTATTATTGTTATTTTGTGAAAGTGACAGAAAATCTCTTAACCGAGTGGACTTAACAGTCTTATTTGTAAAACCCTCTAGCAAGGTGACATTCTGATTGAGTGTTTGAAATCCTTTAACTAGGTCACTTCTAACAAGGTGAAGATCCTAACAGATCTGAGGGAAATCCCTTAACTAGGTCACATCTAGTAATGTGTTTGTAATCTTTAACTGGATTTGCTTTTAACCGAGCATACTCTGGAAGAGTATATTTCTTAGTGGGTCCAAAATCCCACATTGGTTTTTCCCTATTTGGGTTTCCACATTAAATTTGGTGTTATGAGGTTTATGATGTTTATATGATTTTGAGTTTGCATGTTTGATAGTTTTGGTTATATTACTAATATATATGTTACCGAGGTTGAATCTGATGTTTTTATGGAAGATTAAGTTTGTATAATTCACCCCCCCCTCTCATCTTGTTGGCTATTGGATCTGTACTTATATTAAGTATCAAAACTGTCAATTGGTATCAGAGCATTGGACTCTAGAAGAAAAGTTTAAAGGCACTTGAGTTAAAGATCCAAAGATGTATAAGAGGGATGCACCGAAGCTGAACAAGTCAAGTTTCTCTACTGGCAGAACAATCCGTACGGTCATACTGGCTGTATGTGCATTAGTACTGACGTTAGAATTTTTCTTTTTAAAAAATTCTAGTAAAAAAAAATCATGCATAAATATTTTGGAGGGTGCAAACTTTTTTTTGGAAGGAAAGTTTTTTTAATAAAAAAATGAAAAAAAATGTCAAATCTGCACAAAAGAGTACATACCAGGCATGCATCAATAGGTACCATGATGAAATCATCATCTACATCAATGAATCTGGCAGACCCACTAAATTTGGAGCTCTTCTAAATTTAGTTTTTTTTCTCTATTTTTACCCCTTCAAAGTTTTAAAAAGTAGTGTGTGGCTTTTTGCTCATAACTTCATCATACAAAGTCAAAATTGGGCAAACCATATATCGTCAGAAAGCTCTTTCCATTCCAAGACGGATTCATTTCTGGAGATCTCAAATCCTTATTTGTAGGTTTTTTACCAGCTTTATGTTTCTTCCTTCTAAAGTCAACAGTGTCTGTTCTAGTCCTATTCTTCCTTCTTGTCATCCGAGCTCCGTAATACTTGTTCTTAGAGGTATTAAATTTTGATTTTTGGGCTCTATTACTATATTTTTCTTGTCTCGGATCTATACTTTTTCTAGCATCATGGAGAAAAGAAACATTCCTCTTCTTACCACTTCTAATTTTCTTGAGTGGAAGTCTCACATTGAGATCCCTCTTAAGAAGTTAGGGTTGTATTGAGTCACCAAGGTTACATAACTCAAACCTATAGGTATTGTAGAAATCAGGAAATGGTTCAATAGATATGATGAGGCCTTTGGCACTCTTTGCATGAGTATCTCTCCTGATCTCTTGTTTCATGTTGAGTCTTGCAATACACCGCAGGAAGTTTGGGCACAACTTGAACTTCTATTTGGTAAGAAGGACACACTCGGGAGTTATCAGTTAGAGAATGAGTTGATATGTCTTAATCCTTCTAATTTTGATATGATCCAAGACATGTTCACAAATCTTAAGTCCTTGAACCTTTAGCTAAAGCAGTCGAGTATTGAGAAGAAAGATGACCAGTTGATCCTTTCTATTCTTGCAAAGCTTGGTCTGCATTATTTTGTCTTTGTTTCTGCCTTCTATGCTACAAAGGATGCTATGGGATCCAACTACAAATTCCTTCTCTTGATGCATTTTCCATTCAACTCATGCGACAATAGTCCAAGTTGATTCAAATGGGTACATTGAAGACTTGAATAGCTTCAACTCTTGTTACTACTCCACCTCAGATAGACATGAAGGCTTCATCTAGCAAAGGAAAGAAACAAAATCCAAAGACCACAGTGAAAGGAAAGGATTTCAGTTCATAGAACACCTTGAGTTCACCTTCTCCTAAGGGAGAATCATCGAAGAAAGAAAACCCTATTTGTACTTATTGTAATAATCCATGGCATGATGAGTCACAATACCATCAGAATAAGTTTGATAGATATGAGAAACAAATTTAAGATTTGACTACTCTTCTTGTAAAGAGCAATATTCATTCTTCTTATTCTTCTTCTCCTTCATTATAGATAGATGGATAGTCTAATGGAATGGTGGCATTATTTTTACTAATGTCAAAAGGATGTCAAGAGAGGTTGTAGAGATGAAGGTAGTAGTAGCATATAACATGCGGGTTATGTTGTGCTATTGTGCACATGTTGTGTTATGCTACAGGGGTTTCAACTAGATTCGTCATCTCCACAAGTCGGCAATAGTAACCGAGTTCCTAGTTCGGGTTGAGAGCCATGATTTCCACATGGCAGCAATTTTTTGGATCACGTGTGTCGTTGGGTCCCGCAATGTGTTTGAATAAAGGAAAGAAGTCATGAGGGATAAAAATATCATAAAGGTTGAAGATAAATGTTTGTTAAGCCTTGGTTGGCAATGCGGGACAAGAAAATTCAAAGGGAAATGTGTTCCCTCGCCATCCCGCAGCATGCAAAGTATGTGCATGGTGTTCATGCAACATAAATCCAAGCTAGGCATAGCGACTCCCACTATCCCATAACTTGTTTGAGTTGAGATTAAAGGTCTCGTGGGGTAACAAAATATGAAGCAAGAGATGCTTCTCGCAATCCCATTACATGATGGACATGTGAAAGGTTACAATGCGAGGTTAAGAGATAAAAGGGAGGAATTGGGCTTCCCACTATCTCACATCATCAAAACATGAGGAGTGATAGTCATGCGGGGCAACTCAAGGAGGAACGAGATATGTATCTCGCTATCCCGTAGTGCTAAGGAAGAAAAGATGATGGTTGTGTGGGGTAACATGAAGAGAGCAGTGAATGGTACTTGCTATCCTGCACCATTTAAGATGTATGAGGGATGGTCACCTGGGAAAAGATAGTAAAGTGAGAGAAGGATCCCACTATCTTGCACCCTGCATAAGGATGGAAAGTGGATCCCATGGGGTAAGTTAAGATAGAAAGTTGATGCATCCCACTAGCCCGCATGAGTTGAATGAGTTTGTGAACAATGATGTGGGGCAGGTCAAAAGGCAATATGGTGTGTATCCCACCATTCTGCAGTGACAAAATTTAAGGTCATCATGACTCCACCTAGTCTCATAGGTCTGATCATGTCTTTATCCCAATGGCAAGTTGTTGGAGAGAGCATGTGTTTCCCTCTCATACTCTAGGCTTAAGTTGATACCCTTGTTAGTTAGTATCTTGGCTTGAGTCATTGGTCTGCATCATGTGGTATGTTGTTCAACCTTATATTGGTTTGCCTTGTGGGTTTGTGATTATTTATTAATTAATAATTAATCGATTTACATAGTTTATAAATATGAAATTAAATCAATAGATGACATTAATATTTAATATTAATGTGCAATTATTATTATTATTGGATAATTATTACTCATTAATATTTATTTTATGGATTTATATCTTATTGGTTATTTGGAATTGTGAAAATTATTTAATCAATTGCTACATATAACCATTGGCGTAAATTATTAAATAATGGTTAGTACGAATACAATATATTTATACATATTTATTTACTGGGAGTTTATAATTAATTAATAATTAAATTGGTGGAATAATATTAATTGAGTATTTATGCTTACTAGTACATCCATGTATTTATTTATTATTTATTTGATTATTTTATATGTATCTGTACATTTAATTATTTATTTATTGTTTATCTATTTATTTATGTTTGGCTCATCTATTTATTGGTTATTTATTATTTATTTATATTGGTTTTGATTTATTATCTATATTGGTTTTTATTTACTAGGAGTTTTTGATTTATTATCTATATTAATTGAGTCTTTTTAAAGAGAATGGTTATATTATCTATATTGCTTTTATGATGAATGATAGAATGGATATTAGGAGTATTTGATTTGGTAGTTTCTAACAGAATCTAAAGAGTATGTTATGCTACTAAGTTATGCATGTGTTAAGGATTTGTCATAGTTGTATGGAAAGTAAATGAATAGATGGATAATAGAATATGATGTTCTAAGTGGATTATATGATGTGTTAATCTTTTGTCAAGTAGTGACATTGAGATGCTGTAGGGAATGGATTTGTATTGTATGAGTTTATATAGAGTTATGTTTTTATTTAAATGGTTATTCTGCTTGCGTAATATGATTATATGGTTATGTTCTTGTTGATTTATGTATTCATGTCTATAGTTAATGATGTATTTATGAATAATGGTAGTAACATTGGATTAATAAATACTAGTAATAACATAGTTGTAATGGTTATCTTAAAAGAAAAAACATTATCTCTTTTTGTTAGTAGATTTTGGTTTCTTTCTCTAGGGTATTTTGGTGAGCATTACAATATTTGACCGCCACCTGGTTCGCATGCCTTTTAAAAGTTTCAAAAAATGATTTGGTATGTATTATTTTATCCATGATTTCTTCCAACATGCCAATATCCAAATCATCACAGATCATATCTACTTGAGTTTTAATATCTCTTTCTGCTTCTTCCTTCCATATCTGTAGAGTTTTAATTTTTCCACTTTCATTTTCAATGCTAGTTAGAAATGTCTCATTCATTTCACTGAAAAATCTTAGCAGCTCTCTTATCTTTCTCTCTATATTATCTAGCAACATTTGGGCCTCTTGCACTAACTTTACCAATAGGTAGGTGGGATGAAGTGTTGGTGGCTTCTCAACATGGTATTTTGAGGCCATGGACATTATTCTAAACTCATTTCCCCTCTGTAACCATTTTGTGAATAATGGGATTGCCACCTCTTTGCCTCTATCAAAACTCTTAATAGCATTAAATAATAAACAATATAAAGAATGCACACTATTCAGCTTGCTATTTACTTTCTCATTTAAGTGAATCAAAATAGAGCTAACTATTTCCCTCCACTTACTGAAAGATTGATCCTCTAACTCCTTTATCTTTTTATCCAACTCATCAATCCTTTCTAAAATTTGAGCTCTAGTTGGGTCGGTAGATCGTGTGGGTTCAGGCTCATCATCAATATAAGGAACTAGCGATATTATAGGAGGATTAGTCTCACTATCTAACTTAGTTGTTGTACCTGTATGTGAGATTGGTGGGGACTTATATGTTGATGGGACCGATGCAATGGAAAGGGCTGAAGAAGATGCTCCTGGTTGTCTCTGCTCAAGAAGCTATACTTTTGTTTGTAGTTCCACATATTTCTGTTGAACTATATTATAATCATGAAAAATATTTTCAAATTTATTCATTAACTCTTGCTTCTCCCGAGCCTCTCTTTTTGCAATTTCATGAGCTAACTTATTTGTATCAACAACCAACTTTGTAGGTTCAAAACTTGATGTATTGGAAGCTCTCTTTATGATGAGGCCTCCTTTCAAATTTGGATTTATATCACTGGCATCAGGCCTCCTAGGCCCTTTCTATAGTGACCATATTGCTAAGGTTGCATGATCGTTTATAAAGTCTGATCCCTTGAATGCTAACCTCTCTTCCTCTTCTGAGCTGAATTGTTGGCCTCTTTCTTTTCTGATTTTATCAAATGCCACTACATTAGCTATATCCCATTTAGGAAGAATCAGGATACTGGCCTAGTTTACAATCTTTTTGCCTTCATCTATCATGATTGCCTTGAATTTTTAGATACTTGAAAGGCACTAAGGATTATGGCTTAGTATATCAGAAAGGAAATGACTTTGATTTAAAAGTTTATATTGATGTTGATTGGGTAGGCAACATAGATGACAGGAAAAGAACAAGTGGTGGAGCTTTCTTTTTAGGAGAAAAACTAGTGAGTTGGCTTAGCAAGAAACAAGGATGTATTTCATAGTCAACAACAAAAGCTGAATATGTTGCTGCAGCATTGAATTGTACCAATATAGCATGGATCAAACAACTATTGGAAGGCATAAATGAGAAAGTTACCAAGCCAGTAACTATATTCTGTGGTAAAACTAGTGCCATTAACATTTCAAAGAATCCTGTTATGCACTCTAAGACAAAGCACATCTCTATCAAATATCATTATCTTAGAGAAGAAGCTCAAGAGAAGAAAGTGATGTTGGAGTATGTTAGCTCAAAGGAATAAATAATAGATATTTTCACCAAGCCACTACCAAGGGACACTTTTGAGTATCTCAAAAGTAAGTTAGGGGTCCCACCCCTATCTTCTACTCACTGACCGAGTTCGGTGAAAGTATCAATTTGATGAATCTAAAGAATACCTTTTAGGAGTTGATGCTGATTTACACACTTTAGGATGATTTCTAAAGGTGTGTAGGAAACAAAAAAATAGGGAACATGAATTGATGACAAACTGCTCTAACTGAGACTGAGTTGATACCGAACAGCAAAGGAATTACTTCACGGGAAGAAATTATGTATTAGTTTTCTTTTGGCATTGTTGTCAAAGGGGGAGAAGACTAATGTATGCAGGAGAAGACTAATGTATGGGGGAGAGCATTTCAGAAATCTGAGCAATCACAATCACAACAATCTGAATTCAAATTTTTTAGGTCAAATCAATTGGTTTTGCCATCAATGCCAAAGGGGGAGATTGTTGGCATTTCAATTAGGATATTGAGAAGGTTGTTGATAATTATGGATATAACTGATTAAGGATGTTTACTGTCTTCACAATATTATTTTGTCATTGATGTCAAGAAATTGATTTTCTAATTTAGTATGATGTTGTCATATCTTAAGAAGTATGTTTTGAAGAGAATTCAGATGTCGGTAAAAGACACGAAAAGAATGTGATGAATAAGGTGAGGCATAAGTTATTCAATGGGAAACTATTACCGAGTTATACAATGATGAGATCATGTTGTTTAGATTATTTTGATATCCTACATATGCTATTGTTTGTAAGGTTAATACTATACTATGTTACCGAGCAAGGAACCTAGTTGGTAAACCCTAAGGAATCTAGTAGGTAAACCCTAAGGTTATCGCTATCGGTTAATGAAGGCGGAATTTCTACCAAGTGAATTTTAGTATTTGCCGAGTTGCAACCGAGTAATAATAGAATGCATTGGATGAATACATGCATTATTAAATGATGGAAGCTGATGAGTTGGTTATGATTAAATGATTGATACAATGTGTATGCAGTTTGTGAAGGATCTATGGAAATGGAAGATCCGCAAGATGATCTATAGCTTAGATTGAACTGCAATACCCTAGCACAAGTTCCAAGAAATGTATGCAAGTTCCAAGGTGAGGTAAAACATTTTCAGATCAAAGGATACATTGAACCTGGTCAAGATTGAAGATCTGATGGCTATGATTGATCATGGGAAATGTCATTAAAGAGATTAAGCGGTTAGCAAATTGTTTATAAATAAGGAACTATTGATAAACAATGTATGCGGGAAAGTGTAAGCACAATGATGCTACATAGTGATTACCAAGCACAGAAGCTTGAAGACCTGTTTGAATAACAGAGTAAGGAGCCCAGCAGAGGGACAAGATAAGTCTTATGACTAGATTGTATTGAGCAAATAAGAATCTGCTTTAGTATTTTAGATGCAAAGTTGCAGACATACTCATTACTATTATTTATTTGTAAGTGACAAAAAATCTCTTAACCGAGTGGACTTAATAGTCTTTTTTGTAAATCCTCTAGCAAGGTGACATTCTGATTGAGAGTTTGAAACCCTTTAACAAGGTCACCTCTAACAAGGTGAAGATCCTAACAGATCTGAGGGCAATCCCTTAACCAGGTCACATCTAGCAATGTGTTTGTAATCTTTAATAGGATTTTCTTTTAACTGAGCATACTCTAGAAGAGTATATTTCTTAGTGGGTCCGAAATCCCATAGTGGTTTTTCCCTATTTGGGTTTACACGTTAAATCTGGTGTTATGAGTGTTGTTATGATTATGTGTTCTTAAGTTTGCATGTTTTATAGTTTTGGTTACATATATCTGTTAAAGCTACCGAGGTTGAATCTGTTGAATATATTGAAGATTAAGTTTGTATGATTCACCCCCCCCTCTCATCTTATTAACAATTAGCATGAGAGCTAACAGTATGCATATCTTTTCAATATAGATGAATGAATACAAATGGAATATGGATGTTTATTTTTGTTTCTTTTTATGCAAATAAATGAGGAGAATGAGTAACTAGTAATGCAAATGTTTATTTTTCTTCATGCAATAATATGAATGCAAATAAGTGTAAAATGAAATGTATGGATCTATAGAATATGCTCATGCATGCAGCTAACATCTCAATACACAAGTACTCAATCAAAGAAACAATGATGAAAAAGAGACAACTTAGCTAAGAAATGATGATGCTTCCAACTCCCATTTAGAAGATAAAGAGATCATTGTTATTATGCCGAAATCACTTTTAAATGTATAAAATTTAGAATTAATGCAACCTAAACCTAGTCACTGGATTTGGAATGCTTAATTTTCATCACTAAATGCTTTACAAACACAAGAAGTAGAATAGAGTTCATTTCTTTGTATATGCAATATTAACTATCTTGTCCGCAATGACCCTTTGTTCATTCATATCCTTGGATAGATTATGCATGCATCTGAATTGCACATTAAAGAAATTCCCTCAAACAGACAAAGAAATGACTCCAGCCTCCCTGTAGCATACAAATAAGTAGAGTCGAGGTATGTGTGGTGATTTCACCTTGATGTGAAGGCACTTATCACAGACACCCAGCTGATTTAGATGTTTCCAGATCATCAGATTCATTCCTAAAAGCAACAAACAAAGAAAATTAGTATGCCCGCAATCCTTGCTCATCTTAGTCAAGATAGACTTCCTCAAGTTACTCAGAGGGATAATAATTGAAAACCAATATAAAAGACAACACATAAAGAAAATTTCATGCATATCTCAAATAGTTTAGTGATTGTTTTTAGTTTTGTTTTGCTTGTGTACTCAGTGATAAAACTCTTCAGTAGTCAGGAGACAGGTGACTGACTCAGAGTGGATGATTGGCTACCACTGACTGAAAGATGACTTGGTTGATACTGCTTAGGATATGTAAATTGCTTAGATGATTACCCTAAGACTAGGACATTGATTGGTTTCAAGCCACGAGGGTCCCAAAAGAACCAGGATGTCATGAAAGTGACTAAAAGATATGTACAAGCTAAAGCAAAGATGCAACACTTTAGTACAAGAGATAAGACTAACCTGGACAAAATCCAGTAGCCATACTAATCTATGTCATTGTTTTGATTTGTGTGATCATTGATAGGAATGTCTGGTTTCAAAGAATAAGTACCCTGTATAAGACTGATCTGTATGGTTTCGAGTGTACCCTTCCTTGTATAAGACATGTTTATGTTTGATAGAGTTTTATATATTTATTAACAAGACATGTGATAAGTTTGATTGTAGACCTTGAGAGTTTGTATGTGGTTGATTTGGTTTGAAGGATTGTCTATGCTTTCTTGCTTTGATTTTGTCAGTTTTTTATTTTATTTAGGATTTTGTTTAGGACATTTTATGATTTTTAGGATTTTGTTCAGGACTTTTTATGATTTTTAGGATTTTGTAATGTTTGCCCCTAGTGTTTAGCAAGGCAAAAGGGATTTTGAGTACATGAATGGATAAGAGAATGATGGTGGATGCTTTCAAAGACTATCTCACAATGTTAATCCAACACAGGGACTAGATATAACAATGTACAACAAGGATTTTAGTGATGTAAAGAAACGATTTTAGCGATGTAAAGCAAGGATATAGCATAGTGAAGCAAGGATATAACATAACAAAGACATATGCTCCAAAGAAGTGGCCATGTCAAGAGGTTTTTGGAAAACATGTTTTTGCATTTTGTCCATAGTATTGATCAAGATCTAGATAGGGGACAAATAGGATAATCAAGATCAAAGGTGGTAATGAAGGATGTAAGCGAGCAATGGATAGGAGCTAAAGGGTGTGGATCAAGTACAATATATAGGACATACAAAACCTATAAGGATCCTTAACCTTGTCAAGATCAAAGGTGGAAAAGGGATATGAACGTAGATAGAGAGAATGAGGGATAATGGAGGATGAAGGATAATAGATGGATGTACATGGATGGAACTTTCCCCCAGTGTAAAGTGCAAAAGGATAATGGATTATGCATGATGCCTATTTTCTAGGTTTTCATCATGGTATTTACCCAAGGCACCACATGAAGTGATTTTCACACAAGGACGAATTTATTTCTCTTTATTTTTTATTTTTTATTTTATTTGTTTACTTTTTCAACATTTTTTTTCTTTTGGAAGATAATGGAGGCATGATAGGGGATGGAAGAAGGACCCCAACGTCTCACTACTTTGGATGGTACCCTTAGAATATTAGTTGCAATAGACCATGGCTATGAAGGTATGCTCAAAGGTGTTGGCAGGACAATGAAATAAAACTAGGGCAAGGATTTATGCAAAGGATTAGATAAGAGGGATGGAATGGTGAAAAAGAGGTGTTGGATATTGGATGGGATGTTCGAAGAATTGTGTATGGCAAGATGGAAATGTTAGAAAGATAAACATTAGCACACATCTTGAGGGATTGTGGACATATGGAAGAGAAGTGAATCTCAACTTTTGAGATTTGGATGGAGGAAAGGTTACAGATTTTGGGGCATAAGAAACCAAAATGGATGAAGGAGGTGATGGAGGAATATACTCGGAAGGTTTGGATGGAGGAACACAAATTTTGGATGCCAATTTTTATTTTTCTTTAGACTGTTGTGCTTCAAGCACCCGCTTAGGGATCCACATGGTTTTTGATTTTTCATGCTTTTGTAGTTCCTTAGAGAAAATTGCTTGTACAAGTGCCTTACAAACCCATAAAAATTTTGACTTTGCTTCTTTCTTTGTGGGCCTTTGTGGCATTTTGTATTTATTTTTTCTTTTTGGATCATATTTTTCTTTGTTTTGGCATGTCGATTAGATGGGACATGTTGATCCTTGAATACATGTGGATTGCTTGATTTATGACTTTTATGCTCGGCATCCAAATTGCTTGGAGGGAGAAAAGAATGTATGGATAGATAGGAATGATATGGAGGTCTTTTAGATGGATGGAAGGTACTCGAAGATGTGTGCCTTTGTTGATCTTGCATAAGGGATGGAGGGATATAGGGACCTAGAATGGATGGAAGCGGCAAAGGAGAAGGCATGTGTTTGGATTTAACTAGAGAAATGTAGGATTTATGAGAGATACCAACATCTTTAGAGTGAGAAATGTAGCCAATATAATCAATTTTTTCTTTTATAGCAGGGGGTTCTAATATACCTTATTCATGAATGTCTAACCCTTTTCTTTGATAATGCATGCTTTGAAAGTTTTTTTTAACAAAGGGTTTCTTCTTACTTTTAATGCTAGAGGCAAGTCCATTTTGAGGTGGAGGTGTCTTGCAAGGTATGATAGGATCATGAAGAGAACATGGAGGATTATGACAAGGATATGAAGGGATACTTTGATCTTGACATGGAAGAGGACCGTTGGATAGAGTAGGAAGGGTGTTTGACTCTTCATTTTGAATAGGATCATTTGAAAAGGTAGAAGAGGCATCATGATATTGCTTAGGAAGTGGATTAGGAATGGGATTTGGAAGGATGTTTTTCTCTTGAGATGGAAAGGTAAAAGGGGATCATCATGGGATTCTAGTGAAATAAGATCTTTTTCAATCATTAGATGGGATTGGAGAGTTTTGGTGTCTTGATCTTGATTTATGATAGGGCTTGTTTCTTCACTTTTCAGATTATCCTCTTGACATGGAGCCACTTCTAAGGAAGGGGTAGGATTATGCATAGGTGTAGGGGATTCTTGGAAGGTCTTCATATTTTGGCATGATGGGAAAGCATTTTGAGTGGGACTCTCTAGAGTGGGTACATTTGGAATTGGAGTGCATGATGGCATAGGATCTAAGATTTTAAATCTTTAGAGGAACTTGTATCCATATTGGCATTAACTTGGATTTCCATAGGAGATAGCCCTTGAAGGTAAACATGAGAAGTTTTATTGTTTGAAGGAGATGGTATGGATTGTTGCTGAGAAGTTCTAGGATATGAAGGCATCATGGAAGGGATGGAGGCCACATATGGAGCCTTTCTAGACACATGTTCATGATTCTAATCATGCTTAGAAGTAGTTCCTTATTTTTCTTTAGGTAAGTCATTAGGATCTTCAATTTCAGTGACACCATTATCAATGAGATCTTGAATCTTATGTTTTAACTCCACACATTTTGAAGTCTTATGTTCATTTTGTCTATGATATGCACAATACTTACTCAAAAATTCACATCTCCATGTGGTTTTTTTAGGTAATATGATAAGATTGTTCTTAAGAAGCTCTTCCAAAGCTGAATCAATAGATTGCCCCAAAGGTGTAAACTATCTATCTAGGGGATATTTGGAGGAAATGTCTTTATGTCTTGGTGACGGTGTCTTGTGAGCTTGTTTGAGATTTGGCTTTTGATTGTTAATTATTTGTTGGCTTTTGATTGTCAAATCATATAATCGTTTTAGCATCCTTGAAGTTTCTCACTCTTGATATCATGCATTTATTTTTCAAATGGAGTCATTGATTTATTTTGTTGGATTTTCATGTCATATTTTTTTCTTGATATCTTGAAGCATTTGAGTCAAGGTAGCCATGGGAATTGGAGCTAAGGTAGCCATGGGATTCTTACTTTTGTCAAAAATTTAGAAGAGCTTCTAGTTTGAACAGGCATTTACAATTGATGGGACCGAGAGCTAGATGTGTTGTAGAAGTCAAGATCAAAATGTAGCTAGTTGTTCATTTAACATAGTGATTGAGTGAAGTAACTAAGATTTGGTCTGTTTTCAGGAATTCTCTATCCTATGTAAGACATTATCTAAGTTAAATTAGGTTTGATAAGATGTTGTTTGAACTAGCTGAAAGATTATCAACAAAATCGTGCAATGCAATGACAAGGGTACACTATCAAGATTGTTTATGCTCAGGAGGATGATGTCTAGTTCTATGCTCATTGTAGACTGGTCTGGATAGGTTTGACTATTTTGACTAACAAGAACATGAATTCATACAATGGAGGATTGGACAAAGATGAGATTTTGACAAACAGAGTTTCAATGATTGACAAAGACCAATTTTTGATAAGGACTAAGTTTTTGATATTTGACAGAGACCAATTTTGGACACGGACATAATTTATCACTGAATTGTTGATTTGTTTTCTCTATTTTTAGTATTTTAGTTTCAGATTCAGTGATGAAAACACAAAATACATGCAAGATATATAATAATTCAATCATAGCACGCTAACCCTACAAAAGTTGGTTCAGAGAAGAAAACCTTTTCTTGCTGACTTAGGTATACACCCAATAGCTAATCAGAATACGGCCGATGAGTCTCACACAATGGATTCTCAATGCCGTATTAGCGGACGCCAAATGCTAATGGTGGCACTATATGGAAAGTGTCTTGGGAGAGTTATTGTCTCTCTTGCACAAAGATTATCCCCCTTTCAGAGGTGAACCAAGTAGCTTCTATCTTATAGTTCTTAGTTAGGAATTCTGTTTGAAATTACCCCTTGAAGTCAGGCAAGCATGATTGAGGCCTATAGCTTGACAAGTTATCAAAACAAGATTTAGTCACATAAATGTGATTGAGACTGCGAGGCCCTACAAAACGCTCAATATGAGAGATCTCAAAGAGAAAACTCAAATAATCTCATCCTCTAAGACTTTAATCACTAGAGGCCTATTTATTATAGTGAGTTGGAATGCTCAAGTCCAACTGTACTCACTTGGGTCGTTCTCACAGGGTGATTATTTTTTCCCACTGTGACAGGCCCGCTAAAGGAATACAAATCTCAAAACTTAGAAAAAGCTTCAAGGGTCTAGATTTCTGATTGTCTATAAAAGATAAGAGCATACTCTCCTACCTCTTAGATTTTTCTGAAAACATGGAAGACAGATTTGTTCTTTAACCAAATAGAAATTTAAGTGCCTAAGAAAATACTAAATGAATACACAATGTTTAGTCGATTCTCCTTAGGCAACCTACAAAACCAATATGTCAGTAGTCATTTTCTTCTTGATTCTTTGGCAGGTGTATGTTTGATTGATAGATTATTTGACAAGCATCCTGCAAACATTAAAAGCCCAAAATTAGTTGCCAAAATAACATAAAAATAATAATCAAAAGAAAATTCTAGCATGCAAACTGTAAATTAAACTAATCTAACAAGAATTTCCATTTTTTATGACTATCCTAGTTATGGCATTTTTTATAGTATTGCACTCTATCATTTATAACTTTTCAACCAGAGCTACTTCGGAAAATCGCTTTGGTTTAAATGTGGAAAAATTGGGTTTACAAAACATATTAAAATTTTGTTTAGATCCAACAGTTCAATAAAAAGTTATTCCCTTCGAACAGAGACCATTTTTGACTGTCATAGAAGATTAAGTAAAAAGATAGTACTACACTCTATCATTCCTAACTTTCAAACAAGAAATTCTTAAGAAAATCTCTTCAGTAAAACTATAGAAAACTTGGTTTCCAATAACATATCAAACATTAGAAATCTTGTAGTCGTGGGTTTGAGCCCCATGGTGGGCGCCAAAAATGTGTGTTTGAAAAGTGGACCTGTATCTATATCTGGAATACACAACACTTTAATTAAGTCATTAGATGCATGCTTAGTAAATCAATAATCAATAAATAATAAACCAATTACAAAGTGACCCATTGCCTTCTAGTAGATGCGAGTTTAGATTTCTCTCAAATTTCTAAGCTACCCAATGACTAGACAACACCTAAATGAAGGATTTTTAATCTATATGAGCATGGATTTAAGCTAGATGAATGCAAGTTTTAAGCTAGATATGCAAGGTTAATCTAACATGATTTAAGCAATATATGAATATTTAAGCTAAATGATTTAAGCAATATGAAATAACTAATATGCAATATCTCAATACAAATTCTCAATGAACCTAGAGAAAAAATAGTACAATAACAATATATTCTCCAAGATTTTTGAATGAGAGATGACAACCTAAATTCATAGAAAATTCAGATAGAAACCAAAGGTTGAAATCAAATGATGACGAGCAATCAAGATTTTCCAAGAGGAAGCACAATCTAGGTGAATTGATGTGATTGGATGCTTTTCTCAGTTTTAAAGGAAATTGAACTAAAATTAAGATAAAATCATAAAAAACTTATTTATTCTCTATTTCATTCAATTTTGAGATTTAATTGTTTTAATTGTTTTTCTAAGATTGTTTATCAATCTTTAATTTGTTTTTCAAGATTATCTCCAATTGATTTATTTTCTCAATTTTTAATTCTTTTTTGTCAATTAATTCCTTTTTTGAAGATTTATGGCAATTTTTATTTATTTTTCGAATTAATTCCTCTTTTTGATGATTTAATGGCAAATTGATTTATTTAATTATATATGCAAAAGATATTTAATTAAAATAAATAAGATAATTGTTTAAAATGATTTACTTGGAATTATTTAATTAATTAAATAAATATTTAATTAATATTGGTTGATTAATTTTGCCATGTGACATTTGATGATTAAAGAGTTAATTGTGTGCTCAAGATTTATTTAATTGCCTTTGGTTAGGACCTTGGTGACGTTGTCGAGATTAGGGGTTCATGGTTTAGATGACCATTTTTAGGGAATTACAAATTGAGTATGAGAAGCATATTATCACATAATACTATCCTTCGGTGATTATTCTTTAGCATGTTAAAAGGTCCAGCATTTGGTAGAGTAGTTAAAAAAGGGGTTATCTTCATTATTGATGGTGTAATGTATGGACCAGATTCCTTGACGTGATTTCAATGATTGTTGGTAAATTTGAGGTATTTGGACCAACTTATGGAAAACATTTGATCATATTTTTTAGATCCAGAATATTGTTTTGTGAAGATTTGAGTGACTTGAAGCTACTCGTTTCATATTCTGATATTTTTGGAAGACGACTTGTGGGAGATTAATTTTGTTAGTGTGGATATATAAGATCAACTTGTTTAATGCATTTGTGTGTTGAGATGATGTGGGAGATGATATTGGGAGTGATTGAGTGCAACTTCATGTGTACACCTTAAGTTTTGTTTATTCGGTAATTAGTAACAAGGCAGAACATATCAGTTTATCAGAATAGTGTAGCGGATCACCTTGTGTGTAACTAGAACTGTAACTTGGCATAGTTAGATGTTTTTATTCATTTCATGACCTATAATAATTTTGTATTAGCCTGTAAGGCAGTGAGCCTCTGGGTTGTATCCCCTTTGTAATTAAGTAGTGAGCTCTAGGCAGTGTGCCTAAATGCATGTGCATTCCAACTCATGTAATATTGTTTTACTACTGGTCATAGTATAATAATATTATGGGTTCAAATTCAACCATGGTTTTTCCCTTTACGAGTTTGCACATAAAAATATTAGTGTTATGGTTATGTGCTTGTTTGCTTTGTGTTTCTACATTTCATTTTCTTATTTGTGCATTTGGTTGATAAATAATCAGATTAATAAATTTGCAAATACCAAAACACTAATTCACACCCCCCTCTCAATGTTCATTGATTCCATCAATTGATATTGTATCCTAGTGCCTCAGAAGATGCCTAACAACTTGAGGAAGATTCAGAAATTGAATCAATGGACTCTGGTTTGCAGGGACATCTTAGTGTGGCACTTGAAGATCTTGATGTAGCAATGAAGGAAAAGAGTAGTCTGACAAGAAATCTAAATGCAGCTGAAGACTTCATTAAAACCTTGAAAGATCAATTGAGCACCTCTTGGGAAAACAGAAAGGAGTTGATGGACAAGCTAAAGGAGAAAGAAGAGCAAAGCATTGAAAATCAAGACAAGACTAATGAATGTGAGAAGTTGGCTAGGGAGAATGTAGTTTTGAAGAATGAGATGCAATCTATCGTCATGAAGATGACTAAGGATATTGAAGAGTAGAGGAAGAATGAAGAAAGATTGACTCAATCCTTAAAGGATAGATCTGATGAATGTTACAAATTGACATATGATAATGATTAGTTGAAACCTGAATTGGTGCAAATAAAGAATGATGAACAAGAACGTGAAAGGCAGATCATAATTCTGAGAGATGAGATAACTATTTATAATAAGTACAAAGAGAAGTTAAAATTTAGTTTATCCCAATTGGATGAGATGCTAGATAGTCAAAGACATGGAAAAGACATGTGAGGAATTGGATTAGAAGAAGGATAATCCTTCGGTTCTAGTCAAAGAAAACATCAGAAGAAGAACAAGAAACCTCCATAAGACAGCCTAATGCCTGTAAATTCAATGGTAGATGTTTTAATTGCAATAGATTTGGTCATATGGAAAATAAATCCACAAGTAGGATGAATAATGAAATGATAAATAATGTGAACAATGGTGCTACCTTTACCAGTCAATGTTTTAAATGCAACAATTTTGGACATAAGTCAAATATGTGCAAAAAGATGATTAATTTTCAAAATAAGAGATGTTTTTCATGTGGGATGTTTGGACATATATCTAACCAATGAAGGATGAGACAAAATCAAATGAATTTTAGGTCTATGCAGAGGAATGTTGTCTCTCATGCATGTAACAAACAAGGTCATATTGTAAGACATTGCAGAAGAAGGAAAGCACTGGTGAACAAGAATAAATCAGATGAGAAAGGCAAAGTAAAGGTAGATGAAATTAGAGATCAGCATAAGAAGATGTGGGTTAAGAAAGAAGATCAAAATGTGCAGAATGGCTCTACACTTGAATCCAGTGATGTAACTTCATCTAGTAACTAGGGCTTTTTGGCCTTAGGGGGTGTTTTTCATGCAGATCAATAGAACCCCCTTACAAAGATCTGTAACTGGTTCAGGAAGGTTACAAAAGATTTGGATAGAGCATGCAGATGATATCTAGAAGATTTGTAGCAGTTTGACAATCTGGTGAGTGAAATGATGGAAAATAATGTAACCGAAATCTTTAAGGTTGAGCATTTATTACAACTCAAAATTAGGTTAAAAGGGATTTTTAAATATTATTCCTCACAATGTGATCAAGAGAAAAGAGAAGAGCAGAAGAGTAACACAAATTTGTCGGCATAAACCGAGCTTGAAGTGATCATTTAACAATTTCCTGTGCCTAGTTGAGAATCAAGAGGTGTTTTTTCATTCGCAGGCCATTTTTTTAAAACTCTAAAATCATCATGGCATCTACATCTAGCATTGCTACTCCTTTGGTAGTTGATATTTTTGAGATGGTGAGGCCCATTTTGAAGAGACATCCTTTCAAATCAATTGAAGATGATCTGGAAGGAGCCTTTTCTTCAGTTCCGTAAGGTGTTCTTCACAATGAAGATAGTGTTGGCAATTGACACTGTATTGGTTGGTTTCACTATGTTTTCGTTAATGGCAACATGATTTTGTGTTATGGCTTCATGTTTTGATTCTATTTTGTACTGGCAAACTCTTTACATATTATACACTGACACTGACACCGGCAAGACAAAAGGATTTCTCTGGTCACCAGCAAGGCATGCCAACATGGTTTAGTAAGGTTATCAGTATTGGAGGCTGACATATCTTGGATCCAACATCAAAAAATTGATTTAAATTTTTATGCATTTATTTTATCTATCCGACATGTGATTTGATATTGTATATATCTTTGTAAGCCGACCTAAGGCATGAAAATGTGTATAGGGTATATAGGACAGTTTGATAGATCATTTTAATATAGTTAGGTAATGGACATGGTAATGGATATGTGAATGTAATATGATACGAAATATATCAGAGAGATCATGTATGTGAGGAAATTATTGTAAGGGTTATTCTGGTAAAGGATTTAGGGATTCAGACCGGAACAAACATAGCTTAAAAGAGAACTATATTCTAGCATAGAAGATGAGCTATCTTAAGAAGTTCACACTTCTCTAGATTGTAGTCTAGAATTTTATGTAGTCAGTGAGGCTCCTATTGTGTTTGAGTAATGTGCTCTAGGTTGTAAGCCTTCCTGCAAGTTCAGGCCCCTCATATTTTGTAATATATCTTCATATGGCCAATGGATTGATATTGTGGGTCACAAATCCCACCGTGCTTTTTCCTCTTTGAGATTTTATGACACTCACATGCCTTAGGAATGACACTAGATATGTCAAATCATTTGAAAAGAACAATCTTACATGTTATGCATGCAACAAAATAGGTCATATTGCTAAGTATTGTAGAAGCAAGACTAAACCAGTTAGCAAAGACAAAGAAAATGAGAAAGGAAAGCAAAAGGTAGATGAAATACAACAAGATCACACTAAGAGATGGGTTAGAAAGTCTGAAGAACCAAGTGGACATGCAACTACACTGGTAGAACAGAGAATTCTGGAACCGACAGGAAATTCAATTGGTAACTGAGGCATATGCCTTACGGGTTGGAAAATTCATTGAAAATCTTGCATATTCCTTGGAAGAGATCTAGAAAGAGATCTGGAGAGTTTTATTAATCAGTGATGGAGGTTTATCCGACATAAAACTATGAAGCCAATATCCGATAGGGTGCACCACTAAGCACTTATGATAGTGATGAATTAGGGTTTACCCACTGATACAAAAGAGAAAATGGACTCATTTTCACTCACCCAAAACTCGAGAAAACCAGAGCAGCAGTTATTTGAGAAGTAATCAAAATCTTTCAATCAACAATTGTTATCTAGGTATTTCTTTGAAATGGCATCTGCATCATCATTTGTTCCTACTTTCATTGTGAATCCCACTATTGTTGAGGTTAAGGATAGGCTTAGACCTATTTTCAAGGAGGTTCCTCAAATTGCAATGAAGGAAGACTCTACTGGCAAATTTTCAAGGGTTCTTAATGTCGTAGTTTATGTGGAAGATGTTAGGGCTTATATTCACTGCACCTTGGAGGATTTAGGCACTGAGGAAATCAAGGGAATGTATCAATATGTGATACTAGGCAGCTATGGAACAATCAAGCTGAAATATAAAATCATTGAAGACCTAGGGTTAACTGAAATCCTGTATATACTAGAATTCAAGGATGAAATGATTAGATATGTTCTGAGCAGGGTCTGTAGTGAATTCATCTAGCTAGAACAACCTCACATGAGCACCAAAGAAGCAATTCAAGTGGTCACTAATTTACCCAAAGTTGGGTAGGAACTAGGGAAGAAGATCTCCAACACTGAGTTTGAAAATCTCACCGACGCAACCCATGATGGAAGGTCGATGAGGATAAGCACCATCAAAGATACAAAAGTGAAATTTTCCAGCATGATCATTGGCTACAGGGTAACTCAATCAAGTCGATTGAACTCTATTGCCAGTTCTTGTATCCATGTTGCATATCAAATGATAAAGAATAATGGAAAGCATGATTTGTGTAAATGGTTAAGAAGTGAATTAATGTTAAATCTTGGCAAGATCAAAGGGCTAAAGAAAGGAACTTTCTGGTTTGGCAATCTTATTGTCTACTTAATGTTATATTTCATGAATGAGCTACCAGGTTTGAGAAAGAAACATTGGGCTCATGACATATCGGTAGGCATGCAGATCAAAGATGAAATCATTGATCTTGGCAGCAATAGGGATGAGAAGTTATGGGGCTTCTTTAAAACTTTTGAAGAGAACATGAGACTGAGGGAGAGAATCTCCAAACACATTGTGAAGAAATACTCCACTGAAATTTTTTTCATGGAAAAAACAGATGAGACACTCATGGAAGTGGTGGAACATAGAACAATACGGATCATTGAATTGGGTTATGAAGTTGATGACAACATCTTGGTACTATATGCTAAAATGATAATTGATGCTCCTTTGGATGATAAGGATGAACACTTTCGCACTACAGAGGAGAAGGCTCTTAAGGTTAAAATTGGTTTCAATAAGAAAAGAAGGGAAAAGAAGATAGACAAAATGTCTTCCTTCATTTAGAATGTAATTCAGAGGATAGATACAAAACTAGGTTTTGGATCCAAACCAGTAGATCAACCAACAATGGCAGTCGCATCAACTGTAGTTAAAAGTGCTCCCGAGGTAAAGAGGCTAGCAAATTTCATATCTCCTAACGCTTCTGACTCTGATCCGGAGGATAATCAACATCGTGCATTTAGAAGGCCACAGAGGAAGAAAGCTGACAAGATTCTGATAGATGAGAAGAAGATGGAACCAAGGAGGAAGCTATTAATAAAGGTAACAACAACATCCACACCTCTGACAAGGAAACCTACTCAGAAGAGGAAGCCTTCTCCATCCACTCCTACAACCCCCAACAAGAAGAAGAGTAAGAGTGATGAAGCAACTAAATTTGGTAATATGACTTGTGCAGAGTTAATTGATAAGGTAACAAAAGATGGAATTTTGAAGAATGTATCAAATTTATATGAAGATTTAGATGATAATGAGAAAAATGAAATAGAAGAAGCACTTTTGTTACATTTAGACATATATAAGAAGGCTTTGGTAGAGATTTTGAAAGAAATTCCTTTATAATTGTATAATAAGTTAGATGCAAGGAGAATAGATGCAATCAAGAGGGACAAAGAGCTTAAAGAAGTTGAACTTTTGAGTATGTGTGGTTCTATAAATAATGAGGAAATGAAAAGATGTATAGAAGTTGCAAAGAAAACAATCTTTAGCATCAAACCCTGACAAATAAGCTTAATGATGGGTAGAGTCAATGAAAAAATAAATGAGAGCAGAGATGGTTGGGCTAAATTCTTCCAAAAGAATCCCGATTTCCTTACTTCTCAAAAAGAATTTGCTAAGGCAATAGCTCCCACCATTCTAGACAAATCTAAAGGGAAAGGAATTTTGGGAAGTTTAGATTAAATTTTTAATGAACCGGTAGTTAATCCTAAAACTAATGAGAGTGTACACACTAAACAAACAGAGACAACATTTGTACAATCTAAGCAAGGTTATATAGGTAATTTATAAGATACTCATAATATTGGGGATAATCTTCCACCAATAATAATAGATACTGCACCAAGTGGTGAAGCCACCGATGAAAAAGAGGATGAGAAAAGGGATACACTGGGAGAGGATAAGGAAAAGGAGACTGATAAGACACCTAGTACCATACCGACAATTCATTCCCCAGTAAAACTTTTGGCAATTGACACTTCTCAAGTTGAGAAGAAATCAATCACAAAGACAAGTCCCACAAAGTTAATGAAGGAGGGATGTGCAGACAAAGGAATACTAGATCAATCAATAACAATTTTGCACAGATTGATTCTTGATTGTATGATTGGAAACAAAGCAAGCCCTTCCGACAAGCTTAAGGTATTGACATAGCATATATCTAAAAACCTTCAATCATTAAAGCAGATTTCTAACTGACAAGCACTTGAAAGGTTTACTTTGTCTAAGAAAATTACTTTTGACCAGATTATTGAGAGGAAGGTTGAAGAGAAACTTATACTAATTGAAAATTCTTTGAAATAATGTACTAACATCTATAGGGTTTTTTGTAATATAGAGATTCTTACACAAAATGTAGATAAGAGGATAAAGGAGTTACAAGATAAGATTGTTAATATTGCAAATTATTTTGATGGACTATCTTCACTTACAACGTCCATTGATGGACAAATTTTCACTTTGGATAACCAAATTTTTTCTTTTGAAAAGGAAAGAGACAAGATTATTCAGAGAGAAAGTAGTCTCAGAGGTTTGGTGAGTCCAAGATTGGATTCACTTGATGTACATAAGAAGGAATGCATGGATATTCTTGCAAAGCCCACACCAGCAGAAGTCACTAAGAAAGAAACACTCGCACATTTACTAAGTGGACTTCTATCCATATCTGCAACACTCAAAATCAACTGGGATACCTATATACAGTTACTAGAGAAATCTTATTCGGAAATCTTGAAATTGGTCAAGCTCTGGTAGAGTAATCTATATTATTCTTTCAATTCTTTCACCGGTCTTTGGAATTGATGCCAAAGGGGGAGTGTATATTATGTAAAAATTATGTATATAATCATAGGGGGAGGATATTAAATAAAGAGTATATTGCAAACATAGTCAATCAGCTTAGGGGGAGCATGTAGTTGAACCAACAGGGAATCTATTTTTCACATGAGTGTTGCCATCAATGCCAAAGGGCGATATTGTTGGAAATTGACTCTCATTGGATTCATATGTTATCATTGATGGCAACAAGATTCTATACAAGTCATATACCAACAAATACCGACATTGGAGGCATACATCGATAGATACTAGCACTGGAGTAATCAGGGTCATCACCACCACTAGCACCGACATCCAGCACTTCAATGAAGCCGACATCAGTTTGGGATCTGAAAGGTTATATTTGTAAAATCATTTTGTAATTATTGTTTAGGGCTGACATTGAATATCTTTTGTAATGTATTGGAAGCCGACATAAGGCATATTTTTTGCAAAGGGTATATAAGTTATCTTGTTAGGTCATTTTGATATATGACAAGGAAGTAGAATAGTGTGATATGAAGGATATGTATGTAGGTCATTTGTATGCAAAAGTTATATCATGCAATGATTAGTAGATGGTTCATAGAGCATTCTTGGAGGAAAGGAGATACTGGTAGAAGGGTTCAAGGTTTATGAATTGGTACAGAACATATCTTTAACTGGAACTCTTTTTGGCATTGTAGATGCATTTTATGAGTTCACCATTACTATTTTATCTTAGCAAAAGCTTGTAGTCAATGAGACTCTTTTGTGTTGAGCAGTGTGCTCTAGGAAGTGTGCCTTCCTGCATGTGCAGGTCCCCATGCTGTGTAATATCTTTCATATGGCCAGTGAATTGATATTATGGGTCACAAATCCTATCGTGGTGTTTCCACATATAAAATTTAGTGTGTTATGTTGTTCATTCATGTGGTTGGTTTATTTACTTTATGTTATATATTTCTTCATTTATCGGTTTATATGTGTATGTTATAACAAGGTAAAATCTTATATTACCGGCAAAACACTGATTCACCCCCCCTCTCAATTTTCTTGGATTCCAACACCCTCATTGTTGGCAATTGATACATCTGGTCAAGTAGATTTTAGGCATTTTAAAGAGAAGAACATAGAGCAGTTGAGTAGTTTTGAGTTAAAGTTTGTTGCAGCTTAGAAGTTAATAAAGGAAGGATTTGAGGACAAGAAGGTGATTGAGAAAGCCATTCCAGTCCTGTAGCACCTTGCACCAAAACACAAGGTTAATCAGGTAGCTAGTCCCTCTGGTAAGCTTAAAGGTTTGACTGAGCACATTGTAAAAGAGTACAAAACTCTTCAACAAGTATTAAATCAGCAGTTGGTGGAAAGATACAAAGCAACTATGAAGGTAACTTGTGATAATATGATCACATCAAACAAAGCTAACTGGATAGAAGAAATAACAAGGATTGATGAAGCACTTCACCAATGTATTCGTATATACATGTCTTCCACAAACACAATAAAACTAACAATAGACCTAGACAATAAAATTAAGGAGGATAAGGACAAGATAGAACAACTTGTAGTTAGTTTTGATGGTCAAATTTTTCTTTTAGAGTTAGAAATTTCATCCTTGGAGAAGGATAAGGACAAGTTAATCCATTGGGCCAGAGAATTGAGAGGCTTAGTAAGTCCCCAACTTAATACTTTGTTACTTCATAAGTGAGAAAGTATGGAATAGATGAATATTCCCACACCGACAACATTAACAGAAGAAGAATTGCATGCTTACATTCTGAATGGATTTGTATCTATTTTGGGAACTTTAAAATCTGGTTGGGACACTTATTTGGCATTTTTGAAGGGTGCTTACCTGGATATATTCAAGTACATCTAGATCCGGTAAACACAATTTTGATTCTTTCATTTATTTACCCCAACTTTGACATTGTTGTCAAAGGGGGAGAGGTTGGATGTGAAAAATGTTAAGGGATGTAAGAAGTAATGTATAGCTTAGGGGGAGCAGCTTTCTAAGATTAGTATTGGAAGTTTGTGGATAGGAACTAGTTTTGCACTTCATTGATCCATTTTTCACATGAGTGTTGCCATCAATGCCAAAGGGGGAGATTGTTGGCAATTGACACTCATCCAGGCTTATGGTGTTGTCATTGATGGTACCACACATTATTTTGGGTTGGATACTTATCTGGTATTCTCTGGTATTCAAGGTTTAACATGCAACATTCAAGGAAACCAACAAGCAAGGGAAATTGGCTAACTAGGAACTAGTATTTGGAGGCTGACATAGAAGATTGATCCAGAAAATGTTTTAGCGGCAATAGTCACGAAGATTAATGTTTATATTTTTGTCTAGGTTGACATGTATTTATGTTTTGTAATATGATTGTAAGCCGACATAAGGCATTCATGTTTATGTATGTAAAGGGTATATGTCAATTCTGCTAGGTCATTTTGGGATATAGATGTGATAGGTTATGTGATATTATGTGAGCGAGATCTTGATCAAAAAAATGTGAATGTAATGATTTTTTGTTGGTCTTTGTTATTTGTGGAAAGGATTGTAAAGTGAACAAGGTTACCGATAAGGAAGGAGATAATGATAACTGGTATAGTTTGTGCTTAAACCGGAACTCATATAGAATATCTGATGCACACTCAGAGTTCAAAATTTTGTTTGTAATTCGGTACTTTATATCTATAGTCAGTGAGGCTCCTTTGTCATGAGCAATGCGCTCTAGGTAGTGTGCCTTCCTACATGTGCTCAATGTTATTGGTTTTCAACAATTGGTATCAGAGCCTTGTGCCTCAAAGGAAGTTTAACAACTTGAGGAAGATCCTGAAACCGAAATCAATGAATATGGCTTTACAGAATCAACTCAAGATGGCACTTGAAGATTATGATGTTGAAAGGTTGAAGAACTTAAAGCTACAAGATGAATTGAATTTTGCTAAGGATTTCATTCTTGTCCTATAAGAGAGGCTATCACATGTTTAAGCTAGGAGGAAGGAACTTTTGCAAAATTAGGATGATGAAGAGAAAAATGCACTTAAGGAACAATGTCAAAAATTGAGTTAGGAGAACATGGTTATGAAAAATAAAATGCAAGTTATAACTATGAGGATGTCTAAGGATATTGACGATAGAAAGAAAAAAGAAGAAAATCTTGTTGTATCCCTAAAGAACAGATTTGAAGAATGTGGTAGGTTGGTTCATGAAAATGATATGTTGAGAATTGATTTGGTACAATCCCTGAGTAATGAGAAAGAGATTGAGAGACAAATGATAATACTAAGAGAAGATTTTGTTGGTATTTTGGTATGGTTTTGTCAATGATGTCAACACCTACTAAACACTTATCAACTCTGGCACTTTGGAGAATCAACAACATTCACCTCCAAGCAAGTGACTCATGCACAGTCACTAGTATTTGGTACACCAGAAAGATATAATGATCACTGACACTTTGAATGGTATGAAAAATACTTGGTTATGTCGAAGACATTGTGTGGACACTTTGTCTTGGAGTTGTGTTTATTGGTACATTAGCATTTGCATATTTGTTGTTACTGGCAAATAGGTCCAGGTTACACCAACAGGTTTATCTTTTCTAGATCAGCATGGCACGCTATGGAGATGACTTATTATTGTTGTAAATGCATTAAGCTGACATATTGAATCAATTATTGCATCAGGTATTAATTGATATGTAAATTAATTTTATTGTAATATCTCGTAGAGCCGACCTACTAAAAATGGTCTTAGGTTATGGTATAAATGTAAGATCTTATTTGTAAGATCAAGTGTGGAATGCGAAAAAGGATTGTGTGAAGGTATATGTGAGAATAAGTAGAGCTATACATGTAGACATCATTTGCAGATTGAAGGAGGGTTTTTATGAAGACAATCAGAACTACACTGGTACTGAAAATAGCATATGAAGATGCTATTTTGTGTAGTACATTTTTATTGGATTTAACCATCCAATTGTAGTCAGTGTGACTCCCATTTTGTGATTGAGCAGTGAGCTCTAGGCGCTTGGCCTTTCTGCATGTGCAGACCCCATTTAAGTACACTTACTATCTGCAGTAGTATCATCTGATTGTGGGTAAGGTTTCCCACCATGGTTTTTCCCCTTACAGGGTTTCCACGTACAAATATTGGTGTTATGTGTTGTGGATGACTTTTTCTTTATGTTTCATGCACTAATCCTTACCGGTATAGCAATTAACTATTAAAATTGTCTACTGGCATATTGAACTGGTTTACCGGTATTAAGCATTAAGTTGGTTAAGTTATTTTTTGTTTGAATTTATTTGACAATTGATTCACCCCCCCCCTCTCTCTCAGTTGTCTCTAAGACCTAACAATTGGTATCTGAGTGTAGTCCTCTTTTGCAGAAGCTTAACAGCTTGAGGAGATCCAATTCTACTAACTATTTTAGGAAGGACAGTCCTAAACTTGATGGAACCAACTATGGCATATGGAAGATCAGAATGGAGACACATCTAAATTGCATTGGAAAGGACATCTGGGATGTTACAAAGAATGGTTATACTGCTCCTACTCCTCGTCAGCCTAATCCACCTACCTTAGGAAAAGATGAGGAAAATGATTGCAAAGCAAGAGAAGCACTTTTGAGCACATTATCAGATCAACAAATGATGAGACTATTAGATAAGTCTACTGCTAAAGCTATTTGGGATCATTTGGAAACATTGAATGAAGGAGATTCCACAGTCAAAATTGCAAAACTTGAAAGCTTTCGGGTCAGGTATGAACATCTGAAAATGGAAGAAGATGAAAGGATTTCTACTTTTATGGAAAGAGTAAATGAGATTGTTTTGGGTATTAAATGTTGTGGAGGAACCTTAAGTGAGGATGAAATTGTTTCAAAAGTTTTAAGAGGATTGCCACTAGCATATAAAATGGAAGTCACCACTATAAATGAGTTAAGAACAATGCCCAATACATCAGTAACTAGGGATACATTGATTGGGAAACTTTTAGCTTTTGAAATTGAAGGATTTGGTCCCGTTGCTACTATAAAGATAGATTTGGCCTTTAAAGCATCAACATCATCTGCTCCATCATTTAACAAATCTGATTGGAAAGCCTTTTATGCAAGAGAACTTGAAGAACTTGAAGCACTATTTGCAAGAAAAATGCCTAAAGGTCTAGTTGGAAGTAAGTATGAAGGTAAAGCACCCTTTAAATGTTTTAACTACAATAAGATTGGTCATATGGCTTCAAGATGCCCTGATAGACATGCTAGACTAAGAGAAGAAGCTAGAAGAACATACAAGCCTAACCCTGAATATCAGAGATACATATTTAAGACGAACAAAGACAAATCTTGTTACATTTTTCATGAAGGTGTGACTGATGATTTTGATGAGGATCCGATAGACAATGGATGGGTTTTTGTTGCTATAACAGAAGATCAACCGACACCTACTGCTCAACTAGTAGAATAGGCCTTGGCAACTAAAGTTGAAGTAAAGGATGAATGGATCATTGATTCAGGATGCTCACATCATATGATAGGAGACAAAGGTAAATTCTTGAGCTTTCAAGAATACAATGGAGGCTTACTGAGATTTGGAGATGAGAAAGCTTGTTTGATCAAAGGTAAGGGTACAATATCTCTTGATGGTAAGCATAACACTGATAATGTTTACTATGTTGAAGGTTAAAGCATAATCTTTTGAGTGTTGGTCAATTAGTTGAGAAAGGATTTCAGTTACAATTCAAAAATGGAAAATGCAAAATCATGAATAGAACTTGTTTGGAAATTGCAATTGGTAATCAGATTAGAGGTAATATCTTTCACTTGAATAACAGTGAAAAGACATGCTTAATTGCACATATTGATGAAAGTTGATTATGGCATAAGAGACTCTATCATGTAAACTTTGATTGCATGGTGAAAATAAGTACTACTAAGGTAGTTACAGATTTACCTAAAATTGTCAAACCTCACAATACAATATGTAAGGAATGTCAATTTGGAAAACAAGTTAGAGCTAGTTTCAAAAGTATTCCAGAAAAATCCAATAATGCTCTTGATTTAATTCACACTAATTTATGTGGTCTAGATAGAACTAAAAGCTTACAAGATGATAGATATTTCATGATAATCATTGATGACTATTCTAGAATGTGTTGGGTTACTTTTCTCAGAGAAAAATCAGAAGCACTTGTAAAGTTCAAATTGTTCAAAGCAATGGTAGAAAATGAAACTGGTAAGAAAATCAAATGTCTAAGATCATATCAAGGAGGAGGATTTACATCTAAGGAATTTAATACATTCTGTGAAGTAAATGGAATCAGACGATAGCTATTAGCACCTCGGACACCACAACAGAATGGAGTTGTTGAAAGGAAAAACAAAACTATCTTGGATGCACCAAGAAGTATGTTATCAGAAGAAAACCTACCACATGTATATTGGAGAGAGGCAGTCAATACAGTGGTCTATACATTCAACAAAGTTCACATCAAAGGTGAAACCGGTAAGACCCCTCATGAACTATGGTTTGGTATTACTTCGACTCTTAAATATTTCAAATTTTTTGGAAGTAAATGTTATATCAGAAGAGATGAGTATATTGGCAAATTTGATCCTAGAAGTGATGAAGGAATATTTCTTGGTTATTCATCTAAAAGAAAGGCATAGAGATGTTTTAACAAAAGATTGCAGAAAATTATTGAAAGTACAAATGTAAAGATTGATAAACAATTCAGAGGAACTTCAAGGTATATAGACTCTAAACCGGCAACAAAAATTTTGACAAATGAACCTACACTGAATCCACCAGTACAAAATGAAGATCTAGTTACCCCGGTATCATCTAAGAATTCCACAGTAACTGAGGATCAACAACAAACAAAGACACCCCGGTATGTAAGACTGAATCATTTTGAAGATCAGATAATTGGAAACAAGTTTAAAGGAGTTATGACAAGAGGAAGATTGGCAAATGAAGAGGTGTGTCTTATTTGTCAAATTGAACCATCATCAGTTAATGAGGCACGTGAAGATAAATTTTGGATTAAAGCTATGGAAGAAGAATTAGAACAAATTGAGAAAAATAAAACTTGGACATTAGTTCCTTGGCCTAAAGATAAAAATGTAATTGGAACCAAATGTCTATTTAGAAACAAACTTAATGAAGATAGTAAGGTTATCAGAAATAAAGCAAGACTAGTGTGTAAGGGATATTCTCAAAAAGAAGGAATTGATTACAATGAAACCTTTGCACCAATAGGTAGAATTGAGGCAGTCAGATTATTTTTGGCTTTTGTAGCACATAAGAACCACAAAGTATATCAAATGGATATTAAATGTCCATTTTTGAATGGAGATCTTGAAGAAGAAGTTTACATTGAACAACCTGATGGATTTTCTTTGACAGATAACAAAGATATGGTTTGTAGGTTAAGAAAAGCTTTGTATGGATTGAAGCAAGCTCCAAGAGCTTGGTATGCAAGATTGGATAAGTATCTTTGGAAGATTGGTTTTTCTAAAGGAAATGTAGACAACAATTTATACTATAAAGTGAGTAATGATGACATCCTGGTTATAGAAGTATTTGTTGATGATATAATCTTTGGAGGAGAAGATGGATTATGTAAAGAATTTTCTATTAAAATGCAGCAAGAATTTGAAATGTCTATGATTGGAGAAATAAAATTCTTTTTAGGATTGCAGATTTCACAAACTGATAAAGGTATATTCTTGAGTCAATCCAAGTACTTAAAAGAGTTACTAAAGAAATTTGGGATGGAGAACTCTAAACCGGTAAGCACACCTATGACCACAAATGACAAATTATCACTAAGGGATGAATCTACACCTATTAATCCAACTAGCTACAAATCTATGATAGGAGGTTTACTATATTTGACACAAACCAAACCTGATATTATGAATACAGTATGTATTGTTTCAAGAATTCAAAGTAATCCTAGAGAAAATCATGAATCAGTAGTAAAAAGGATTTTTTAGTACTTACAAGGTACTATAAATCTTGGATTATGGTATCCTAGAGATGAAAACTTTGAATTATGTCTATACACAGATGCAAATTGGGCAGGAGATGTGGATGATAGAAAAAGCAACCACTGGCAAAGCATTCTTTCTTGGAAATAGACCAGTTTCTTGGTTGAGTAAGAAACAAAGTTGTACATCTTTATCAACAGTAGAATCAGAATATGTTGCAGCAGCAACTAATTGTACATAGGTACTATGGCTCAAGCAAATGTTGAAAGACATAAAGATAAAAAGAAAGGAACCTATTACTATCTATTGTGATAACACTACAAAAATTGATATATCTAAGAATCCGGTATTACATTCCAAAACCAAACATGTTTCTATCAAACTGAATTTTCTAAGGGAAAATGTTGAAGCAAAGGAAATAAAACTGGTTTATGTGAATACTAAAGAGCAGATTGCAGATATCATTACTAAACCTCTGCCTAAGGAGACTTTTGAATATCTCAAAGATCATCTTGGGGTCATACCCCCATCGGTAGAGACTTAGGAAGTTCATGATTGTCATCAACCGACAGAATTAACAGACAAACCTTTTTTTTCTGGCTTTGATGGGAAGCTACTTCTCAGGGGGAGTAGTTGGTATACTAAATTGATTGGTATTTTGTATATGAACTTGGCTTGGTAAGAACTTTGGCATTTGATGTCAAAGGGGGAGAGATTGGTATGGAAAAACACAAGAAAAACACATGTTGCTCCCAAAGGGAGAGATTGTTGTTTGTGAGAGATTATTACTTTTGTATCTATATTTTGATTTCTGGTTATGATCTTGTAAAGCGGAAAAATCGAACCCTAGTTGTTCTCCCCTCCCCAACTCCAAGGAGAGAGAAGGGAGAGTCACTAGGGTTGATGGTTTTCACTTAGGAGAGACTTTACATTCAAAAGAGGGGTTGAAACCCACAAGATCCAATCCCACGCAATGCAAGATTGGATTCTAAATGAGTTTCAAGGGTTGTGACATCAAGGATACCCTCTTTTGTAAAGAATGTAGATAGAAAGATTGAACTAGGAATGCATGTAAAGTAGGAAAGATTCGCTTATAAACAGAGATAGGGATATGGGATGAAGCTGCAGACCTGGAATTAGCAGTAAAATGTCGAGACGGTGCTATTCTGCAAATTTGAGCGAAAGTTGATGGGACGATGGCACCCGGCATGCACACGGTCCTCCGAAAAATCCGTGAAACGAAGGGGGATCTGTTCGCCTCTGCACAAGGATTCTAGATCTTCAATTACAGCTGCGTACCTGCAACCTACACATAGAAAAGAGAGGATGATTGGGGGGTTAGGGATGAGGGGTTTGCCTTTAGGTCAAACCTCGGTTTTGGAATTAACCAAGAAATGAGAATGTTGTAAATGTAAATGTTTGTAATGTAAACAAGTACTGATACCTTGTTGTAAGAATATTTGTATTCTTACATACGAAGGTGTAATGTATGTAGTATGTTGTATGTTGTATGTGATCTCCTCTTCAATGGTTGAATCCTTGTCTTGAATGCAACACCTAGCCTTGAATGGAGACTTAGAATGCTCAATTGCTTGAAGGAATGCTTGAATGCTTGAATGTTGCTTTCGCGTCTTGCTCGCATATGTTTTCCTCTTTTTTGACCTCCTCAAATGGGAGAGGAAATGTAGTTTATATACTTGTCAATTAGGGCTGATAGACTAATTTTCCCGACCTTGGGCCGACCAGGAAACAATATTTTCCAATTTGCAAACTTAAAGACCCGAAGCCCCATAAGAGACCGGGCCCAAAATAGGGCCAGGGACCAAGGCGCTGGGTGCCATGGTCCTGGGGGACTAGGGCGCTGGCCGCCCTAGTCTTGAAGGACTAGGGTGCTGGGTGCCCTGGTCCCACATCCCAGGACAGCAGGGTGCAAGGAGGGATCTTGCCAGGGTGTAGAAAAATGCAGTTTTTGATGTCATAAACAAGTTTCGGGGTCTCCATTCAAGTTCTGTGTTGCATCACCATCGTGAAGACCAAAATGCAGTCAAAATTGCAAGTGTCACAATTTTAGGATGCTACATTTAGCCCCCACTTTAGTGGGAGTATAAGCGTACGCTCATACTTCCAGTAAAGTACAAGGAAACAACATTGAAAAACTTTCACCACGTCAAGGAGGCAAGATACACCAAGCCCCCAGTGGACTAAGGATCTTACGACTTCGATTGACACAGTAAAAGGGAAGATCATGAGGGAGAACCATGACTGTCAGTAGTAAGGTTCCCTCACTATGAGTCATGCAAGAAAGATATCAAAAATTTTCAAGGCAAAGCTAAATTTGTCAAGAAATTTTCAAGTATCTTGAAAAGATATGAACGGGATGTATGCCCCCCTACGTTAAAGCGATCGCACACGCCTCACCGGGGGTGATTGCTTTAAGGTAGTGACACATATAAGAAATGAGAAAGGAGCACGTTATCACAAGGATTTAGCCCCCAAGTGTGAGATAAGCCCAAGGATAATAGACACAAAGCACAAAGCACAAGGTGACTTCGCTTTCCTCGGGATCAGTATGCTGTATGATAATTCATGTATATCATATGTATGTATGCATAATTGTTCTTCATTCCCCAATCAAGGAAGGTCACCTAGAAGAAGGGAACACATGTGTCTTTTGAGTCAACATGAGAGAGACCAAAAGAGATCTCAATGTTTTGCATCGTCCTCAAGTAGACAACACTAAGGACAACAAAATAGAAGAATGAGAGTAACACATAGAAGAAGTAACAAAAGAGAGGAGGAGAGAGTCTGGTATGCTAATGAACTAGTCTAGCACGTCATCTACCCCCCGATCTTGCTGATCAATATTTCGGGAAGGTAGGAAACACGCTAGAGGAGGAACATCCAACACAACAGATGGAGCTATCACAAGATCCAAACAAGGGCTATGTTCATACCCCAAGCCATGGTGTTCTTGTCTAGGAGCTAGGATAAGTGCTTTAGAAAATTTGTTAGATAGATGGTTATCAACATCAACATATTCATATTCACTATCAGAATGAACAGGAGTAACATTTTCATCATGAATAACATTTTCATCTATATCATCATCAAGATTTATAAAAATAGGATCTTTAACTCGCACAGGATCAAGACCATCATGTATCTTATGTTCAGGAGATTTCGGCTCAATCATCGGCTGAGGAGAAAATGGAATAATATTAGTTGAAGGTGTTTTTGAAGATTGCAGAGTTTGAGAAGCAGCTGCCTAAGCTCTAAGATGACGCTTTCGTCGGCGTTCACGTGCAGAACGATTTCGTCTAGTCTTAGTAGGAAGTTGCGAAGATTGAGGAGGAGGAATGTTCTCATCCTTATCACTTGGGTGTTTAGGTTGTCGTCTCTTAGGTTGAACAATAGGAGAAGAGGAAGGTCTCTTCTCTCCATAAGAGGAAGGAGGAGGAACTGCTCCATATAAGGGAGGAATATTTGGTTTAGGAAGGAGACCAAGTCCATCATGACGAGGAGGGATAGGTCTACTTTTAGGAAGTTTATTAGTCATAGGCATAGTCACATTCATAGGGATGGGTTGGGAATCTTCTTGAGGAAAGACATTAGTTTTATCTTTCAAAGGAAGAACTTCCTTCTCAAGAACGATAGGAATGTCAAGTTTGGGTGTTCTAGGTTCACTTAGAGATAGGATCATATCTTTCTTCCACTTTTGATAAGATTTAAAAAGATGATCACTTCGCGGAGGAAGAGATTGGAATTGTTTAGGCCAAAAGTAATCAATAGGAACGCTAGAAGTTCTTTCAGCTGGTTTAAAGAGACTATGATTGACAGTAACAACTTCACCATTATGGGGAAATTTCAAACACTTGTGAATAGGAGAAGCAATAGCTTTCATGGAAGATAGCCAAGGATAGCCTAGCTTCACACGAAATTGTTCGGATGATGGAATAATAGAAAAGTCCACATCAAGGGATTTGTTATGGACCTCAATAGGTAATGTAATAGAACCAATTGTAGGAGAAGAAAATGCATCAAATAGTTTCACAACCACATTTGTTTCATCATAGATCACTTGATTCAATTGCAAAGTAAAAAGAAATTCTTCAGTAATGACATTAACCATACAAGAAGGATCAATAAGCACTCCATGGCAAGGTGTATTTTTGACTTTTGCAACTATATATAAAGGACCATCAGGTCCCCTGATAGTTTCACTAGAATAAAAGGTGATGGGAAGTTCTTTAGGGATTTTCTGCTGCTCTACAAAGTTAATCACATTCGGAGTCATAGACACAAGATCATCAGGTGAGACAGAGGAATCATTAGTATCAATCGCATTAGAGGTGTGAGAAGGTAATGGATCAGTAAAAATCTGAAGATTTTGGTTAGGAGGAGCTACAGATGTGTT
Organism: Cryptomeria japonica; assembly: GCF_030272615.1. Classification (NCBI taxonomy): domain Eukaryota; kingdom Viridiplantae; phylum Streptophyta; class Pinopsida; order Cupressales; family Cupressaceae; genus Cryptomeria; species Cryptomeria japonica. The sequence continues at coordinate 572,241,524 of NC_081408.1, forward strand.
GCCTTTATCACTCACACTAGAAACAGAGATAGTATTATTATCAATCAAATCTTGAATTTTACCCTTTAAAGCAAAACATTTTTCAGTATCATGCCCAGGATGACGATGAAATTGACAAAAAGATTTGTTATCAAAGTAGGGTGAATTAATCTTTGCAGGATCTATTTGCCTTACAGGAGGAAGAGTAATCACATTTTGTTCCATTAACTTATTCATAATACTATGCAATGATTCATTCAAAGGAGTAAACTTTCTTTCTTTCTTGAAAAACTTAGAAATAGGAGGCACACCTGACGCTGCATTCACATTGTTGTTGATGATGTGTTCATTGAATTTAATGGACTCTCTATTCAGTTTAAACTTCCCAAATGGTTGTTGACTACTATCACCCTTATCACTCAGAGCCATAGGATTTGCTTGTTCCATTTGACTCAGAGTCAGTTGATAATTGTGAAGAGTTGCGCACAACTATTGGAAAGAAGTAAACTCAGAAAATAGAAGTTTTTCTCTAATATATTTTTGTAAATTAGAAATAAAGATTCTTTGAATATCATTGTCAGGCACTGGAAAAGAAATTTGAGCATACAAATGCTTATATCTACCAATGAAATCAGTCACTTTTTCTTTAACACCTTGTTTATAATGCATTAAATCAATCAAAGTAACTTTAGGACTTATATTGTTTTGAAATTGTTGAATAAAAGCATTTGCAAGTTGTTCGAAAGAAGTAATAGAATAAGAAGGCAATGAGCAATACCATTGTAGGGCTTTATCTCTTAATGTTCTAGTAAACAGTTTTGCAAGCAACCTTTGGTCATAAGCAAAATCAGTACATATTGTTTGAAAGGTCTTAACATGTGTTAGAGGATCACCCTTACCATTATAAAGCTCCAAATGTGGAATTTCAACATGTTTAGGGGGGATAGCTCGAACAATGTCAAGAGAAAGTGGGAACGCAACATCAAATGTGGGCACACTAAACTTAGATTGATTCATAGAGGCAATTTGTTGCTGTAAAGAAGAGACAGTTTGTGCAAGATTGTTAATGGTCGCTTCAGTAGAAGAGTTCATATTAGACGTGTTAGATTGTGATGGAGGTGTTATGTTATTGAAAGAAGGTAGAGAGTAAGGTGGTGGGACACTATGATAGTTAGTCATAGGAGATGATTGGAAAGGAGGAACACTACAAGGAGGAATGGAAGGGTTAAATGAATTGCCCCCTTGTGTCATGTTTATTTGTGGAGATATAATAGGGACACTCATTGAAGGAATGAATGAAGAAGTTGGATTGAATGAAGGAAGAGGGTTGATTGAAGAAGAGGGATTGCCCCCATGACTGGTGATCATAGGAGGAGTGTCTTGTATTGAAGTAGTCATTATGTTTGATGTGAAAGTAGGTATACTAGCAATAGGAGTTGTCAAAGGAATAGAATGATTAACTTGAGTAGGAGGTTGTGTATAACCCAAAGTTTTGGCACAACTCTTCATAGGCATCACATTTGAATCCACAATGTGTACAATACCACGCAAAATATCAATTCCATTCTTATCACTTTGAACCATACATTTTAGACCCTCAATTAAGGGAAGAGCTTGACTATCAGGGTATTCTTGAGACATCCATTGTCGAAAATCATCAAATTGGTTATCCAATTTTGAAAGTTGTTCTACAGAAACCTCATGGAGAGCTTCTTCATCATTAAGAGGATTAGAGGAATTACCCATGTCCTCGTTAAAAAGGCCATTCAAGTTAGGTTCCATCTCCTCAGTAATTAAACCTTGGAAAGACTTAATTCTAAGGCTTCGTCTAACAGGAATAGTGTAAGTAGGGCTTATTGTTGTAAAACTCATGCACTAGAGAGAGAGAGAAAATTTTGAATTTTAGAGGTAGAAAATTTCAATAAAATCAGCCAATCTCCTAGATTTAAGCTGTTAAATGCAATCAGGACAATCTCCCGAAATTTCGAAAAAAATGTCCAGGACCGTGGCAAACAGAGTGCACACGGTCCTCGTAACTTTTTTCAAAATTTTCAGGGATGAAAGCTATGATGATTTTAGAGCTAATCTGAAAAAATTGAGTGATTTTACGATCTGTAGATAGGCCAAATTAAAGTTGCAATCTCAAAATTGAACCCTACCAAGATTGTTGAAAAATGCAAAATTTGAATTTTGAAAAAGAGAGGGAAACTGAAATTTTGAATTTTATGATTTAAGAGGGAATACTAAAAGCAATGCAGGTTTTGAAATTTTTAAAAATTGACTCAATCTCACACAAAATTCAATTTTGAAAGTGGAAATCAAGGTTGTTGCAATTAAACATTTAATTTCAAAAGTCACAAATTGCAAAAATTTGAATAAAGCACTGAAATTTCGAATGAATGCCAACACACTTTTCAGATTTAGGACAGTAAGAAACACAATTTTGACATGAATTTCAATTTCAATAATTTTTGAATGATTAGAAGCCTTAATCCAAGCAATCCCTAGACCAACTTTGACTTTAATTTTGAAAGTGTTAAAATTGATAAAATCAGCCAAAATTCTGGATTTTAGCAGAAAAATACAGTAAGATGTAGCTCCCGAAATTTTGGAAAAAATGTCGGGGACAATGGTGCTCGAGGAGCACACGGTCCTCGCAACTTTTTTCCAAATTTTCAGGGATGAAAGATATTGTGATTTTATTGCAGAATCCAAAGTTACAGCCGATTTGGAGGTGTTTTGATTAGTGAAATTATCAGTCAAAGGTTGAATCAAGAAGGTCTTAAAAATTAGGGTTTTGACATTTAACCACTTAATTTTCAGAATTAAATCACAAATATGAATTGACAATTTGCAATAGAAGGGTAGATCTGAAACAAGCATTAGAAATTAAACATTTCACAAGCTCAATTACTAAAAAGAAAATTTTAGGGTTTTTATGCAATCAACCTCTAAAATTTGCAAAAGATCAAACATGGAAATGTAATTAAGGAAACAAAATTTTCAGATCTAACCATGAATAATCAGAATGAGGATGTTCACGTCGGGTTCACCAAAATGTAAAGCGGAAAAATCGAACCCTAGTTGTTCTCCCCTCCCCAACTCCAAGGAGAGAGAAGGGAGAGTCACTAGGGTTGATGGTTTTCACTTAGGAGAGACTTTACATTCAAAAGAGGGGTTGAAACCCACAAGATCCAATCCCATGCAATGCAAGATTGGATTCTAAATGAGTTTCAAGGGTTGTGACATCAAGGATACCCTCTTTTGTAAAGAATGTAGATAGAAAGATTGAACTAGGAATGCATGTAAAGTAGGAAAGATTCGCTTATAAACAGAGATACGGATATGGGATGAAGCTGCGGACCTGGAATTAGCAGTAAAATGTCGAGACGGTGCTGTTCTACAAATTTGAGCAAAAGTTGACGGGACGATGGTGCCCGGCGTGCACACGGTCCTCCGAAAAATCCGCGAAACGAAGGGGGATCTGTTCGTCTCTGCACAAGGATTCCAGATCTTCAATTACAGCTGCGTACCTGCAACCTACACATAGAAAAGAGAGGATGATTGGGGGGTTAGGGATGAGGGGTTTTCCTTTAGGTCAAACCTCGGTTTTGGAATTAACCAAGAAATGAGAATGTTGTAAATGTAAATGTTTGTAATGTAAACAAGTACTGATACCTTGTTGTAAGAATGTTTGTATTCTTACATGCAAAGGTGTAATGTATGTAGTATGTTGTATGTTGTATGTGATCTCCTCTTCAATGGTTGAATCCTTGTCTTGAATGCAACACCTAGCCTTGAATGGAGACTTAGAATGCTCAATTGCTTGAAGGAATGTTTGAATGCTTGAATGTTGCTTTCGCATCTTGCTCGCATATGTTTTCCTCTTTTTCGACCTCCTCAAATGGGAGAGGAAATGTAGTTTATATACTTGTCAATTAGGGCTGATAGACTGATTTTCCCGACCTTGGGCCGACCAGGAAACAATATTTTCCAATTTGCAAACTTAAAGACCCGAAGCCCCATAAGAGACCGGGCCCAAAATAGGGCCAGGGACCAGGGCGCTGGGCGCCATGGTCCTGGGGGACCAGGGCACTGGCCGCCCTAGTCCTGAAGGACCAGGGCACTGGATGCCCTGGTCCCACCTCCTGGGATAGCAGGGTGCAAGGAGGGATCAGGCCAGGGTGTAGAAAAATGCAGTTTTTGATGTCATAAACAAGTTTCGGGGTCTCCATTCAAGTTTCGTGTTGCATTGCCATCGTGAAGACCAAAATGCAGTCGAAATTGCAAGTGTCACAATTTTAGGATGCTACAGATCTCTATTTGGAGATTGTTGGTTTTTGGTATTTGATATTTCTTTTATGGCACTTTGATGGTTTTTCCATCTTGTGTCACCATCAATGCCAAAGGGGGAGATTGCTGGTATTTTGTTATGGTTTTGTCATTGATGTCAACACCTACTAAACACTTATCAACTCTAGCACTTTGGAGAATCAACAACATTCACCGGCAAGCAAGTGACTCATGCACAGTCACCGGTATCTGGTACACCGGCAAGATATAATGATCATCGACACTTAAATTGATATGAAAAACACTTGGTTATGTCGAAGACATTGTGTGGACACTTTGTCTTCAAGTTGTGTTTATTGGTACATTAGCATTTGCATATTTGTTGTTACTGGCAAATAGGTCCAGGTTACACCAACAGGTTTATCTTTTCTAGATCAGCATGGCACGCTATGGAGATGACTTATTATTGTTGTAAATGCATTAAGACAACATATTGAATCAGTTGTTGCATCGGGTATTAATTGATATGTAAATTAATTTTATTGTAATATCTCATAGAGCTGACCTACTCAAATTGGTCTTAGGTTATGGTATAAATGTAAGATCTTATTTGTAAGATCAAGTGTGGAATGTGAAAAAGGATTGTGTGAAGGTATATGTGAGAATAAGAAGAGATATACACATAGACATCATTTGAAGATTGAAGGAGGGTTTTTGTGATGACAATTAGAACTACACTGGTACTAAATCCAGCATATGAAGATGCTATTTTGTGCAGTACATTCTTATTGGATTTAACCATCCAATTGTAGTCAGTGTGACTCCCATTTTTTGATTGAGCACTGAGCTCTAGGCGCTTGGCCTTTCTGCATGTGCAGACCCCATTTATGTACACTTACTATCTACAGTAGTATCATCTGATTGTGGGTAAGGTTTCCCACCATGGTTTTTCCCCTTATAGGGTTTCCATGTACAAATATTGGTGTTATGTGTTGTGGATGACTTTGTCTTTATGTTTCATGCACTAATCCTTACTGGTATAGCAATTAACTATTAAAACTGCCTAGCGTCATATTGAACTGGTTTACTGGTATTATGCATTAGGTTGGTTAAGTTGTTTTTGGTTTGAATTTATTTGACAACTGATTCACCCCCCCCTCTCAGTTGTCTCTGGGACCTAACATATTTAACTACTAAAAGTGAGTACAAAGAAAAATTCAAGAGGATCTCGGCACAACTTGATGAGTTATTGAAGAGATAGAGGAAAATTGGAGATTCCAATGGACTTAGATTTGATCAAGGACAGAGTTCTGGTACTGCTAATGAAGATCAAAACTATAAAGCACCGGTAAGACAATTTAATGATTATAAATTCAATGGTAGATTTTTTGTTTGCAATAGATTTGGTCACGTGGCTAGGCAATGTAGAAACATAGCAAATCAAAAACCTGATTATGCTCTTGGTAAATGTTCTCAATGGAATAAGTTTGGTCATAAGATAGAAGATTGTTGAATGAATGTAAAATTCTATGCATGTGGAAAATTTGCACATATGGCTAATCAGTGCAGGTCATGCAATTTCACCGGTTTTAGCAAAGCAATTCAAAAGAACAATGTTACATGTTATGCATGTAATGAGGTTGGATATATTGCTAACTTCCATAGAAGCAGAAATTCACCAGTTAGTAATGGAGGATCAAATGAGAAAGGAAAAGATAGGGTTAGTGAAATCCAAAAAGATTATACTCAGAGATGGGTTAGGAGACTGAAGAAAAAATATTAGATGGGAATGTCTCGGTTACTTATCCAACAGAAGAGGTTGCTCCAGAACTGAATGGAATCTCATTTGATATCTAAGGAAAATGCCTTAGGGGTAGGCAAAATTCATGAAGATGTTGCATATGCCTCGGGAAGAGGTTCTGGAAAATGTTCCAGATATTGGAGAGGATTATCCAACATGGATATGTTCTGAGTGAGATCCGGTATCTTTCACCGGTAGTCATTCATGTCAATGGAAGATTAGGGTTTTTATCAAAGTTTAAAAGGTGGAATACACTTCATTATTAATCACCTTGCATTCAGAGTGATTTCAGAGCGACTAAGTGCGATCAAAGGCTATTCAGAGGCAATCAAATTTCTTTATGAGTGATTTCACCAGCGTCTAGAAGAATTTATTGAAGGTTTTCACTAAGAGAAATCAAAAGGTATTTATCTTTAAAAATGGAAGTGGGATCATCTTCTATTCGTGTTTTTGTTCCTAAGCCAACTGTTGTAAAGGTCAAGGACCACCCCAGGCCAATTTTAAAGCGATATCCACATATGGCTACCTTGGAAGATTCGATTGGAGCATTTTCTCACGTTCCAAAGGGAGTTGTCTATGTAGAGGATGTTAGAGCATATATTCACTATCATATCAAGGACTTACGAACTTCAAAAAATAAGGGCATGTATATGAGTGAGATAATGGGAGAATCTAGAAAGATTAAATTGGCATATAAACATATTGAAGAACTAGGGTTTACAAACATTCTAGATATTTCAGAGTTTGAGGATGAGATAATCAAATATGTACTGAGAAGAGTACAAGGGAATTTATATGGCTGAAAAGACCTTACAAAATCACCAAAGAAGCCATCTAGGCAATCACTGGTCTGCCATTGATTGGGCAACATCTAGACAAAAAAGTTTCAAATTATTTCATAAGGAAGATCACCGGTGCTACATCAGACAAAAGATCCATGAAAGTGAGCACTATCACCGACATGGACATCAAATTTGGTAGCATGATCATTGAGTATAAGGTAACTCAGCCAAACTAACTGAATTTTGTTTCCAGTTCATGCATTTTGGCTGCATACAAAATGATGAGAGATAATGTAAAATTAGATCTATGTAGTTGGATGCTTGATGAGTTGTTGATAAATCTAGGAAAGATCAAGGGTGAAAATAATGGTACATTCTGGTATGGGAACTTGTTAGTTTTTCTAATGTTATATTTTTTGAATGATACACCCATTTCTAGTAAGAGGCAATGGGATTTTGACATCTCAATAGGAAGATAATTGAAATAGTCAATTGTTGCATTAGGAAGCCAGAGAGATGATAAGGTATGGGGATATTTTAAGGCATTTTAAAAATATATGAGGTCTAAGGTAAGGGTACCTGAGTATATTATAGAAAAATATTCTACCGACATATGCTTCATGGTAAAGAAGGACGAGACTCTCATGAAAGCAGTTAAGACCCAAAGGATTTGGATTGAAGAAATAGGCTATGAGGTGGATGCACAAATTTTTGATGCCTATACAAAATTTCTAATTGATGCACCAATAGATAAGGCAGAGAAGCTCTGTGGTACTGCATAGTAGAAAACTCAAGCGGTTGAAATAGAGTTCAACCGGAAGAAAAGAGAGAAACAGGAAGGAAAAGCAAGAAAATTTGTGCAAAAGGTCTCAAAGGAAATAAAAGCACTAATTGATGTTGTCCCGAAGAAAGGAAGAAAGTGGAAGGATCCAGAAGTTCATATTGATCCCATCATTGCAGAATCAAAATCAAAGGATGAAAAACCATTAGCATTTAAGAGGATTGTTAGGAAGAAACATGAGGAAACAAAGGTAGAAGCTAAGAAGAAACCATTTAGGAAGATCACAATCAAGCTACTAGCACAAAAGAAAGCACCTAAATCTACACCTGCAGCTACATTTGGTACTGCCAAGAGGAATAAGAAGGATAACACTGATTCTTGTCAGGTTTCACCTAAAACTTGTGTAGAATTGGTAGATTAAATCACTAAAGAGGGCATGTTGAATAATGTTCAATTTTATTATGAAAACTTAGAGGATGATGAACAAAGAGAGGTAGAGGAAGCAGTCCTATTATACTTGGATATTTATAAGAAAGCCTTAATAAAAATAGAAAATCAAATACCGGTTGATTTATATAACATGTTAGATGCTACAAGATTATCAGCTATTCAAGAGCTATTATCTATCTGTGTTACTCTAGCTCTAGATGAAATGAAAAAGACACATGAGGTGGTAGCTAGAAAATTTTTCAATAGCAAACATAGGATAACTAGTCTGATGCTAGGAAGAGTAAATGAAATAGTAAAGGAGACTCAAATAGCATGGGTTAAATTTTTGGGAGAAAACAAAGGATTCTTTACTTCACCAAAAACCAAGATAGATATTGTAGATACCCCAGTTGAAGGAAAAGGAAAGAGGATTATGGGTACTTCACCCTCAGTTTTGAAAAATATTAAGATAGTGGAAATTGAGCCCTTGGTGAATATAGATGTATAGACAAATACTGAGCTACTAGCTAATACAGAGAGTGAACAAACTAACATTGTACAAGATACTAATATTGAGGACAATTGTCCTCTAGATATAAATGTACAGGTTGAGGTTATTGTTCCTATAGAGGAACCAATAGTTACACAAACTACACCAAGTGGTGAAGCCACCAGTGCAAGTGAGAAGCTTATAAAGGATAAAAATTTAGAGGAGAAAATAGGGGAATCCAGTAGGGTACCAGTTGTTGGCCCATCACTATTTTGAATTGACACTTCTCAGGTAGAAAATAAAAACATCATAGAGATGATTCCCACTGAACTGATGATGATGGTTGCTCAAAAACTGATGGAGGGATCCATAGATAAAGAGATTATAGATCAATCAATCATTGTTTTACACAGACTGGTCCCAGAGTGTAAGATTGAAAATGAAGCGAGCCCGTCTGGCAAGCTTAAGGTAATCACTGAGCATATATCAAATTACTTTCAATCCTTATAGAAAATATCAAACCAACAAGCACTAGAAAGATTTATTTAGGCTAAGAGATCCGCTTTTGATTAGGTAATTGAAACAGAGAAGAAAAAGATTGAGGAGAAGATAATTCTAATAGAAAATTCTTTGAAACAATGTAGAAATATATATAGGGTATGTTGTAATACTGAAATACTAACAAGAAATGTAGATAAAAAGATAAAGGAGATTCAAGAGAAAATTGCAAGTATAGCTAACTCTTTTGATGGATTGATTTCATTTACCACATCAATTGATGGTAAAATTTTGATTTTGGAGAATCAAATTTCTACACTTGAGAAGGAAAGAGACAAAATAATTAGAAGAGCCAGAATTTTGAGAGGCTTGGTGAGTCCCCGGTTGGCTTCACTCTGTGTACACAAGAAAGAATGCATGGATATGGTGGGAAAGCCCACACCGACAGAGGTAAATAAGAAAGAATATTTTGCACATTTATTGAGTGGACTTGTATCTATTTCCAACATATTCAAAACCAGCTTGGATACTTATGTGGAGTTACTGGAGAAGGCTTATCCAAAAATTTTGAAGTTGGTCAAGCTTCAGTAAGACATTTTTGGGGATTTTCATTGTATAGTTCTTATTCTTTGACATTCTATTTTAGAATTTTTAATGGAATTGATGTCAAAGGGAGAGTAGTATAGATGTGAAAAAGAATAAAGAGAGTTATATACATTAGGGGGAGTTATGGAGTTATGGAGTTTGGGAGATATGGAGTATTTTGCATATTCAGCTCAAGGAGAGCAAGGCAGGTTGAAACCGGCAGATGAAACCTTGACCATTTTTCACATAAGTGTTGCCATCAATGCCAAAGGGGGAGATTGTTGAAAATTGACACTCTATTGGTTGGTTTCACTATGTTGTCACTAATGGAAACATGATTTTGTGCTCTGGCTTCATAATTTGATTCTATGGTGTACCGACAGACACTTCATAGATTCTACACCGACACTGGCATCGACATGAGAGAAGGATTTCTTTGGCCACCGGCAAGGCATACCGACATGGTTTAGTAAAGGTTATCAATATTGGAGGCTGACATATCTTGGATCCAGCATCGACAAATTGATTTTAATATTTATGCATTTATGTTATCTATCTGACATGTAAATTGATATTGTATATATATTTGTAAGCCGACATAAGGCATGAAAATTTGTATAGGGTATATAGGACAGTTTGATAGATCATTTTAAAATAGATAGGTAATGGACATGGTGATGGATATGTGAATGTAATATGATGTGAAATATATCAGAGAGATCATGTATGTGAGGAAATTATTGTAAGGGTTATTCTAGTAAATGGTTTAGGGATTCAAATTGGAATAGATAGAGCTTAAACTGGAATTATATTCTGGCATAGAAGATGCTATCTTAAGCAGTTCACACTTCTTTGGAATATAGAAGATTGATAATGTAGGTCACAAATCCCATTGTGGTTTTTCCTCTTTGAGGTTTTCCACATATAAATCTGTGTGTTATTATTCTCATTTATGTGATTGGCTTATTATTTGCTTTACTTCTTTCAATTTTGTTTATACTAGTATACCGGTTGGTGTATGCATTTTTAGTAAGGCTAAAATTTACTATTTCGGTATAACACTAATTCACCTTGTCCCCTTCTTAGTGTTATTGGTTTCCAACAGATATCATGGCATACATTCACTGTGATATTGAAGAACTTGGCAATGTAGACATGCTCACACTCTATAACAAGCATATGATGAACAGTCTTGGAAATCTAAAGATAGAACACAAAATTCTTCACAACAAGGGCTTCACTTAGTTTGTTCATTTTTTGGTATTTGATGAAGTAGAATGGACCTAGTACATTCTCAACAGGGTTCATGATGAGTTCATATGGGTGGATAGACCACATGAGATTACAAAGTAGGCCATTTAGGTAGTCACATGCTTGAGTGCAACAGGTGAGATCCCGAGCATGAGGAAAGTGCAGAATACCACTATGGTAGTTGTTACCAGTGCCCAATATGACAACGGGTCGATGAAAATCGATGATATTATTGAGCATGATGTGATATTTACCTTAATGTTGGTGGGCTACAAGGTGTATCAATCTAGCAGGCAGAACTCGGTCTCTAGTACTACAATGTTCACTGCATATCAAATGCTTAAGGATAATTAAAGGTGTGATCTTTGTTATGTGCTCTTGAGTGAATAGTTAAGTAGCTTGAATAAAATAAAACAAGACAAGAAACATACTTTCAAGTTTGGATCTTTAATGATGTACTTAGCTCTATATTTCTTGAATGAGATCCCAAGTATTGGTAAATTCCAATGGGCTTATGACAAACTGGTGGCGATGCAAATTAAGGAAGGGTTGTTGGGTATAGGTGATAGTACAATGAGAATATTTACCTTATGGGGATATTTCAAGAACTTCCAAGCCTCTATGAAAGCACAAGAAAGAATTCCCAAAGAAATAGTAGAGAAATATGAGAAGATAATTTGTTTTATGGTTGATAAAGATAAATGTCATATGGAGACAGTTGAGACGAGAACAATTTGAATCATACCCATGGGGTACGAGGTTGATGTTATTATGCTAGAAGCATATGCTCAACACCTACTAAGTCAACCGATAAATCAAAAGGAGAAAAGATTTGGCACATTTAAGGAGAAATATTTAGACTTGCATAAGTTCACTGAGGCTAGAAGGAAGAGGAAAGTGAGAAAAGAGGTCGAGGAACTTGCTAAGCAGATGGGAGTTACTAGAGAATAAATACAAAAGGAAAGGGAAAAAAAATTCTAGAGGAAGATGTGGTGAAGCCACAAGCTAAACTAGCTCCTCCCAAGCAGTCCAAGGTCAAGCCTAGAAAATTTGCACCTACCCCCAGTGTGCAGAAACCGATACCTCCACCTAAGTCTAAACCAACAACATCTATCGATGGAGAAAATAAAAGGAAGAAGGAGAAATCTTCAAGGAAGTATGTTGTAGTAGAAGAAGAGACATAGTCAGATGAAGAGGTAAGGAAAGTAAATAAGACTGCCACCTATGCAAGGGTATTCTAGAAGCCTACATCTAGTGATGTTCCTCCTGCCAAGAAAGCTAAGTCTCAAGAAGAGCCTTCTAAAAAGGCTAGGGCAGGCAGGAAGGAGAAATCAGAGAAAGAGGAAGCCCTCAAGTCTAGTAAGATTAAAGGTTCCTTTACTATTGAGCCCCCATTATAGAAGATTGTAGATACAATAGTAAATGAAGGAAATTTGTCAAATATTTTTGTATATTATGAACATTCTTTTGAGAAAGTTCGAAGAGCCATTGAAGAGGAAATTGTACATTATATGAATTATTTCAATAAATCTTTGATTAAATTATCATCTCTTATTTCAGAAGAGTTGTATGATATCTTGGATGTCTGACGACACACAACCAGTGTTGAAGATGTAAGATTGAAATAATTTACATTAGTAAAGTTATGTCTAGAAATAACTAGAGATATACCAAGAATTTTGGGACTTGCAAAGGAAAAATTTGAGAGAAAGCATAGAGTGAACAAGATAATGTTTGGGAAAGTAGATGAAGTGGTAAAAGACACAGAAGGTATTTTGAGATTTTTTTTGAAAGAAAATAACTATCAAGTTATTCTGGAGAAGGACGACTCCTAGCTAGAAGAACATTCAAACATAGACACTTCTCCTCTAGAGATCCATGTACAGATAGAAGTTCCACAGGATCAAAAAACTATACAGATGAATCTGGTTGAACAGGAATCTCCAGTTGATGCCTTTGATGATCAAGCAATGGATAACTTCGATGATGTTACTCAGGATCCTCCTAAGATACATATAATTGTAGAAATGGTAGTAGAGGAGTTAGGTGAAGAAAGAAAGGGTGATAGAGGTGGTGAGAAAGGTGAAGAGGATGTAAATATAGAACCAGTGAAGGAGAAGGGTGAAGGGAAAACTAATAAAGCTCTAGCAACCATGACAAAGTTACTATCCCTGATAAAGGAAAGAAGATTGTGGTTGAGGATGATCTTTCTCATGGTCTGGTAGACTTAAGCACCCTGTCCTCTCTTCAAGCACTCAAATTGGCCACCCTTGTATAGATCAAGGCTAGTGAGGACTTACTCAAGTCATCATATAAAGAGAAAGATGTGATATCTTTAGCAACTACAGTTTTGGAAAATGTTTTTCCTAACCTTAGTAAATTTCAAATGACTCGCCCTCTAGTAAGCTTAAGGATATGTTGAGTAAAGTAGAATTCAATTTTGTATCATTGGAAAAAGCTATAGATATAAAGGTTTTGAATAAGTTCAATGAGACGAGGCTTCAAACCTATTTGAAGACAACTGAAGTTGATAGTGAAGTTTTGAAGAATGTGGTGAAGAGTGTAGAGGATGCATTAGATGAAGGTGGAAAAATATTTAAATTATGTCTATTTTTGCCCAATTTTACTATAGATATTGATAGGCCAATAAAATATTTTGAAGGGAAGCTTGCAAGTATTGGTCATTCATTTTCCCCACATTCAGTTTTTCCAAGTTCCCTTGAAGCCCAAATAATGGATTTTATTGACAAAATAAAGGGCTTGAATAAATAAAAAGAGAAAATGCTGAGTAGAGTGGGAGAACTGAGAAGTCTAATCACTCCCCGGATGGACAGCTTACTTGGATCTCAATAGGATGCAATCGGTTCTTTAGGTAAACAAGTGTCATCTAATCTCAAAGGTGTTGAAGTTGATGCATATATGTTAAGTGCTATGATTAATGTTTTTTACTATTTCCTGAGGATGGAATGTATTGGCATTCTACACTCTTATGAGAATAGTTGATGTTGTCATTGATGGAAACCAACTGGCAATCATCTGTCAACCCACTGACAGTTATCAACACTGGCAATATACTTCTAGATTCACCGACAGACACTTCACCGATAGCAACAATAATGGATACGACACTCAAGCTAACATAGAATAAACTTTTGTTTATTATTTTATCTTTTGTAAAAGGCGACATGGCATATTGTAAAAGACTCATATATATTTATGAGATCTTATAGGTTATTTCATATTTGAGTATGTAATATAGTTGACAACGAAGGTTTTGGTAATGGACTGAGCTTAAATCGGTACTGAACCTGGCATAGTTGATGCTGATCTAAAGTAGTACATTGTATTGGATTTTGATAATCCATTTTGTAAGTCAGTGAGACTTCTATTTTGTGATTGAGTAGTGAGCTCTAGGCTTCTAGCCTTCCTGCATGTGCAGGCCCCTCATTGTAAGTAATATTTATTCATTGGCCAATGAGTGAATATTGTGGGTCACAAATCCCACTACGGTTTTTCCCACACCAAGTTTCCTCTTAAATATCTTGTGTTATGGTGTGTTTTCTATGTTGTCTCTATTGTTCATGTTTACTGCATTAATTCTTATTTACCGGTACATGTTTTTGGATGCAAAGTTCTTAATAAGGTTAAATCTTCTGCTAATTGGTTAGACACTGATTCACCCCTCCTTAGTGTCTTTGGGACTGTCATTGATTCTAACAATTGGTATCAGACCTTGGTCCTCTATTTTCAAAATCCTAACATCTTGAGGAAGATTCTGACACCAGTACAGATGGAGAACTTAAGGAAACAATTAGAAGGATCTCTTGTCGATTATGATGTTGAAAAAGTGAAGAACATCAGATTGGAGGAAGAACTTAAAACTGCTCAAGAATTTCTTTTGGCACTTCAAAATAACCTGGTTATTGCAAAGAACAAAAGAAAAGAACTTCATATGCAGATGTAGAATGAAGATGATGAAAAAGAAACTCTTAGAGAACTTGCAAATAAGTTGAGACAAGAAAACAATACTATGAAGAATGAAATGCAAGATATGACTATGAGGTTTTGTAAAGACATTGAAGATAGAAAGAAAAATTAAGATGACTTGACTAGGAGACTCAATGAAGTTGGAAATGAAAATCTAAGACTTAGTCATGAAAATAATATGTTGAAGACAGATCTGATTCACATGCAACATGATAAAACTGAGCTTATGAGACAAAAGGGAATTCTGGAAAATGAGTTGGCTACTACAAATCAACACAAAGAGAAATTCAAGAAAAGTTCAGAGGAACTTGATAACATGCTGAAAAGTCAAAAACCTAATGGAGATAAAAATGGACTTGGATTTGAAGTTGGAGAAAGTTCTGGTATTGCAAACAATCTAGATCAGAACAAACCAATAAGACAACCTAATGCTTATAAGTTTAATGGAAAATGTTTCAATTGCAACAAATATGGTCATAAAGAAAATCAATGTAAATTTAGAAACAATCAGAATATTAATGCACGCACCAGTTAATGTTCCAAATGCAACAAAGTTGGTCATAATTCAGAAAAATGCAGAATGAATGTGAAATGTTATGTTTGTGGAAGATATGGACACTTATCTAATCAATGCAGAACACAAACCAACATAGGATATGGAAAATCTATTCAGAGGAATAATGTGACTTGTTATGCTTGTAACAAAATTAGACATATTGCAAAATTTTGTAGAAGCAAGACTTCACCAGCAAATAATAAAGGATCCAGTTTGAAAGGCAAAAAAAAGGTAGATGAGGTAAAGCAAGAATTTTCAAAACAATGGATTAGGAAGAGAAATCAGAATGTTGATGAGACTATCTCTATACCGGTAGAATAGAGTAACCCTCCACCGGCAGGAGAATCTTCATCCAACTGAGAAGTAACCCTATGGGGGTATTGCAACAAATTGAATATTATGCAGATTAACCTCGGTCTATGGTGAGAAGATAGATTTATTCTTTACTGGCATATGTGTTAAGTTTTCACTTAACCGATGAGCATTTAATGCAGTTGGTAAGATAAAAATCATTATAAATCATCGGATTTCCCTCATTTTTGATTCACCACGCATTCAAATTAGCAGAGAGCATGAAAAAGAGCAAGGCATTCAAGGCGAAGGTGTGAAGTTATCTTTTTAAGCATTCATAATAATTTAAGGCGGCTAAAGGTATTTTTCAATGGCTTCTTCTTCTGCTCCCAATTTTATTCCAAACCCTACCATTGTGGAAAACGTAAAATTCCCTAGGCTTGTGTTTAAAATAATTCCCAAAGTAGCTAAGAAAGATGATTCCATAGGAGAATTTTCAAAAATTCCTAAAGGTGTAGCTTATGCTGAAGTCCCTAGGATGTATATACATTGCAATATAGAAGAACTAGGTTTTGAAGATTTGATGAGAATGTTTACCAATGTAATTTGTGATGAACATGGTGTGGTTAAACCCAAGCACAAGATTGTAGAAACTCTAGGTTTTGTGGAAATACTGAACATTCCCCAATTTTTAGAAGAAGTAGTGAGAATTGTCCTAAGTAGAGCACATGGAGAATTTCTATGGTTAAATTCTATCAACAAAATAACCCGGCAAGCAATTAGGGCAGTAACTGGCTTACCCTCAACCGACAGCAGACCTAACAAAATAAAGAAATTTCCTAACAATAAAGTAATGACCCTAACTAGAGCAACATCTGACAGTAGATCACTAAGAATGAATGATATTAAAGACATCAATGTGAGATTCATAAGTATGGTGCTAGGTTACAAGACTACACATGCAAATAGGCTTAATTCAGTTTCTAGTCTTTGCATTAACAATGCTTATGAGATGGTTAACAACAATGCAATGATAGATGTGTGTGAATGGATGAAAGATGAACTCATGGATAATTTGAAAAATATTAGAGGAGATAAGAAAGGGACATTTCACTTTGGTAATATTTTAGTATGCTTAATGTTGTATTTCACTAAGGAAATCCCTGGTACAAGACTAAAAGGCTTTGGATATGACATACCAGTAGGAAGACAATTACAGGAAGCTTTTACCGGCATGGGAACTGCAAAGGACAACAACATAATTGAATACTTTAAAGCTTTTCAAGCTAAAATGAAAACTAGAGAAAGACTACCATAGAGTGTAGTGGACAAATATGACAAAGAAATCTGTTTTGTCATTAAAAAGGATGAGACATGGATGGAAGTTGTACTCCCTAGGACTATATGGGTGACTAAAATGGGATATGAGGTATATCTCAACATTATTGAGAATAGTTCAAAATCTTTGTTAGATGCACCAAGAGAACCAACAGAACAAGTTTTTGGCAGTGCTGAAACTATTGAAAGTAATGTGAAAGTAATGAAGCAAAGGAAGAAAAAAGAAAAATATATTAGGGATGCATCAAAGAAGGTTCAAAGAAAATGTAATGAACATTAGTGGGATATTGGCTAGTGAGATGGAAGGATTGCAACCGGAGGCACACATTTCACCGGTTGGCACATCTTCTGACAGTGAGAAACCAGCAGAGTTCAAGAGAGTTGAGAGGAAGAGAAAACCTTCACCGGTACCCTCTCCTTCACCCAAGAGAACAAGGAAATTAAGGAAGAAACAATAGGCAGTAAGGGGACCACCAAAGAAATTAACACCAAAGAAGAAACAACAACCTATGACCCCTTCTTTAAATGATTTACTAAATAAAATAACTGATGATGGAAATTTGGCCAATGTACACCAACTATATAACACATTCAATGATTGAGACAAGGAAAGCATTAAGAACAGTATAATTTTACATCTGGATATATACAAAAAGTTTTTCATTGAATTAGTGGATGACTTACCCAATGATTTGTATAGAAGATTGGAGGCAAAAAGGATTGCAGTGATGGAATTGGATAAGAAACTAAAAGTTGAAAAACTTCTAGCTATACATCCGGTAAACTCAAAAGAGGAAATTGATGAACTAATCTCAGAGGCTAACTGATCTATTTTTTACAGTGGTCACTGATAAGTAAGTTTAATGGAAGGTAGAGTAAAAGAGATTGCAAATGAAACTACTGATAACTAGGATAGATTCTTTGTGGAGAAGGAAAAACAAGAGGAAATGAACTGGCCAAAGAAAACATTCAAAGTGTATCAGAAGGATAAGGACAAGGACAAGGGGAAAGGTAAAGTTGGTGGTATTCCAAACATCAAGATCACTAACAATTTACCGCCACCTTTGGATAGTATACCGGTACATACTAATGATCCACCGGTTATTGACATTGAAGGTGTCACACATGATGACACTAATCTTAAATTTGAGATACTATTCACCATGAATGTGGACACTCAGAAAGTGAATATTGTTATGGATAAGGATAGTGTAGAGGTTAAGGATGACAATGTTGACTGTGGTAATATGGCTAAGAAATCGGTAGAGACTGTTGAGCTTGAGATTCCAACCCAAAAAGAGCAATCATTACAAATAGAGCAACCATTAGATACTAGAAAGAATAATGAAGGTATAGATTCTCACACTAGGCCACCAGAGACTAAGATACCGACAGTTGAGCATACAGAGAAACCTACTGAGACAAAGGTACATACCATGGCAGAGAAACTGACAATCACTGTAACATCTAAGCAGTCTAAGAAACCCTTGCTAGTTGAGATGCAAACACAGACTGATCCACCGGAGGTAAACACAAGCAAAATAGCTACAACTGGTAGAAGCACAGAGGTAATAAAGGCAATTAGTCAGACATCTGGCACATCATCAAGTGAATTCAGACCTACTAATGTAATAGAGGTACTCCTAGATTCAATCGAAAAGATAATGGATTGCAATGCTTTGGCCTACAAAGAAATTGATAACACCATACCAATTCTCAAATTGATTGCATCGAAATATAACATAGATCATGTTAAGGATTCTTTAGGTAAATTGGACGCATTGTCCAAATTTATTGCTAACAATGTAATAGTTGATAAAGTGAATGAGGATACAATAAAGGACAAATTTGAAAAGGAAAAGAACAAATTCTTTGATGAAACCATAAAGAAGTGCACAAAACACATGAATACATTACTTCCGACACTGAACTCTACAATTTTGGAATACAAAGAGTTGTACATAGAAACATGCAAACCACATATTCTAACAGAGGATATGGACAAGGAAATTAGTAAAATGCAGAAAGAAATTGAAGACATAGCTGATAACATAATTGGCTCATCCGGCCACATATCAGTTTTTCAGCAAGAAATGGCAGGCTTTGAAGAAAAACTAGAGAAACTTGAGAAAGAAAAGGCAATGATTAAATCTAATGCCAGAAAACTTAAATACAAACTTGGTCCCAAGTTAGACAATCTTCTATCTTAGAGAATGGAAATATCCAAGGCATTACTTCAAGGAGAACAATCACCGGAAGAGCACATGCATCATCTCACCATCACGATCCAACAGACTAAGGCAACCTTAAATGACAACAAAAGGTTTATGCAAAGTCTTAATTTGGTTTTAGCAGATATCTTTCAGATTATAACCAACTGGTTATAGACCTTGAGGTGAAATTTTGGGACTCGTTTAACAATTTTTGACCACCTTTGTAATTAATGTCAAAGGGGGACTAGTGGAGAGAAAAATGATTTTTTAGAGGAGATCATTTGCTCAGGGGGAGCACATCATTTTGGAAACTTTTTGAACTTCAGTTTTTGGAACAGTTTTGGATTTTTCTCATAAGTGTTGCTATCAATGCCAAAGGGGGAGATTGTTGGCATTCTACACTCTTATGAGAATAGTTGATGTTGTCATTGATGACAACCAACTAACAATCATTTGTCAACCCACCACTAGTTACTAGAACCAGCAATAGACTTCTACATTCACCGACAAGAACTTCACCGACAATGACAATAATGGATACCGACACTCAAGCTGACATGGAATAAACTTTTATTTATTATTTTATCTTTTGTAAAATCTAACATGGCATATTGTAAAAGACTCATATATATATATGAGAACTTATAGGTCATTTCATATGTGAGTATGTAATATAGTTGACAATGAAGGTTTTGGTAATGGACTGAGCTTAAACTGATACTGAACCTGGCATAGTTGATGCTGATCTAAAGTAGTATATTGTATTGGATTTTGATAATCCATTTTGTAAGTCAGTGAGACTTTTGTTTTGTGATTGAGTAGTGAGCTCTAGGCTTCTAGCCTTCCTGCATGTGTAGGCCCCTCATTGTAAGTAATATTTATTCATTGGCCAGTGAGTGAATATTGTGGTTTACAAATCCCACCGAGGTTTTTCCCACACCAGGTTTCCGCATTAAATATCTTGTGTTATGGTGTGTTTTCTATGTTGTCTCTATTGTTCCTATTTACTACATTAATTCTTATTTACTAGTACACTATTTTGGGATGCAAAGTTCTTAATAAGGTTAAATCTTCTGCTAACCAGTTAGACACTGACTCACCCCCCCTTCTCAGTGTCTTTAGGACTGTCATTGATTCTAATAGAATGATTACTTGAAATCCTTAAAGGTCACCTATGTAGACATTTATAACTTCATGTAAATTATTGCATTCATTTGTACATAAGTTTTGGCAAATCCTGACTCTTTTACATTGATATCAAAAGAGGAGAGAGAGTTGGAAAGAGTAGTGGAAATTGATGCTTATTCTTAGGGGGAGTCAGTTGAGTGTACAGATTCTAGATTGTTAGATTGCTTGCAGTTTATGGAGTTTTGGAACACTTATTATTTTTCACAGTGTTGCCATCAATACCAAAGGGGGATATTGTTGGCAAAAGACACTATCCAGTGATGCTTCAGTGAAGATTGGTGATGTCTGATGTATGATATTTCTTAGGAGTTGTCATTGATGGAAACTCATCCTACTGATCTTATCTAGTATGGAGTTTGGGATATCCAGTATAGAGGTTTAGTGCAAATCTATTGGTGATACTTTGTGTACAACTTTGGTGAACTATTCTCATTTCCGGTGATTTTTTTTTTGTTCCAGTCATCCGAGTTAAGTTGATTGAGTATGAGAAGAAGAATATCACATAATACTATCCTCCAGTGATGATTCTTTAGCATGTCAAAAGGTTTTGTATCTGGTAGAGCAATTAAAAAAAGGGTTTATCTTCATTATTGATGGTGTAACGTATGGACTGAAATCCTTGAGGTGATTCTGGTAGTTGTTGGTAAGTTCGCGGTATTTGGACCGACTTATGGAAAGTGTTTGATGATATGTTTTGTATCTGGAATATTTTTTTGTGAAGATTTGAGCCGACTTGAAGCTACACGTTTCATATGAAAGATGTAATATTGCTCCACAATCAATGAATGAAGAATCTATCCTTGACAACCTCTAGAGATGTTTGATGATGAATATAACAATGCTTGAATGCTTGATGATTATAATTTTTCCCATCTCTTATAATCTTCATATCATGTCTTATATACAAATGAGAGGGGAAAGTCTCCTTATATACTTTCCCATCAAAAATCATGCTAATTTTCTGACATAGGCTGACACAGAGAAAGATTTCCTGCTCAAATTTGAAAATGCAAGAGGGGTTATAAATGGGGCCCAAATAAGGAGGACCAAAGAGTGGTGTCCTAGTCCTAATGAGGACCAAAGAACCATGCTCTAGTCCTACCCTATTTTAGTACCAGACTAAGGAGGCATGTGCTGTATAAGGTGAAAAAAAGGCCATATTTTTATGATGCAAGCATATTCAGGTCTTAAATAAGAATTTGGGAGATGAACACTAAGGTGAGGGCCCAAAATATGGAATAAATTATAAGGGAGTACAATTTAGGATGCTACATTTAGCCCCCACTTTAGCAAGAGTATGAGCTTACACAAATACTCACAATAAAGTAGACAAAAGAGAGATGAAGAAGAGGAGGAACAAAGAGAAAAATCATGAGTATAAGATGTCACTAATTTTGAGGAACCAAGCCCCCAATCTTAGGATCTTAACTCACTAAATCATACACAAGGCCACACAAAACAAAACAAAAAAAATAGGCAAACAAAAAGAAAAAGACAAACAAAGGCAAAAGACACAAAAAATATATACAAAAGCTAAATACCAAAACAAGACCTCAAGTCAACTAGCTGAAGAGACCTCAATATAAAAATGTCTCAACCAATAATATCATTCTTGAAAAATTCCATCTCACTAACACAAGTGATCACATAAAAGAGAAAATAATGCATCATCCATGAACTATCAATAACAAAGCTATGAGTTCATGAGAAGAACAAAAGAGAGAGCATGGATACACACCAAATGTGATTTTATAGATGATCCATGAGAAGAATTATAAGAAAGGACATGGATATCTTGCCCCTAGATGTTTTTATCTAGGTGATCTATGTTGGGCAGGAGACTAGGAATAGTCTAGTTGTTTTTAGCTAGTTTCACTCATCCTCTGTGTGCAAGTGATGTTTGGTTTCAAGTATATAGCACCCCGTATAAGAGTGTTCATCAACCTATTTAATACATGTAATGTAAATACAAATTCCATGTGGTGACTATGTAAATGTCAAGTGGTGAATGTTTGGCTTTGAGAACATCTCGCTCTAAGAGTTTCGTCTGGTTCTGGGAACGTGTAACCGTGGTTGAAACAAATACATGCCTAGTTTCAAGGACATCCTTTGTACGATTTTCTTTTCTCTATTTTTGGTGATATGTAGCCTTGATTAAGACATATATCAATGCTACATCTAGATTCAGGTGTGAATAATCTCACTCTAAGAGTTATTTACTCTAGTTCCGATGATGAACACCCCATTTAAGACATGCAAAAATGATATGCAAAAGTATGGTACACTAATGTACAAAGGGAGCGATATGAGTGCTCCCCCCCCTTAAGATATCAACATGGATCTATGTGGATGTCTTAAGGAATCTAGAAACAAGGATACCTACCTTCAACACCAAGGAGGTATCCTTTAGGCAGAAATGTCATAAATAAAAGCCAAAGAGGGAATACTCTCCAAGAAAGGATAAGATAGTTGAAAAAGAGACATCTTACAACAAGTGTGAAGGAGATGAAGGAGATTGTTGGAGGAGAAGATCTCGTTGCTCAAAAGACATCTACCTCCAAGAAGATTTTATTGAACAAATATAGATTATTATACCAAAATAAAGGAAGGAGAAAAAGAATTCATACCTTCCTCCTATTGCTAGGTGAAAGAGATTCTTGATGAAGGATGACACACTTTTTACCCAATGTGAAGGGGTAAGTTTATAATAAGATATACATTGCCAAGTGAAGAAGAGGTTGTAGCCAAGGACTTACACCTCTTGCATAAGAGAGAATCCTTGAGAAAACACCAAATTCACATAAGGAATAACATCAAATCATAAGAAAACACCACTCAACAAAGGCAAAGTGGACCCTTAGAAAGGATAAGGGAGGAATCATTTCTCCCAAAGCGTAAGGACAATGCAAAGAACTACACAACTTCCAAAGATAGATTATTCATAAGAGACATACTTTTTCAAACAAAGAATAGTTCCTAACCAAGGAACACACATGTACTCACATGAAGGATAATTCTACACAAGAAAGAACATTAGGTTATCAAGAATGTAACACAAAAGAAGAGGTAATATTCAAAGAGAAAGAGTGAGAAGAAGGATCAAAAACTCCTCTAAGGAGAGATTATTCATAAGAGATACCATTCCAAACAAAGAATGGGTCCTAACCAAGGAACACACATGTACTTGCATGGAGGATAATTCTATGCAAGAAAGGACATCAAGTTATGAAGAATGCAACACAAAAGAAGAGGTAATATTCAAAAAAAAGAGCAAGAAGAAGGATCACAAAATCCTTTAAGGAAAGATTATTCATAAGAGATGTACCATTTCAAACAAGGAATAGGCCCTAACCAAGAAACACATGTGTACTTTCATGAAGGATAATTCTGTACAAGAAAGGACACCAAGTTATGAAGAATGCAATCCATTAAGTAAATAGTGAAATATTAGAAAGAGGAAGGATAATATTCTTGCCCCCCAATCATAGAGACAAGAATAAATAGACTATTATGTTTCTCACTAAGTATGAGTGTACCTGAAATTGTACCACCATGAATGACAATGAGCCCCCAATAGGTAGGCTAACAATGTCACATAGTGAGGAGCAACATGATAGGAACTTGAATGTTATTTGAAATTATTACAAGAAATATGACATTCATCGTCACATGTTACTTTCATGATGCCTAAATCAATATAATGTTGTATTTTTGTTTTTAAAGCTTTACACTCATTAGTAGAATGGCCATGAATTTGATGATACTTGCATAAAAAATAATTTTCAACGTGCTCTCTACATTTCCTTCTTCTTTTAGGCCAAAGAAGACAAATTAAATTGGCATGAAGAAGATTGGACAAAATATTATCTTGTTGTAAAACTATATTGGAATGAGAAGACATGGATTCACTACACAATGGAAGAGGGGATGTTGACAAAGGAAGAGGTTGGAAACCTAGCTTTTCATTGGAAAAATGTGTTTTCTCGTGACTTTCAAGACTTTGTTGCACGCATCCTAAAAATTTTCCATTGCATCCATGTGTAGGATCAAAAGAGTATTCAATCTTAGGTGGATTCAGATTAAATTTTAAAGAGACACAATCAATTTATAGACATGTGTTAGGAGAAACATTTTGAGTATCAAATTTAGTCGTCTTAGATTTTCTATAAAAAGGTGTGAAAAATAATGACACCCAATCATCCTCCAAGATTTCTTCTTTAGGAACTTTTTTAGTAGGAGATGGTGTACTTGTCTGAATTGGAGAGATGATTGTAGGAACTAACAAAGCATATTGTGCTTCAATGGGTATGCTTTCATCAGTTTCCAAAACAAAAACTTCATTATTATATGTGTAAGACACTACATGATAATCAGGAATAATTTTCAATTTTTGTTGAGGTTGAGATATATCTTGATCAAGTTGGACAAGAACCTTAGGGTTCTCAGTGATATGATCTTTGTTAGGTTCTTCATTTTTGGGAGAGAGAGCATTGGAAACATTATAATGATTGGAAATAGTATCATCCTTGTTCTCTAGTGTATATTTGTGATTAAGATAAACATTAGGAAAGGGACTATCATATATCATTAATGCTTCATCTCTAGGGAAAAGATCATGAAAAGGAGGTATGGTATTGCTAGGAAAAGTAGCCACAATATCATCCTCTTGCACCAAATATTCCTTATGGGGGAGGCACATTTTAGGAGAATAATGAACATAATTCTTCAATGATTCATCTTTAGGAGGAAGATCTTTGAAAGAAGTGTCCATATTCCCTTTTTTCACCAATATGCCCTCATTAATGAGATCAATTTGGGAGAGGGTAGATCATAGCTATGAATGAAAGGGAACATCATTAAAATCTTTAATGTAACTTGAAATTGAATTAGCAAAATAAGATAAAAAATCTATATTCAAGAAATTCACTCAATACATGCATGGAAAATTGAAAAAAAAGAGTGAAAATTTGAATGAAAATTGTTCTTAAACAACGTAAAATTTTGTGAATGTGATTGATTAACCAATTAATTAAGCTATTTGATTTGTGAATTTGGAAAAAATTATGCAACCAAAAAATCAAATTAATAAATTAGGGTTTTTATGAATTAAACCTCTTAATTTATGTAATTTAATTAAAATAAGATCTATGAGTGCAAATTTGATAATTAAAATGTTCTCAAATCAGATCTTGAAAGTTAGTGATCCAAATTTTGACAACCCATAAATTCAATTTCAAATTTGAAAATTAGGGTTTTTTTGTGAAACCTCTCTTTCTAAAATTTAATTGGAAATAAAACTCGTAAATGAAAATTTGAATTTGAAATTTGAAAGCACCCAGATCCAAAATAATTAATCCAAATTAAGCAACCCACAAGCTCAATTTTAAATTTAAAAATTAGGGTTTTTTGTGAAATTAACATCTTAATTTTTGAAATTTAATTGGAAATTGAACTTGTAAATAAAAATTTGAATTTTAAATGCCTAAAGAATTCATATCAAATAAAATAAATAAATAAATATGGTGTAAGGAGTAGGGTTCACCAAAATGTAATGGTGAAAAATTAGGGGTTTCCACCATAGAAGAATGAAAACTGCTAATTATTACTTGGGATGATCATTACATTCAAAAGAGGGATAAGATCCAATAGATTCAGTCATAAATTAGCAAGGATAGGAACTAGATGTTGATTGGATTCAAGGGGTGGATTTGTTTACCCTCTTTTGAGAGTTGAATTGTTGAAATTAGCGTAATGTGTTGAAAATGAAGATAAAAGCATGGAACAATGAGCTACAAATGTGGGACTGAGACACACACCTGGATCTAATAATTACAAGTGGATTTTGATCTGATCTCTAAAAAATCTCAAACAATGTTTGGACTGG
This sequence comes from Cryptomeria japonica, assembly GCF_030272615.1. Lineage (NCBI taxonomy): Eukaryota > Viridiplantae > Streptophyta > Pinopsida > Cupressales > Cupressaceae > Cryptomeria > Cryptomeria japonica. The sequence continues at coordinate 572,267,870 of NC_081408.1, forward strand.
AATGCCCGTAGCTCTAGTCCTCTGAACTTTTCACACAACAAAAGGGGTTGATTCGTCTCTTTAAATAATATTGATTTTGAAGATCACAACTTTGTACCTATTTCCTGCACATAAAAAAGTAGGGGAAATAGGTTGGGAATAGGGCCTTGCGAAATTCAAACCCTGGTTTAGGAATTAACCTTGATTGAAATATTACAAATACTAAAATAAATAATGGAAGATATACCTTAGATCTACAATGACTGATAATGATGCTTCGCTTCTTGAATGTAATCACATATGTTGTATGAAATGGCATGAACATGACAAAACCCTAATCACACACACATTCTTGCATATGAATCATGTAATATTTCTCCATAATTAATTAATGAAGAATGCAACCTTGAAGACCTCAAGAGATGCTTGATTATGAATACTTCAATGCTTGAAAGCTTGATGATTATAATTTTGCCTCTCTCTTATGATCTTTGTATCATGTATGTATATCCAAATGAGAGGGGAAATTATTCTTATATACTTTCCCATTGAAAATCATGAAAATTTTCTGACAAAGGCCGACACGGAGAGAGATTTATCGCTCAAATTTAAAAATGCAAGAGGGGTTAAAAATGGGGCCCAAATAAGGACTAGAGCATGACACTCTAGTCCGAATGAGGACCAAAGCACAGTGCCCTGGTCCTACCCTAGTTTAGTGCTAGATTAAGGGGCCATGTGGTGTATAAAGTGAAAATAAGGCCATATTTTCATGATGTGAGCATAATCAAGTCTTAATTAAGCATAGGGAGATTAACACTAAGGTGAGGGCTCAATATCTGGACTAAATTGTAAGCAAGTACAATTTAGGATGCTACACTTTATTATTTTAAAAAAGAATTATTTCCATGCATCTCTTGTGTACTATTCTCTTATCCTCTAAGGGTCCTTAGTATTTGGTATCAGTGCCAATATTGCAACACTATGAAATTTGTTACATTTTTGCCCATGAAGATGATGTTGTTGGTGCACAATTGCATAGGTGTTTTCTTTGTGAGTTATTTGTTAGCTTGTTTCTTGGGATCCTTGAGTGACATGTTTGAGAGTTCAAGTTGAACCAACCCAAGTAGCATGTAATGAGGGAAGAGTACCTCCTAGATTGTATGCACGTATTAGGGGTGGATGGATACCCCTGTGAGAGAGACCCTTGATTGAGATAAGCATCAATTGTTTGGTGCATTGTTGTGTGTGAGCAAGCTCTTATTTGGCCCTTGGATCATTTGTGTGTGTGGATGTTGTTGGTGATAGTGGCTGTGTTGCATTATTTTTCTTAACATGATATATAATGAGTTTTTGTTGCTTGGGGATTGATTTGACCCTCTTATATAACAAGAGTTCTCTTTTGTGTGACAATCTCCTTGATGATTGACTTTTTATTTCATGGATGTTAGAGGCTCTTGAGTGTTGGTATTATGGATGACTTCCTCATGTGTTGCATTGGTTTTGTCATTGATGTCAATGCTTGTCTTCTTGGAGGTCTACATTATGTTCACCAGTATGGTTAGTGACTTTTGCCCAGTCACCGGTATGTGTTCACCAGTAGGTTATATTGTTCACCGACAATGATGATGACTTGTTATCATCTGGAGATCATTTGATTATGTCTAAGACATGGATTGGATGTTTGGATTCGGTGTTATGCTTATTGGTGTAATCAGGTTGACAAATTTTCCTTTACCGACAGATAGGTCTAGGTTATGGACCAACACATGATATCTATTCTAGATCAGCACGCCATGTTTTGGAAATGGTTTATTGATTGGATATTGTATTGAGCCAACATATTGTATCACATCAAGACTTATTTGTAATTGATTTAATTGTAATATCTTTAGTGAGTCGACCTATACATTGGGTCTTAGGTTTTGTATAAATGATTGTAAGATCTTATTGAAGATCAGATATGGTATGAGTGTGTTTGAATATTGAAGAGCAAAAAAAAAAGCATATCCTTGTGAGAATCACACAAACATTATTTGAAGGTTGAAGGAAGGTTATGAAGGTGTTTGACACTCCCATTCAGAGCTTAAAATCGTATTGAATCCAGCATTGCAGATGCTATTTTGAGCACTATATTATAATTGGATTTAACCATCCAATTGTAGTCAGTGTGAATCCTACTTTGTGATTGAGCAATGAGCTCTAGGCAGTTGGCCTTTCTGCATGTACAGACCCCATTTGTATACACTTACTATCTGCAGTAGTATCATCTGATTGTGATTAAGGTTTCCCACTGTGGTTTTTCCCCTTATCGGGTTTCCACTTCAAAATCTTTGTGTCATGTGTTGTGAATGTTTCTCTTTATGTTTCATGCTTTAAGTTACACTGATATTGCTATAACTATTATCTGTTTTACCGACATTAAGTTTAAGTTGGAATAATCTCCATTTGATCTATAATTTATTGACAACTGGTTCACAATTGATTTACCCCCCCTCAGTTGTCCTTCTTTGTTCCTAATTATTGGTATCAGAGAAAAGTCCTCTTTTTGCAGAAGCCTAATAGCTTGAGGAGATCCTATAGCAACAAATCTTTTCAAGAAGGACAATCTGAAGCTTGATGGAACTAACTATGGTATATGGAAGATCAAAATGGAAACACATCTAAACTGCATTGGAAGATATATATGGGATGTTATAAAGAATGGATATGTTGGTCCTACTCCGAATCAACCTCATCTACCAACATTGGCTAAGGACTTGGACAATGATTGCAAAGCAAGAGAAGCACTTCTGAGCACATTTTTCAGATCAGCAAATCATGGGATTATCAGACCGATCTACTGCTAAAGCTATTTGGGATAAGATGGAAACACTAAATGAAGGAGATACCACTGTCAAAATTGCAAAACTAGAATGTTATTGAGTCAGGTATGAAAATTTAAAAATGGAAGAAGATGAAAAAAATTCTGCATTTATGGAAAGAGTTAATAAAATTGTTTTAGGAATACAATGTTGTGGAGGATCCTTAAGTGAAGATTAAATTATGTCTAAAGTTTTAAGAGCTTTTTCACCGTCTTACAAAATAAAATTGACTACTACTAATGAGTTGAGAATAATGCCTAATACTTCAGTTTCTAGAGATACTTTGGTTGGAAAACTTTCTGCATTTGAAATTAAGGAATTTGGTCCTGTTGCTACAGTCAAGACTGATTTAGCTTTCAAAGCATCATCATTAGCATCATCATCATCATCATCTAACAAAACTGATTGGAAAGCACTTTATGCAAAAGAACTTGAAGATATGAGGAGAGAAAATGAAGCACTTGAAGAATGTGAAGCACTATTTACAAGGAAGATGCCTAAAGGTCCAACGGGAAGTAAGTATGAAGGTAAATCACCTTTCAAATGTTTTAATTACAATAAAGTTGGTCATATAGCTTCTAGATGCCCAGATAGACATGCAAGACTAAGGGAGGAAGCAAAACGATCATATAATCCTAACCCTGAATATCAGAGATATAGATTTAAGAAAAATAGAGATGAGTCATGTTACTATGTAGATGAAGGTGTTACAGATGATTTAGATGAAGATCCAGCAGATAACGGATGGGATTTTTTTGCAATAAAATAATATCAACTGACACCTATTGTCAAATTGGTAGAGCAGGCACTAGCAACAAAAAATGAAGAAAATGATGAATGGATTATAGTTATTGGATGCTCGCATCATGTGAGTGGTGATAAAAGAAAATTTTAATCATTTCAGGAAATTCATGGAGGTCTAGTAAGATTTGGAGGTGATAAATCTTGTTTAATCAAAGGAAGAGGCATTATATCTTTAGATGGTAAGCACTATACTGACAATGTTTATTATGTAGAAGATTTAAAGCATAATCTTTTGAGTGTTGGTCAGTAAGTTGAGAAAGGATTTCAATTATAATTCAAAAATGGGAAATGCAAAATCATAAACAGAACTGGATTGGAGATTGCAACCGGTAATCAGACTAATGGTAATATCTTTCATTTGAATACCAGTGATAAAACATGTTTGATTGCACACATTGATGAAAATTGGTTATGGCATAAAAGACTCTGTCATGTGAATTTTGATTGCATTGTAAAGATTAGTTCAACTAAGGTAGTAAGGAATATACCTAAGATTATGAAAACTCATAATCCGATATGTAAGGAATGTCAAATGGGAAAGCAAGTTAGAACAACATTTAAAAGAACTACTGAGAAATCCAATAATATTCTTGATTTAATTCATACTGATTTATTTGGTCCAGCAAGAACAAGAAGTCTGCAAGGAGATATATACTTTATGCTAATAATTGATTATTATTCTAGAATGTGTTCGGTTACTTTTCTTAGGGAGAAATCAGAATCTTTTGAAAGATTCAAGATATACAAGGCAATGGTAGAGAATGAAACCAACAAGAAAATCAAATGTTTGAGATCAGATCAAGGAGGAGAATTTACATCTAGAGAATTAATTCATTATGTGAAGTGAATGGAATCAAAAGACAACTATCAACACCCCAGACACCCCAGCAAAATGGAGTTGTGTAAAGGAAGAACAAAACTATTCTGGATGCAACAAGAAACATGTTAATGGAAGCAAATCTACCTTATGTTTACTAGAGAGAAGCAGTAAATACAATGGTTTATACTTTCAACAGAGTTCACATCAAAAGTGAAACTGGTAAGACCCCTTATGAACTATGGTTTGGTCATATTCCTACTATTAAGTATTTCAGAATATTTGGAAACAAATGTTATATTAGAAGAGATGAGTATATTGGCAAATTTGATCCTAGAAGTGATGAAGGAATATTTATTGGTTATTCATCTAAAAGCAAGGCATATAGATGTTATAATAAAAGATTACAGAAGATCATTGGGAGTACTAATGTGAAGATAGATGAACATTTTAGAGGAGATTCAAAATCTATAGAACCAACAGTTGAAATGATTATAAATAAATTGACACAGATTGCACCGATACAGAGTGAAGATCTAGTCACACCGACACCATCAGAAAAATCAAATATGACTGAAGAATAGCAACATGTAAGTGGAAATCAAAACAAACCCAAGTATGTAAGATTGAATCATTTTGAGAATTAGATAATTGGAATGTGATGCCTCACCTCGACTCAATCTGACATTCAGTGGATTTTGCATTTAGACTATTATGGATACTTTATTTTGATGCATTTTGAGACTTAGAACTTATATGATTTCAGGATTTGAATAACATTGCTATGATTTGATGATTTACTTACATGCTTTATGAGATAGAACACTATATGATTGTTAGATAATATAGATGTCGTTATTGAATTTGCGGGACTTTACTCTGAATATAGAACTATGATGTATGTTTAGTTTATGTGAATTGGGATGAAATTGCTTGATAAAAGATGTATTCAATCTGTGCAGATGAAAATTGTATGCAAGTAATGATGTGTATTGTTATATTATTGAATTATATTATATATGGATATTTGGAAGTACTAATGTGTAAATTGAGATGCATAGGAAATTTACCATGCGACCATGGAAAATTACGGAGAATCAAACCTAGACTTATGTATGTTCGTAAGCCAGGGTTTGTCTATTTGGAGAGACAACACCCCGTTTGTGTTGTATTTTATTCGTAATAGTATATGCTGCATGAGTGTTAAGTGTTATTTAAATTTATTGTGTAAAAAACCACAAGAGACAATTTCATGTTTTATTTTTGTAAAAATGTTTTATTTGTGTCACTTGACATGTGTGGATTTAAATTTAAATGTTTTATTTTGTCTCTTGGTGGGAAAGTGTTTAATTATAGTTTTTCTTAAATAAAATAATATGTTGTCATAAATACTTTGGGAATATAATATTTGGGGTGGTCAACTTATGTTTGACCCGAAAATAAACTTCAGAGGGGTTTAAAATGGGTTAAATGAACACCTAGGGGTAGTTTAATAGGGTTTCCTAAAGCCCATAAGGTATACCTAGGGGTTAGGGGTAATTTTAGGCAAGTTTCTACTTTATAATGATCTTTTTAACGCTTTAAAAATTGGTTTTTTTGAGTTGAGCGAAAATTGAAAATTAGAAGTTAAATCTAATCAAGATTTTTCCTTTTGGAATGAGAGTCTTTTTTTGCATTTTTGCTTTCTTTCATTTTTGGTTTTTAGAAACCTGTGAGAACTCTGAGAGTGAGCTTCTTAAGGAAGATTTTTGAGAATTGGAGGGTAATCACCCACTCTCCATTTTTGGAGACAGAAGAAAATTTGAAAAGAAAATAATGTTATGGAATAGAAAAATTGATTAAGGGTAGAAGGAAAGAGATTCGTGGATTGGGCAGCTCTTCATCAAATATCATAATACCTTTAGGCAGATTAAGGTTGGTTTCAGTTATTCATTTTAATGTTTTCTTCTTGCTTATGTCTGGATGTATGTTGGTGTAAGAAATCTGTGTTCTTGTATGTTTTTGTTAGAAAATCTTTTTGGTATTCTTGCATTATGATTTGTATGTGTTTTGGGAGTTTTCTCAAGACCTCTTACTCTTGGGAGAGTAGAGGATCTTGAGGGTGGTAGCAGTGACAACCCTCAAGTGAGAGACTCTCTTTGAGAGCGATCACAAGGGATCTTTGTTGTGACCCTTGCTGCATGGCCTATTTGTGCAATGGGGGTCATAAGGAGGGATATAAGGCTAGAATGCCTTTGGGGGGCATAAGGAATAAGGGGTTGAGATTCTTGATATTATTATTGTGCCATGAGGTGGCTTCTTGTTTATTTCATACTTGCAGTTCTCCTCAGGGTATTGGTCCACTACCACCCTTTGAAAAAGTTCATCACCAAAGTGTGGTGCTGTGAAAGCCAAGTTGGGAATGTGTCTGGAAAATCTGTATGCTTTTGCTTTCTATGTGTTTGCCTGTTTGTTACTCGTCTAGGAATTGGTTCTCCGAGCTTGGGGGTGGCTACCAGTTAGCCTAGGCTGGGAGGTGAGCACTCCGTGGTCATATTTGTGTTTTTCTATTATGCAGGAAAGTCAGGAGAAAGAGAATAGGAACCATGAAAAAGACACAGAAGATTATTATTGAAGATACTTAAATTCAGTTGCAGATATTTGTTTAAATTTGTTATAGAAGTATGCCTCATTCATAGAAAAGAGAAGCAAGTTGTAATTCTTGAAAATAGACTTGAAGTTTTATTGTTGTGGCTATACAAAGAAACATCCTGTAAATTGGTAGAATATCTTAGAGTTGTAAAAAAAAAAAGAGAAAAGCTTGTTTTATTTCTACTTCTGGTTTTTAGTAAAAGAAAAGTTATTTTGAGTTGCATGCAAAAGCCTCTTTGTATTATGGAAAAAAAAGAAAGAATAGATTTCATTTAAAATTTTATCTATATTTTACTTGTGGCAAAATAGGAGTTTATTTATGCTGAAAGATCTTAAGTATTTTAAAGAAAAAAGATGTTTTATGTAAATATTTTATTAGAGAAAAAAATCAATGAATCTTTTTATTCTAGAGAAGTATATTGTATTTCTTAAAATGTATTTCTAAATTGTATTTTTAGTTAGTGTTGATTAAAAAAAACCACTTACTATTTATATATATATATATATATATATATATGTCTCTGAATTAACTTAATGCTTTTCCTTTGTTATATTAATTTAAAATTGTTGCATGTAAATCTTTTTAAAAATATATATATATATATATATATGTTGGAATATTTTCACCCTTTTAACTATGATTATAAATTTATATAAATATAAATATATATATATATATATAAATATATATATATATATTTATATATAATATATTTTAAAAAAAAAATTAAAAAAAAAAAAGGAATTGTTTTTTTTGGGTCCACGCAGACCCCACTGTGTGTACGCACAATGAGGGCCACGCGGCGCCCACTGTGTGCACACACAGTGGAGCCGCTTCAGCTCCCACTGTGTGGACACACAGTGGACGGCCGCGGCCGCCACTGTTTGGCCACACAGTGGGGGAGCCGCTAGCGGCGCCCACTGTGTGGACACACAGTGGTGCCGCGGCGCCCGCTGTGCGCCCACACAGTGGCGCCACGGCCCTCCCCGCCTCCATCTCCATAACCTGCACAAAAATCATGGTCGCCTTGGGGTTTCGGCCCAGCAAAAAAAATCTCTGTTAAAAAAAAATATATGGATTAAACCCTAGCCCGGGTGGGGCTAGGGCAAAGGAATTTAAAAATAATATGATAATTAGAATTGTAAATATATATATAAGAAAATAGAACCCTAAATAGGGTTGGAGAAATATTGATTAATATTTAGAAAGTTATTGTGCTTTTGAAAAATAATTAAAATATATAAAATATATGTAAATATATATATGTATCTATATATATATGTATCTATATATATATATATGGATATATATATATATATATATATAAATATAATTCTGGTCATTTTGGAGTAAGTATTTAATTATAAATATATATATATATATGTATATATAAATATATATATATATATATGTATATATAAATATATATATATATGTATATATAAATATATATATATATGTATATATATGTATATATAAATATATATATATATATATATTTATATAATTCTGGTTAAAATTTGGAGTAAGTAATAAAGAGAAATTTAAAAAAATGGTTGATTAGACTATATAGTCATATTGGATATTAAATTAATTATTCCCCTCCTAATTCCTTTAGCTTGATTGATTTAATAAACCCAAAGACTAGGTATCTCGTGGAGATAAAATTAAACCAGTTAGTTTTCTGCAAATATTATTTAACAAATTATCGATGCTTAGTTCGTTTCAGAACTAGCTCGAACATAATTATGAAAATTTCTTTAACGCTTGTCGTGTGAGTGAACTTGTTAATTAATTAGTATGTCTTTAAAAAAAAAAAATTGTTCCGTTTTTGCCCTAAATTTTGGGCATGACATGGAAACAAGAATCAAGGTGCTATGACTAGAGGAAGATTGGCAACTGAAGAGGTATGTTTAATTTCTCAAGTTGAACCAAAATCTGTTATTGAAGCATGTCAGGATGAACATTGGATAAAAGCAATGGAAGATGAATTATAACAAATTGAAAAGAATAATACTTGGACATTAGTTCCTCGGCCTAAAGACAAAAATGTAATTGGAACTAAATGGGTATATAGAAATAAACTTAATGAGAATGGTGAAGTAATCAGGAACAAAGAAATATTAGTTTGTAAAGGTTATTCACAGAAAGAAGGAATTGATTATAATGAAACCTTTGCACCGGTAGCCATAATTGAGGCAGTTAGACTATTTCTTGCATTTGCAGCTCATAAGAACTGTAAATTTTATCAGATGGATGTAAAATCTGCATTTTTTAATGGAGATCTTGAGGAGGAAGGTTATATTGAACAACCTGATGGATTTTCTTTGACAGATAATAAGGATATGGTTCGCAAGTTAAGGAAAACTTTATATGGTTTGAAGCAAGCTCCCAAAGCTTGGTATGCTAGACTAGATAAATATCTTTCGAAGCTTGGTTACACAAAAGGTAATGCTGATAGCAATTTGTATTACAAAATTACCAGTGATGATATTTTGGTTATTTAAGTATTTGTGGATGATATCATTTTTGGAGGTGAAGATGGATTATTTAAAGACTTTGCTAACCAGATGCAAAAAGAATTTGAAATGTCTATGATTGGAGAGATAAAACTTTTTCTAGGTTTGTAGATTTCACAAACAGATAAAGGTATATTCATATTTCAAACAAAGTACTTCAAGGAACTCTTGAAGAAATTTGGTATGGAAAATTCCAAACTGGTAAGTACTCCTATGACTACAACTGATAAATTGACATTGAAGGATGATTTAGCTCCTATTAATCTAACAAGATACAAATATATGATTGGAGGTTTACTATATTTGACATAAACCAGACCTGATATAAAGAATGCAGTATGTATTGTTTCAATATTTCAAAGCAATCCTAAAGAAAATCATGAATCAACAAGTAAAAGGATTTTCCAGTAACTACAAGGCACAACAAATCTTGGTTTATGGTATCCTAAAGATGAAAATTTTGATTTTTGTGCATACACTGATGCAAATTGGGTAGGAGATGTAGATGACATAAAGAGTACCACTGGCAATGCATTCTTTCTTGAAAGAAGATTGATTTCATGGATAAGCAAGAAGAAAACTTGTACATCATTATCTACAGTAGAATCAGAATATGTTGCAGTAACAACTAATTGTACTCAGGTATTATGAATCAAGCAAATGTTGAAGGATATAAAGGTGAAATGCAAAGAACCAATAATTATCTATTGTGATAATTCAATAGCAATTGATATATCAAATAATTCGGTATTTCACTCTAAGACAAAGCATGTTTCTATTAAGTACAATTTTTTGAAAGAGAATGTTGAAGCAAATGAAGTGAGATTGGTTTATGTGAATACTAAAGAGAAAATTACATCTATCTTTACAAAGCCTTTTCCTAAGGAAACATTTGAATATCTTAGAGAGTAGCTTGTGGTAATTTCCCCACTGGCAGAGACTTAGATGTTAAAGATTGGCATCAAACTGGTAGGGACTAACAGAAAAATATTTTCCGGCTTTCATGAAGGAAAGCTACTGCTCAAGGGGAGTAGTTAGCTGAATATTATGTTTTGAATTCTTAACTACTTTGGCATTTGATGTAAAAGGGGGAGAGATATCTATGGAAAAACATTATACCTTAAGGGAGAGATATACTCTTTGGATATAAGTATTTTTGGTTTTGGTTTCTTTTTCTGTTATAAAACTTTGTATTGATCTATCTTTGGGAGATTGTTGGTTTATTGGTTTTTGGCATTTTGTTTTTGGCACTTAGATGTTTTTCCATCTAGTGTTGCCATCAATGCCAAAGAGGGAGATTGTTGGTATTATCGATGACTTCATCATGTGTTGCATTGGTTTTGTCATTGATGTCAACACTTGTCTTCTTGGAGGTCTACATTATGTTCACCGGTATAGTTAGTGACTTATGCATAGTCACCGGTATGTGTTCACCAACAAGTTATATTGTTCACCGGCAGTAATGATGACTTGTTATCATCTAATGATCATTTGATTATGTTGAAGACATGGATTGGATGTTTGGATTTGGTATTATGCTTATTGGTCTAATCAAGTTGATAGTTTTTCCTTTACTGGCAAATGGGTCTAGGTTATGGACCAGTACATGATATCTATTCCAAATCAGCATGACATGTTTTGGAAATGGTTTATTGATTGGATATTATATTGAGCCGATATATTTTATCGTATCAATACTTATGTGTAGTTGATTTAATTGTAATATCTTTAGTGAGCCGACCTATACATTTGGTCTTAGGTTTTGTATAAATAATTGTAAGATCTTATTGAAGATCAGATATGGTGTGAGTGTGTTCGAATATTGAAGAGCGAAAATAAGAAGATCCTTGTGTGAATCACGCAGACATTATTTGAAGGTTGAAGGAAGTTTATGAAGGTGTTTGACACTCATGTTCAGAGCTTAAACTAGTATTGAATCCAAGATTGCAGATGCTATTTTGAGCAGTACATTATCATTATATTTAACCATCCAATTATAGTTAGTGTGACTCCTATTTTGTGATTGAGCAGTGAGCTCTAGGTGGTTGTCCTTTGTGTATGTGCAAACCCCATTTGTATACACTTACTATCTGTAGTAGTATCATTTGATTATGGGTAAGGTTTCCCACCATGGTTTTTCCCCTTACCAGGTTTCCACGTCAAAATATTTGGGTCATGCATTGTGGATGTTGTTTCTCTTTATGTTTCATGCATTAAGTTACACCAGTACTGCTATAACTATTAATCTATTTTACCAAAATTAAGTTTAAGTTGGAATAATCTCCATTTAATCTATAATTTATTGACAACTATTTCACAACTAATTCACCCCCCCCCTCTCTTAGTTGTCCTTCCCGATTCCTAACATTGAGTGACCTTGTTTTATGGTAATCCTAGTAGGATGGCATGAATGTTTCTTCAATTGACCTTGACTTACATGCCTATGATCAATGCCTGATGGAAGCTTTTCTTACTGCATGGTATGATATTGCATTTATATGTGACAAAAGTGAAATTAATCCATGCTTTGAATGTGTCAAAAACTATTCTACTAGCATTGTATTTATTGTTCCTCATGTTCATAATGATGCACTATTATACATGTGAAAGGAATTGAAATTATTAATAAAAGTGATGTGTTGGTATTGTTGTGACTATATTAGTGTACATGGAGTACCAACATCAGTAATAATATATCATTGCACAAATTAAACAAATAATCATAAGTAGAAAAATCTATAGGCCATCATGGTTGATCAATTGGTTTAAGGGCCTATGTCCCTAATTTGCATTATTTATCACATTTGTATGAGCATTATGTGGATCTAAAGCCATGTGGCATTATGAAGATCATTGATTCATCTACATTATGCACATCTTGTATTGTGATCCCAATATCGTATTGTGTTGATTTCCCCTTGTATGAGTCCACCATAAGGTGTTCAAATGGGAAATTAGAATTGTTGGCCCTATCCTTGTAAGGACCATAGTTGGTTAAGGGAGAAACCTATTTTTATCAAAGTAAAGTGCATTGTTATGCCTAGTGTTATTCAGGAAACGTACTTTTATTGAGTTGTAATTGTGAGTACGTGAATCTCAATGTACCTTTGTGTGATAGTGAATTGTGTTGTGAGTATATGCATACCCTTATGAGGGAAATCCTCATGTGAGAAATGTTAGTCACCCTTGTATATATAAGGTGCAAAGTCCACTTGTTTTATGTGATTGTATGTATCCTCATCAAGCATTGTGATGATGATTATATGTTTATTGTGACCCTCCTAGTGTATGTGAGTAAAGTACCCTTGTGTTGTAATTGTAACACACCATTGGAGTGCCCTTGTATTGTGAATATGTGAGTAAGGTAGATTTGGTGTAATGGATCCATGTGATCATAAATCCCTCATGAGTGTGACTCTGTAACTGAAGTTGTTGTTGGAAATATGAGTTGATGTGTTATTGTGGTTGTCATTGATGTCAAACTTATTTTACTTTGGTCTAGAATGTTTGTGGTGCAGAGTTATCTTTCTGTGTTGTTGGTGCAGTTGTTGTGTTGGTTGTTCCAAAATTACTTGGGTCCATAATCTATTGTTGGTGTTGAATATTATTGTTATCTTCATTGGATATAGTTTTAGTATCATGGATATGTTGGTTTTGAGGTTTGAAAACATCTTTGTGTTCTCTGGGTGTTTTGGTATTGTTCATTGTTGGTCGTGAGATTTTATGTTTGACCTATCCTTAGGTTTGGATATGATTTTTGGAAGTGTGCTTGATGTTCTATGGGTCTCACCATAGCATGTGAAGATCTGAATTTGAGTAATTTTCTTTAGAGAGTATGTTTTAATTGGTAATTGCTTATATGGTTGTGTAGTGTGTGGATATGTTGTTGGTTAGGTTTTGGTGATTGTGGATAAGTGAATTAATGTTTGGAAGATGTTTTGGCCCTCTCTTTCTCCAAGAGTGGATCAGTGTGTGTTTTTTATTTAAAAAGTATAGATTGTTTTAGGCCAACTTGTTTTAAGCTTTGATGATCTGTCTTGTATATAAGGTATTTTGAATGTTTGAGTTAGTGGCAATCTCAATGAGAGAGAATCTAGATGATGCGGTGAAGTGAAAATATTAGAGGAAGTGTGAGCAACAAAGAAGAGTTGCGTTTGAATGATACACAAGTTATGATGTGACCATGATAGAGAGTTGAGATAGAGTATTGGTAGTTGAGAGTAGAGTTGTGTGTTGATGTTGGTCACTTGATGTAGAGTTCAAGGAAAGATTCATGATCAAGAGATCTTTTTTTTCATATCAATTTTTTGTATCTTTCCCCAAGTGCAATTAGCTTCGCATTTTTGCAAGTCCTCATTGTATCTTGTCCCATGAGTGGTTAGCCTTGGTGTATGAATCCGAAGTGGTCAAATCTATCTTTGTAATCATTTTTATATATAGTGGATTATCTTGTGGGTTGAATCCCACCATGGTTTTTTACTATTTGGGTTTTCCATGTATAAATCTTGGTGTTCATGTGTTGTATATTATTGTTCATTAATTTTTTATGTGTTGTTGTAATTGTTTGCTTGGACCGATTCACCCCCCTCTTAGTCTTTCCTCGGGTTCAACAGTTGTGCCATGCACGAATGTATTTTCCTGTGATCATGGAGTTATGTTCCTTTGCATATGTTTTTTGCATAAAGAAATGATGGCATAATTCTTCTTGTCTAAGAAAGGAACTACATTGTATTAAAAATAGTAAATGACTACAAGTGAGTAGAAATCATAATCCATATATTATTGAATAAAATTTACTTAAAAATGAAGTTTAAGATGACTCAAGTGTTTATTGTTTCTAGTGTACATTCTCTAACTCATCTTGGATAATCTTAGGAGTTGTAGCATCCTAAATTGTACTCCCTTACAATTTAGTCCACATTTTTAGCCTTCACCTTAGTGTTCATGTCCCAATGCTTGATTAAGATCTCATTATGCTTGCATCATGCATACATGGCCTTATTTACACTTTATACACCACCTGGGCCCTTATTCTAGCACTAAAATAGCGTAGGACCAGGGTGTGGCTCTTTCTTTCTCATTAGGACCAGGGTGCCACACTTTGGCTCTCTTTATTTGGGCCCCATTTTGAACCCCTCTTGCATTTTCAAATTTGACTGGGAAATCTCTCTCTATTTCAGCCTATGTCAGAAAATTAGCATGATTTTTTATGGGAAAGTATATAAGGAGACTTTCCTATCTCATTTGGATATACATACATGATACAAAGATCATAAGAGAAGCCTGGTGAAATTATAATCATCAATCATTTAAGAATTGAAGTATTCATCATCAAGCATCTCTAGAAGTCTTCAAGGATGCATTCTTCATTAATTAATTATGGAGAAACATTATATATTTCATGTGCAAGCATGTGTGTGTGATTAGGGTTTTGTCATTTTCATTCCATTTCATACAACATATGTGATTACATTCAAGAAGCAAAGCATCATTATTAGTCATTGCAGATCTAAGGTATATCCTTCCATTATTTATTGCAGTATTTGTAATATTTAAATCAAGGTTAATTCCTAAACCAAGATTTAAATTAGGCAAGCCCCTATTCCCAAACTATTTCCTTTTCTTTCTGTGTGCAGGAAATAGGTATGGAGTTGTGATCTTTAGAATCAACATTATTTGCAAAGATGAATCAACCCCTTTTCATGTGTGAAAACTTCAGAGGACCAGAGCGATGGGCATTTTGGTCTTGACATGTTTTGATATTTTTCAGCGATCACATCCAAATTTGCTTATAATCCTTATATCAAGGTGTGTGTCTCAGTGTTGCATCTGTAGCTTGTTGTTTTTTCCTATTTTTATCTTTATTTTCAACACTTTGCCCTAATTTCAGCAATTCAACTCAGAAAGAGGGTAAACAAATCCACCCCTTGAATCCAATCAACATTCAATCCTTCTCCTTGTGGGTTTGTGACTGAATCTATTGGATCTTATCCCTGTTTTGAATGTAATGGTCATCCCAAGTAAAAATTAGCGGTTTTCATCCTTGTATGGTGGAAACCCCCAATTTTTCACAATTACATTTTGGTGAACCTGATTCTTTACACCATAATTTCTGATTTATGTTTTCAAATCTAAATTTTTTTAGGAATTTAAAATTCAAATTTTCATTTACAAGTTCAATTCCAATTAGATTTAAAAAATTTAAAGGTTAATTTCACAAAAAACTCTAATTTTTAAATTTAAAATTGAGCTTGTGGGTTGCTTAATTTGGATTAATTATTTTAGATCTAGGTGTTTTCAAATTTCAAATTCAAATTTTCATTTACAAGTTTAATTTCCAATTAAATTTAAAAAATTTAGAGGTTTCACAAAAAAACCCTAATCTTTAAATTTGAAATTGAATTTGTGGGTTGTCAAAATTTGGATAAATAATTTTCAAGATCTAATATGTGAACATTTTAATTATCAAATTTGCACTCATAGATCTTATTTTAATTAAATAAGATAAATTAAAAGGTTTCATTAATAAAAACCCTAATTTATTAATTTGAATTTTGGGTTGCATAATTTTTTCCAAATTCACAAATCAATTTGCTTAATTAATTGGTTAATCAATCAGTCTTACAAAATTTTGCATTGTTTAATCATAATTTTCATTCAAAATTTCCCTCCTTTATTCAATTTTCTACGCGCTGTATTGAGAGAATTTCTTGAATATGGATTTTTTATCTTATTTTGGTAGTTTGATTTCAAGTTACATTAAAGATGTTCATGATGTTTCCTTTCATGCATATGATGATAATCTAGTTCTCCCTTTCATTCATAGCTATGATCTACCCTCTCTCAAAATTGCTCTTATTGACGAGGGCACATTGGTGCTAAAAGGGAATATGTGTAGTACCTCTCCTTGATTCATATTGCCTTTTTGTACATCGGTAGACCATATTGATATAGATTAGTTTACTTTATGATGATTTGATAGTATCATATTATGTACTAACCCTATTTTATGATTATATTGGATATGATGATAATGATTAAGGAAATGGAATAGTGATGCAAGGATGCTGAATAAGTGATTGAGATTAGAAACATTTGGAATTGGTTCTTAATGTAAGGAAGTTAAGTAGCGAAAACAACTTCCTACACTAACCTTGAGAGGAGGGTAATGCAAAACTTTTTCAGATCATTACAACAGTTACAGAAAATAGAAATAGATATAATAACATTCATACCACAACACAATGATTTACGTGGGCAAAACCCTTTCGGGAGAAAAACCCCACCCTCCAAAAGCAGCTCAATATTTTATTCAGCAATCAAAAACAGATTACAACATACTTGCAGAGCAAGCTCTTCGCACGAGTACCACTAATCAGAGATTCAGAGGCAACTCAATAGCCATAGGACTCTTACACACAACCTCTATCTCACACACCTCATAAATAGGAGATACAATACAAGAAACCGTCAAACGGTATTACAAAACCATGGGCTAAAACCACCCAATAAGGTGTAGCCGACCTTATCTCCCTTTTAGATGCCCTATGACATGTTAAAGCACACATCAACATGTGTCGCTCCCTTTTACAGCTCATTTATGTATCCGATACAAATTATTTTTCCTATTTCAGGAGTACAAACTTCCGGAGGCCATAACTTGAGAACCGAGTGTCCGATTGACGAACCGTTTGAAGCGCTGGAAAGCTCGCGAAGTGCTCTATCACCTTGTAACCTGCTGCGCCAGTTACGACCACTTTTTAGGGCATTTTGGAGCCTCTAAAGCCCCCAAAATTAAGTTTAAACATTTTATCGCACCCCTCCAAGACGAAAACTTTAATATCTTCAAAACTAGCTGTGACCTTGCGACACAACTTAACCGAAATGCTTATCTAGCCAACCAGAAGCTTCAGGGAGAGTTTCGCACCATTTCGTGCTCAAATGAAAACTTACTATAAATAGTAACCTCACATAAATGCAAGGTTGAGACACCATTTTTCCCAACAAATCTCCCACTTGTCGAACACCTTGCATGAGCGGAAGGGAATGTCAACACAATGAATCAATTGCTAGGGGCCATAAGGCCCATAGACTCTGAACACCATCTAAACTTCTTTGTCCTCACAGCCTTAGTTAAAGCATCTGCAACATTCATCAAAGTTTCCACCTTAACCAGCTTCACCCTACCATCTTCGACCATATCTCTAACAAAATGATACTGAACATCAATATGTTTGGTCCGGGCATGAAATGTCGGGTTCTTAGCTAGGCTAATTGCACTCTGACTGTCACAGTAAACTGTCACTGTACCTTGTTTTATTCCATTATCCGAACACAGTCTCTTAAGCCAAATGGCCTCTTTACAAGCATGAGTAGCTGCCATATACTCTGCTTCAGTAGTGGATAAAGCAACCACAGCCTGTCGCTTACTCATCCAACTAATTGCACCACCAAACAAAGTAAACACATAAGCACTGGTGGATCTTCTGCTATCAATATCACCTGCCCAATCTGAATCCACATAACCATGGATATCAAGGGAAGTCATGTCTCCAACTGAATTACCATGATAACACAAAGAATACTCTGAAGTACCCTTCAAATATCTGAAAACTCTTTTGACTGCATCCCAATGAACTCTACCAGGATTAGACATATATCTAGAAAGTACTCCCACTGCTTGGGCAATGTCTAGTCTAGTACAGACCATAGCATACATCAAGCTTCCAACCGCACTCTGGTAAGGCACTCTACTCATGTCTTCCATCTCCAATGGGGATGTAGGACAATCTGAAACAGATAGTTTCATTCCAACTGTAAAAGGAACACTCAATGGTCTACAATTCTGCATGTTGAACCTCTGTAACACTGAATTCACATACTTACTCTGGCCTAGCCATAGCTTTCTATTCACCCTATCTCTTCTAATTTCCATCCCAAGAATGTGCTTTGCTGCACCAAGATCTTTCATTTCAAATTTAGCAACGAGCTGAGACTTCAGTTCTGAAATCATACCTTTCCCTTTACCAATGAATAACATATCATCAACATACAATGCAATGAATAAGAAATGATCACCATAAGATTTATAATAAACATAGTGATCTGATTTAGAACGTTCAAATCCCAAACTCAACACATATGTATCAAATTTCTAGTACCACATCCTAGGACTTTGTTTGAGGCCATACAAAGATTTCTTCAATTTACAGACCAAATTACTTTTGCCTTTCACCACATAGTGCTCCGGTTGTGTCATATAAATATCTTCCTCCAAATCACCATGAAGGAAAGAAGTTTTCACATCCATTTGCTCAACCTCTAAATCATAAGAAGTAGCAATAGAAAGCAAAAATCTAATTGACGTCATTTTTGCAACAAGAGAAAATATCTCACCATAATCAACACCCTCAACCTGAGAGTAGCCTTTTGCAACTAACCTTGCTTTATACTTTTCAATGCTTCCATCTGAACCAATCTTCTTCTTGAACACCCATTTACAACCAACAGGTTTTCATCCTTCAGGCAATGGTACAAGATCCCATGTATCATTCTTTTTCAAAGCTGCCATTTCTTCCTCCATAGCAATCTTCCAGGATTCTGCATCATTCATACCTAATGCCTCTTCTACAGATTTCGGTTCATCCACACTAGTATTCAGAGCAAAAATACATCTCCAATCATCAGGTGAATACCTTTCAGGTGGTTGTCTATGTCTTGTAGACCTTCGAACAAGCTGAGTTGGAGGTTCTTCCTCCTCTTCTGAAGATTTAGAGCTAGACGAGCTCACCTCAAATTCTTGCCTATCTAGGGGTCTCGATTCAACTCTTTCAGGTGTAGAAGGAAGTTGAATCACATCTTCTTTTTTAGTCTGTTCTGGCTGCAATGTAAGAGAAGGAGACTTAATTTCTCTAAAAATAACACTTCTACTGTGAATTACCTTTTGTGCAACAGGGTCCCAAAGCTTGTATCCTTTCACACCATAACTATACCCGATGAAGATACATTTCACAGCCTTGTTCTCCAACTTTGTTCGCTTCTCCTTTGGCACATGTGCATATGCCTCACAACCAAAAAATCTAAGATGTCTCAATGAAGGCTTGTGACCTGACCATGCTTCCATAGGCGTTTTATCAACAAGAGCTGATGTAGGAGACCTGTTAATCAGGTATCAAGCAGTGGCAACAGCTTCAGCCCAAAACTTTTGTTCGAGACTAGCACCACTCAACATACTCCTAGCCTTCTCCATCAGTGTCCTATTCATTCTTTCTGCAACTCCATTCTGCTGTGGAGAATACGAAGTTGTCTTCTGCCTGTTAATTCCACAGTCTTTACAGAATCTATCAAAATCATTAGAGCAAAACTCACCGCCATTATCAGTTCTCAAACATTTTATTTTCTTTCCAGTCTGCAACTCAACCATTGCTTTAAATTCTTTAAAACGACTAAAAACTTCAGATTTACTCTTTAGAAAATAAACCCATGTCCTACTAAAATCATCAATAAATGAAACATAATATGTGGATTTTCCAATTGAAGAGACATCTACTGGACCAAACACATCAGAATGGATAAGATCCAAAACACCACAAGTTTTATGAGAACTCGAGTAAAACTGAATGCGGTTTTGTTTTCCATAAATGCAATGCTCACAGAAATCAAAGTCAAGATTACAATCATTCAAACCTTCAACAAGATTTTTATTTTTCAAGGTCCTTAGACCCTTTTCTCCAATGTGGCCAAGTCTCTGGTGCCATAACATAGTCTTCTCTGTAGGTAACTTTGCTTCAGACAAAAGAGCACCCTTAGGTACCCAAAAACCATTTCCATCTGCTGAAGGTGAAACCTTCAAATCTTCCAGTGAAGTATCCACAGATTTACTTTTTACAGAAGTGCTATTACACTCAATAGTGTATGCTTCAAGCTTATACAAAGTGCCAAACCTAACACCTCTAGCAACTACCATAGCACCCTTAATTATCTTACATCCTGTTTCAGAAAAGACTACCTGCACACCTGCATCTATCAGTTTGCTCACAGATAACAGGTTTCGTTTTAATCCAGGAATATGCAGCACACCATTAATCCCTTTTATTCTACCATCAGAAAACCTGATTCTAACTTTACCTCGACCAACAATGTATAGAGGTGAATCATCACCCAAGTACACCTTACCTCCATTAAATCCTTCATATTCAGAAAACCAATTTCTATTGGAAGTCATATGAAAAGATGCACCTGAGTCAATTAGCCAGGCATCATTACCTGCATGAGTCGCCAAAGCCGCAATAAATGCATCGCCATCTTCCTTGTCGGACTCAGAATCAGAATCAAACTTTTTCTTTTTCTTCTTCTTCTTTTCTTCTTTGCAGTCCTTACGGATGCGACCCAGTTTACCGCAATTCCAGCAAATGACTTTGGACTTTCCAGGATATTTCGATCTCCCTTTGGATTTGGACTTGTCGCGCTTCTCATTCTTCTTGCCTTTCTCCCTAGGTCTTCCACGAACGGTTAGGGCTTCCTTTGAACTGATGGATACCTTCCTTCGAATCTCTTCACCGAGTAGGGCACCCACCATGTCTTCAGATTTCAAAACAACAGAAGTACTACCGATAGCCATAACAAGAGAATCCCATGAATCAGGCAAAGAACAAAGCAAGATCTAACATTTCTCCTCCTCGTCCATCTTAACATCGACGGATACTAATTGAGCCACCAACATATTGAATGCTTCTAGGTGGTCTGCAATTCGTCCGCCCTCTTCCATCTTCAAGGAATACAATTTCTTTCTTAAGAAAATTTGATTTAATAAAGATTTCACTTGATACATCTCACCAAGCTTAGTCCATAGCTTCTTTGCAGAGTTTTCTTCATGGACATTGATTAGAACAGAGTCTGCCAGGCACAGTTTGATTAGACCCTTGGCTTTTCGGTCCATAACATCATACTGAGCTGCCACAGTAGGATCTGAGGGCCTTTGGACATTCGCATCAACAGCATCCCAAAGATCTCGATCTATTAGCAGATCTTCCATCTTCAGCTTCCACATCTCAAAATTACTTCCATTAAATTTCTCCACCTCTATTCTCCCTGACGAACTCGCCATCTGAATATTCCTGCAACAAGATCAAAAAGTGTCTTCTGCACAAGCTCCCACTCAAATCTAGATTAGTTCAAAAAACCCAACTGCCCACAATTGAAACCAAAGGTGATCAGGCTCTGATACCACTTGTAAGGAAGTTAAGTAGTGGAAACAACTTCCTACACTAACCTTGAGAGGAGGGTAATGCAAAACTTTTTCAGATCATTACAATAGTTACAGAAAATAGAAATAGATATAATAACATTCATACCACAACACAATGATTTACGTGGGGAAAACCCTTTCGGGAGAAAAACCCCACCCTCCAAAAGCAGCTCAATATTTTATTCAACAATCAAAAACAGATTACAACATACTTGCAGAGCAAGCTCTTCGCAGGAGTACCACTAATCAGAGATTCAAAGGCAACTCAATAGCCATAGGACTCTTACACACAACCTCTATCTCACACACCTCATAAATAGGAGATACAATACAAGAAACCGTCAAACGGTATTACAAAACCATGGGCTAAAACCACCCAATAAGGTGTAGCCGACCTTATCTCCCTTTTAGATGCCCTATGACATGTTAAAGCACACATCAACATGTGTCGCTCCCTTTTACAGCTCATTTATGTATCCGATACAAATTATTTTTCCTATTTCAGGAGTACAAACTTCCGGAGGCCATAACTTGAGAACCGGGTGTCCGATTGATGAACCGTTTGAAGTGCCAGAAAGCTCGCGAAGTGCTCTATCACCTTGTAACTAGCTACGCTGGTTATGGCCACTTTTTAGGGTGTTTCAGAGCCTCTAAAGCCCCCAAAATTAAGTTTAAACATTTTATCGCACCCCTCCAAGACGAAAACTTTAATATCTTCAAAACTAGCTGTGACCTTGCGACGCAACTTAATCGGAATGCTTATCTAGCCAACCAGAAGCTTCAGGGAGAGTTTCGCACCATTTCGTGCTCAAATGAAAACTTACTATAAATAGTAACCTCACATAAATGCAAGGTTGAGACACCATTTTTCCCAACACTTAAAATGAATCTTAGGGGGTTATCGATATTATTAGGAAGGAATCATGATAGATAGTCTAGCAAAGAATCTTATGTATGCATGAAAATAGATAATGATAGTTGAGCTAAAATGCATTAGATGGTGGTAGTAATCATGATGATTTTATGCTTATGATGATATATTCTTGATGTGATTATTCTCTATGGATAGATTAGGTAATGGTGTTGAGATACCCTAGGGAAGATTAATTATGGAGATGTATTTACTTCCACTTGTGTATATTACTTTGATGAAAATGATCATGATGGTTAATTTTTTATCTTGTTGATGTACATTAAATGCATATGAGCAGTTAGTTGAATATGTTGCATTAGTAGATGTTTTTTTTTAAAACAAAATTATCTCTATTTGCATATTAGATGGTTAGTTTCTTTATGAGTATTTTGGCAAGTATTACATCTGGTATCAGAGCCCATGTTGCGAACACTGGGATCTCTGGTTAAGGTTGTTGTTTGTAGCCCTATGTAGTGTGCTATAGTGTTCTCTTTGACTTGAATTGTCCTTTGAAAATTATAATGAAATAAAGAACATTGGAACTTTGGAAAATTTTAAAAATCTTTGCTTTGTGCTCCCTCCTTAATACTTTCTAGAAATTATAGTTGTGTGCAACAAGTGTAATTT
This sequence comes from Cryptomeria japonica, assembly GCF_030272615.1. NCBI lineage: Eukaryota > Viridiplantae > Streptophyta > Pinopsida > Cupressales > Cupressaceae > Cryptomeria > Cryptomeria japonica. The sequence continues at coordinate 572,291,269 of NC_081408.1, forward strand.
GTTTCTTATGCTTGAATTTTGGATGCTAGAAATATATAAATGACTATGCTATAGAGTAAGTGAAATTATGTATATCCTTTTAACTAATGCTATGCCTACATGACTAACTTTTTACATTGGAATAATATATTAAGATCGTCATGAATAGAAGCAGAAATGTTTGCATTACGTGCATAAGAATTATTTAGTGTATATTATGATGTGCAATTGGAGAACTTGTATGAGATACTTTATCTTTTCCTAGTATATGACATCTTCCATTAAGAATAATTTCTTATACTTTTATAAGAGAATGCATTACATTAAAGGATAATAAAGGAATAGGGATATGCAAATAAATTTATGGACCTAAATGTTTGGTGTGCACTCTCTAACACATCCAAGGCATTGTAGCCTTGGAGGTTGTGCAACGGTTATTCCCTTTGGTGTGATGGATATTGGTCACCATGTGATATAGATTTGGATGAGTTGACTATATAGCCTTGAGTTATTTTGTGATTTGTATGAAGTATCTTTGGAGTTAATTTGATTTTTGGATTTCTACATTCTTCTTTCATCTATTTTGTTCTTTATCATGGCACTTGTCACACTTTATTTCTTCATTCATTTCACCGATATTTTTTTGTGATTTAACATTGAATTTGATGATCTTTCTTTTTGGACTTTCTCTTTTGTTGTTGTAATCTCTCGTGGTTGTTTTGAATGATGAGTATTGTGGGCCCATGTTTTGTGTGTAGTGTGGTCTTTATCATGTTTTCTTCGAACCTCTGATAGTGTGTGCAAGGGAGGACACCATGGATAAGTGCACTATACTTAGCAAACAATTAGAAGATGCTGGTATTAGTTGAGTAAATGAAATATGTTAATAGGATTAAATGTACTAGTAAGTTTCTAGATTTTATGAAATGTTAGATAGAAGTGCATTTGGATTTGAGAAAATTGTGATATATGAAATAGTTAAAAGAAAATGAACTGCTTATTCTCTATGTTCAATGAGTAATTATGTATATATCATATGTAATTAATGGATAAGGATGTCTTTGAATAATTTGATTGGATTTTGGATGTATGATGCAGGAACATCCCCAGTTCTTGATAATCTTGCATCAACCAAAAATATTTCTTTCCAGTTTGTTTTTTGTTTTGCAGCTTCAAAATTTCTTTCTATATTTCCTTGCATTGGCTCACTGGATCTTATGGAGCTGGATTTTGCTTGAGGACATGATCATCTTCTTTATTCCTATACCATAGAGCATTTGGATCATTTTTTGGCAAGTTATCGATTTCAGTTTTCGAGACAATTTTCTGGCTTAGGACACCAATATCGCCTAGACCTTTTTCTATTGGTGAATCTTGCGGATCCTTTTTGTATCTTGCAGAGCCCCATTTCATTGATTCCAATGTTCCTTGGCATGTGGCCAACCTTCCCATTTATCCACACTTCATCCTTTGGATTTTCTAGAGGAATCTCTTTGGTTGAGGTCGACTTGGTGGTTTTACATTTTTGATCTTGTTCTTTGGTATTTGATTCTTTTTGGGCCAACCAGATCCCTGTAGGCCATATAAATCAATGTAATTAAGCATCATAAATTAGTGGGGGAGAAAATAGAAGACATATCTTAAGATTTAGAGGTCCGAAGTTGACCAATTCTATAACTAAGCATGTATGTAGCAAGCCAGTGAGCCGAATCTTGTAATCCAGATGTTACTGGTTATTTGTAATTAGTTTTCGTGATCTAATTCACTCAATTATGTATTGCATCCATCATATCCTCTTATTTCCATTGTGTTTACTCTTGCTGCTCGGTTTGGATTGATCTCTTTGAGGTCCCTCCTAATCGGTGACTGCACCAATGCATCCAATGTTTGTATCAAGTAGTGAGATTTATTCTTTCTTCTTAGCTTAAGTTGGTGTTGTGCTTCATGTTTGGTACCTTGATGTGGAAACTGGGATATTTGAATGTTGTAAATCTTGTTTCCCCTTGAGTTCATAGGATATAGATCTCTTTGAAAATCGTGGGATATTTGATTTTATTTGGTCTTGAAGGAAGCTTATTGTAATAAATTTTCTCTCATAAAGATGTATGTCAAGGACTCTTTAATAGAATAATGTTGTACCCATGTGTAAATGTTGTGTAAAATATATATATGTCTTCTTAAATTGTGTGTAATTATATGTTAAAGGAGAATTACCATGCTTGAATGGCATGAGTTATTGTGATTTTTGCTTATAGATGCTAACTCAGTGACATAAATTTTAGTTTTTCCTTGCAAAATGAGGATTAATGAAGTTCTCTTGAAGATATTTTAATGAATTAGCATGCTCATTGTAACTAGTAAGAGTTTTGCGACTCATTTTATCTCTTGTATAATGCATTCATATTGAATAATTGAAGCATAGGAAAGAAAATTTTGTTGTTATTATCTTACTTGAGCTAGGAAATGTTTGAACTAATACGTTTTATTGATTGATGAATCCTTAAATGAGAAAGATTAGATAAATTTGATAAACTAATAAGGCACCCAGAGGGGGGGGCTGAATCAGTGCAAGCAAAAATAACAACACAAATCTGATCACCACTTTTATCAATTTGAAACTTAACAAGCATGCAAGGAAAATAACCACATAAGCTAACACCCAATAAAGCATGCAACTCATAACAATGTTTTTTACGTAGAAACCCAAATCGGAAAAATGCTACTGGGAAATGGTACTCACAAGATCAACTATCTACAGAATAGGGATCTGACTAGTCAAGGTCTTACAATTGCTCTGTTAGGAGAACACCTGGTGAAGAGTGTCTTAGCCCGGTTAAGAGATATTACAATAAGTTCTGTTAGGACCAACCCTATTAGGAGCTACCCAGCTATGGGATTTAAACAACACAAGTTAATGTGTGACCCTATTAGAGGATTTAAACCTTCGGACCTGTGAGGATCCAACTGCACCCTATTAGGAGTGACCTTGTTAGAGGATTTTATCTTGGTGCAATTACTAGGGAACAACACGTGACTGATCTATTGTTAGCACCTTTGTGCCTTATTAGATCCACTTCAAATCATCTTCTAACACAGACTAAACATCAATACAAAGATTCACCTTTCACCGCACAATCAAATTCACACTATAGATCTCATATCTAATACATCATCACACAATATACTCTTTTTTATAAACAGTTCTACTAAGTCGGCTAAGAACCCTTGGAATAATTTCCTAGGTACATTGAACCTAGACAATCTTGCACATTATGCTTTCCTCATGTCGGACACAAACAACTTAACTCAACAATAAAACATTAAGTCTATCGGTTTACCGATCTAGGTGACTCTGCTCTATCGGTTTTGTGTTCTTCATGACTAACTGCTCAGAACATCATAACTCACTTATTCAGTTGAATTTGTCAATGCGCTTCTAGTCATAGACTCTTGCCAATGTCATGAACATGTGTATCAAACTGCAACACTTAAATCTTCACCGATCTTTTGTACTGGTCGCTTGAACATAGCTCTATCACTATTTACCAATTCAGTGTTTAATTGCTTCCTCTACCGGTTAGGCTTTACCAGTTGGACTAAATGAATTAGAAGACTAACAAAACATGGTTTCCATCAATGATAACACAATACAAGTCATCAATCAATCTCTTATAACAAAATCATCATCATCAAACCAACAATCTCCCCCTTTGGCATTGATGGCAACACTTAGGAATTTTTTTTTCTAAGTGTCACTTTACAAAACTTATGACTCATGACTTAAATACATACAAAACTCCCCCTTACAAATTACATGTTTTTACAAAATTTAAACTGACCAATACTACTCCCCCTTTGATAGCAATGACAAAAGTAAGCAAATACATGTGAAACAAAATGAATACAATAGACCAAAATTTGTATTACTGATACAAAGTGTATAAGAGTCAACATGTTACATATTACATTTTTGAAAAAATGTCATAAAAAATAATCTTCAAAGCCTACAAGTCATTATCCCATGTTACCAAAAGAGTGGATGCGATCTCAATGCATGTTTGGATCTGGTGTACAAGTTCCTCCATGGCATATAGAGTGCTCATCTTCGGTGTCATCAAGATTACATCTGTTTCCTTGTAGCCTCTCTACAAAATTTGTAACTTGGGAACTATATGTGTCTGTAACTCCTCTAGAGTTGCAGTCCTTTTAACCTTTTCTGCCTCATATGACTTCAACTTATGTTGTACACTTACAATAGAACGACCAAAAATTGTAGATGAATCATTTAGAGGATCATTTGCTCCATATTATCACTAAGATCTACCCTATCTCTGTCAATTTCCTTGATAAAAATTGCAATCCTTCTCTTCTCATATTCCTTCTTAGCATTCTTGATTGCATCTTCTTCTAGGCTCTTCATCTGCTCACTTGCTGATGTAACCAAATGTTCCAGTTTGTCAATAGGTGTAGGAAGACTGTGAATATCAGTCTCTAATAATATATTGGAAAGTATACCTATTGCACTTTGAATAGGCTGAGCTTCTTTTCTCTGAGCCTTCATAATATTCTTTTGTGCCCTAGATTGCACGGCAAATGCAATCTCCATCAGATCAGTAGGATTCAACATATCCATGTTTATTGGTCCTTGTATGCTCACAGTGTCATCTTCATCATCTTTGATGTAAGTGACCAGGAGGTCACTTTCTATTCTTGCTCTTCCTTCTATTTTTCTTCCTCCTTCCATTTCTCTGCATCCTTCTCATGCTCCTCTTCTTTCTCTTCAACTTTCTTCTCTTCCTTCTCCTTGTCCTTCACCAGTGGTGCAATGTGTCATGCCCAAACTTTTGGGCAAAAATGGAACAACAATTTTTTTTTTTAAACATCCTAATAAAACTAAATGTGCTAAAATAAAGATGCAATAATTAAGTCTTGTCTTAACTATGATTTAACTTTGGAATTAAAAGAGTTGTTTACTAAAGTTAATCTAATTAACTTAATCATGCATGTGAAAATAATTAAATGCAGAAAATAACTCCAAAAGTATCAATACTATTCCATTAATTAATAACTTAATTTAAACAAATGGTCTTTAACTAAATTGACAAGAGATACTAATAATCACAAATAACATGAAATGCTCTAGGAATAATTAATTCAATGCTAACACTTAGATTATTAATTTTAATAATCAATAGAGCAAGTATAAAATGCGACTAAATTCGACTATAGGGTTAACTAACTCCATAATAAAAATTGCCCTAAATAATATACTTCCCAAAATACTAAATTTTTAAATTGCCTAAGGTAAATCTCCTATAGGCTAAAAGATTACAATAGTCTTTTAGTTGTTCTTATTAAAATCCCAAAAAGAATTTAAATCAAAACCTTTATATATATATATATATATATAATTATAAGGGACAAATAAACTAAATAAACTTCTAAAATTGAAAGCAATAAGCTCATTAATAAAATTCCCATTAACACTAAAAATGAATGGGGTTACCCTATTCAAATTTTGAATAGGGTTTCCCCCCCTTTTTTTATAACTACTAAAACATATAAAAAATTAAACTAACCAAATTTAAATTTCTATAAAACTAAAACCCATTCCTCTTTTTTCTAACTAACTCTTTGTATCCCTAACTCGAAATTCAGGTTAGGGTTTCGTGTTATGCAGGTTTGATGATCTAGCTCATGGTGGAGGGCCAGATCTTACCACAGAGGGCCACAGATTTATTTTTTACATGCCATGGGGGTTTGGGATAATGCAGGCAGTGGCGGGGGGGGCTGCGCCACGACCGCCCTTGCGGGTCGCGGCCTATAGCGACGCCTCGTCACCTTTGTGGGTCATGGCTCACAGAAGGCTTGCGCCGCCTGGGGAGCCCGTGGGAGCCTCGGCTCCGAGGTAACCCTCGGGGAGGGGTTTGCGTTAATCTTTTTTTTTTTTTTTTTTTTTAAACTTTTTTTTTTAAATTACAAGTTATATATATATAGATAAAATACATTTTGAATATGCAGCAATAAATAATATGACAGTAAAAAATAAAAGCATGTTAAATACTTAAATAGTTCATTTTTTTCAATAGATTTAAAGTATACATAAATCTATTAAGCATATACTTGATTATTAAATTTCAAGGCAATATAAACTAACTAGATTTCCTTTCCAATAGTTTTAAAGTATAAATCATGTAAATATGTATACATATATTTGTTCTATTAAAACAAGGAATTTTAATCTATCTATTTTAAAAACCTTATAGTGAACTTTAGAGATAGAGTAGTTAATCTAGATTTATTTCTGCTTTATTAAAAAGGAAAAATAATAGAAATAAATAAATTACCCAGCAACTATAATGCCCAAAAATCATTTAAAACATTACCATCATGTTAAATGCATTATTATTAATCACACTAAAACCAATTTACAATATTTTGTATTTTGAAATAAATAAATGGAAATAAATGTTTATTTTTCTCTTACTAACATTCATGCTTTATTCTTTCATTTATTTCCATTCATTCTACACTATGCTTAAAAAGATAGAAATGGCTTTTATTTTCAAGACATAAATACAAATAAATATTGACTCAAGAACTATAAAAACTTACTCCATATTTATTTTCATTTCTTTCTTGCAAGAACAAATTTAATAAAAGTGCAATTCATTTTGGGTGAATTCACAAAGCTGGTTCCCACTTTTGCCAATGAAGGAATTTGGCAAAAGTGGGAATTTCGGATTTTCCCATGTTCGAGCGAAATAGGAATGTTCGCTCGAACTACCCCTGGCAGTCCGAGTGAACCAACCTTCTGACTTGGGTTCGCTCGAACATTGCGCAACTTTTGGGTTCGAGCGAACCCCCCATTCACTCGAACCCTTTTCAGTTAGGGTTTTTTTTTTAAATTTATAAATATCAAAAATGACAGTTAAAAGGTCATTATCAAATTTGACTTTTTCTGTCTGGTGGGGGTTGGATCGAACCAGTCGTCAGCATCACGTCACCAAACTTTGTCTGCAACAGTTAGCATCTTTCCTATTTCAGTTTTCGACCTTTGTTATATCAGGTGCACAAAATAACCCTTTGTTTGGTTTAATAATGTTTTTTTTAATTAAATTTGTAAATAATTTGTTTGTTAATTTATTTTTTTAATTAAATAATTGTATATAGTTATTGTTTTTCAACATTTTAGAAAAATGTTTGATAATTTATTGTTTTTCATTATTTTAGAAAAATGTTTGATAATTTAATGTTTTGATTGAAATGTGTCAATTTGTTTTTAAAATTACATAATTGTATAGATGTATATTTTTTTCGACATTTTAAAAAATTGTTATGAAAAACATAGAAAACTAACCTGTAGTAAATTAGAACTTAGAAAAACATTAGCAAAAAAAGAAAAACGTTAGAAAAATTAATTTAAATAAACATTAGAAAATTTAGATAACAAATTTAAACAAATTAAATTTCCTCTACAATGTGACCCATTTTCACATCCTATTACACGCACAACATGACCCCTTAAGACCACATATGACACTATACGTTCCCTTAGGAGGTCATAGAAGATCACATATAACATAGTAGTGTACATGTATGACATTCCCTTTAGGATCACATCTAGTGTCCTAAGGGGTCATACGTGGTTCTAAGGGGTCACACATGTGTTATAACACATGCATGACCCCTTAGAACCGCATATGACCTCTTATAAAATTGTAGTGTGAACGACATACCCCTTAGTCTATCAAATAGTGTCTTAACACATGTGTGACCCATTACAACCACATATGACCCTTTATAAAATCCTAGTATGAACGACATACCCCTTAGTCCATCACATAGCATCTTAAGGGGTTGTATGTGGTCCTAAGGGGTCATGCATGCATTAACACATGCGTGACCCCTTAGTAGGTCACATAGGACCCCTTACAACATCCTACTATACATATGACATTCCCCTTAGGATCACATAGTGTCATAAGGGGTCATATGTGGTCCTGAGGGGTCATGCATGTGTTATAACACATGCATGAACCCTTAGAACCGCATATGACACCTTATAAAATCCTAGTGTGAACGACATACCCCTTAATTCATCACATAGTGTCTTAAGGGGTTGTATGTTGTCCTAAGGGGTCACGCGTGCATTAACACATGCGTGACCCCTTAGTAGGTCACATATGACCCCTTATAACATCCTATTGTACATTTGACATTCCCCTTAGGATCATATAGTGTCCTAAGGGGTCATATGTGGTTAGAACCACATATGACCCCTTATAAAATCCTAGTGTGAATGACATACCCCTTAGTTCATCACATAGTGTCTTAAGGGGTCGTATGTGGTCCTAAGGGGTCACGCATGCATTGACACATGTGTGACCCCTTAGTAGGTCACATATGACCCCTTATAACATCCTACTGTACATATGACATTTCCTTTGTGTCCTAAGGGGTTGAATATGTGGTCCTAAGGGCTCACGCATGCATTAACACATGCATGACCCCTTAGTAGGTCACATATGACCCCTTATAACATCCTACTATACATATGACATTCCCCTTAGGATCACATAGTGTCATAAGGGGTCATATGTGGTCCTAAGGGGTCATGCATGTGTTATAACATATGCATGACCCCTTAGAACCGTATATGACCCCTTATAAAATCCTACTGTGAATGACATACCCCTTAGTCCATCACATAGTGTCTTAAGGGGTCGTATGTGGTCCTAAGGGGTCACACATGCATTAACACATGTGTGACCCCTTAGTAGGTCACATATGACCCCTTATAACATCCTGTTGTACATATGACATTCCCCTTAGGATCATATAGTGTCCTAAGGGGTCATATGTGGTTAGAACCACATATGACCCCTTATAAAATCCTAGTGTGAATGACATACCCCTTAGTTCATCACATAGTGTCTTAAGGGGTCGTATGTGGTCCTAAGGGGTCACGCATGCATTGACACATGTGTGACCCCTTAGAAGGTCACATATGACCCCTTATAACATCCTACTGTACATATGACATTTCCTATGTGTCCTAAGGGGTTGAATATGTGGTCCTAAGGGCTCATGCATGCATTAACACATGCATGACCCCTTAGTAGGTCACATATGACCCCTTATAACATCCTACTGTACATATGACATTCCCCTTAGGATCACATAGTGTCGTAAGGGGTCATATGTGGTCCTAAGGGGTCATGCATGTGTTATAACATATGCATGACCCCTTAGAACCGCATATGACCCCTTATAGAATCCTACCTGTGAACGACATACCCCTTAGTCCATCACATAGTGTCTTAAGGGGTCGTATGTGGTCCTAAGGGGTCACGCATGCATTAACACATGCATGACCCCTTAGTAGGTCACATATGACCCCTTATAACATCCTGTTGTACATATGACATTCCCCTTAGGATCATATAGTGTCCTAAGGGGTCATGTGTGGTTAGAACCACATATGACCCCTTATAAAATCCTAGTGTGAACGACATACCCCTTAGTCCATCACATAGTGTCTTAAGGGGTCGTATGTTGTCCTTAGGATCATATAGTGTCCTAACATATGATGTGTTAGATCTCTCTATTCTTGAATTTTTTATGTATGTCAAAGATTTAAATATATACACATGTTAGATCTCTCTATCTCTTTGAAATATATGTTATCTCTAGATCTGAAATATATGTTCTCTCTCTCTCTCACTGAAATATTTGAAATTTTTACATGTATTTTTTGAAAATGAAAATGATCTCTCTCTCTCTCTCTGCTTACGTATTTATTTAAACTTTATGACATGTACCTAGATAGATAGCATCCCAGGATATACTTTCGTAGGCTCCTGATTAGGATCCACCTGTGCAGGCTCCTGATTAGGATCCACCTGCGCAAGCTCCACATCAGGATCCACCTGCGTAGGCTCCACATCAGGAGCCACCACAGCAGGATCCTCCATAGCAGGATCCCCCCTTACCCGACATTGCTACTATTTTTCATTACAGTGATCGAGAGTTGCATAGGTTGAGGGCCATACTAGATGACCCTCGTACTGATGGCGTGTACAAGAGTACGTGCACATCCATTTTTGACAGTTTGCGGACATTGAGGGACCGCTTAGCATCTCATACCTCATTCTCACTTGAGGTTATAGAGGATATATATAGACAGTTGAGGAGTGAGGTGAGGAGTCCTTATTCTTTTGCTGATGTGGTGGGGGTGGTCTCGAAGGAGACCATCAAGGAGAGATGCTTCCCACAATATCAGGAGAAGAGTAAGGTGAGGGGATATCAGGTTACCAAATGTATTGACCCACAGGTTGCATCACTGATTTACCCATGATTCTTAGCAGCCCATGGTCGTTATCCTAATAACGACCAGATTCCATTATACTTTGCACAGCAGGTATTTGCTGAGGTTCATTGTCAGATGAAACCAAACTACCTTGATATTCCGGGATATTATGGACAGGGGAGGGGCAGGATTGCTGATAGAGATGCATATCGTAGGCATGATAGAGCTCCACCTAGACACAGGGACCTTGTTGGCCAGAGATTTCCTGCAGTAGTCCCAGCCATGGCACCCATAGCGGATCACGTTGTGATTGCTTCTCAGAGAGAAGCAATTGATAGGATTGGATAGATTGCATCAGCAGCAACCACCATATCTTCTGACAGGGTGGGCAGAGATATGATGAGTCGACCACATTCGCGATCATCCATAGATCATGCATCTTCTAGTCATGGGGGTGCTTCAGATTCAGATGATCAATATATTTCTGCAGGCATCCCCTCCCCAGATGAGGTAGCAGCTATAGTCGGAGGTAGTAGACATGTACAGATGTCGCAGTATTTAGCCGAGGACCTACTACATGCTTATAGTTTTATTTCATCTCAACTTGGGATACCATTGGGTGATGTTAGAGAGGAGATTCTCAGAGATGGTCAGGCTACAGTGGCATCGACGCATACCCCGAGGCAGTCACAGCATTCTCATCACTCTACGCATGCTCCAGGCACTGACCCACCTATAGATCACTCTGTTGCTATAGAGGAGGAGCTATGAGCTGATCAGCTCCATATCACAGATGAGGGCCGGTTGGATTCATTTGAGGAGGAGATACGAGCTGATCAGGTACATATCACAGATGATGGTTTGGACTCATTTGAGGATCAGTTGAGAGATTTGAGCCATACTGGATTTATGGACATGTTACTATAGTCAGACACTTCATCCACGATGCCCACTCATCTAGTTAGCCCCTTGCACTCCTCAGTGATACGTACAGCTAGAGAGAGATATGCAGGCACGAGTGATGTTGTTGATATGATCATGGGACAGGATCAGACTATACAGCCTACTCCAGGTGATACACAGGTATGTACATGTACATGTGCGTTTAAAATTTTAGAAGATATGTATACATACATTGCAAATTTATACCTGATAAATCTATAGATATATATATCTCATGTTTAATAAATAATCTGGAGTTCTAAGTTTTAATTTGTAGATCATTTAAATTGATTGTGGACTAATCCTTAAATTGACAGTTAGCTCATGTCACTCCTTCCTTGAGCTCTGAGCATGTGCGTAGGAGAGATTCTTTAGATGTTGTTAGTGTACAGGTTAGTTATGGTTTTTGGTATATATATTTGATGTACATGTGCACGTCTAGAGAGATAGATATATTATATTTAATATTTAAATAAATTCTACTTTTGCAGGACTCCCCCTCAGATGGTCGCTCAGTTCGTAGCCAACATGATCCCTGTTGATTTGCTCCAGACTTTATAGCTCATTTACATTTATCTTTTTATATACTTTCATATTATATATATTCATGCACGTACATGGAGTTTAGACTCTAGATTATACTTTATACCTGGTTTGTGTTTGACTCTAGATTATACTTTATACTTTATACATGGAGTTTAGACTCTGGATTATACTTTATACCTGGTTTGTGTTTGACACTAGATTATACTTTATACTTTATACATGGAGTTTAGACTTTAGATTATACTTTATAAGTTTTATACATGTTTGATTATATTAGATTTATACATGTTTGATTATATTCTAGATTTATGTACATGATGTTTGATTAAATTAGATTTAAATACATGTTTGATTAGATTGTATATTTCATGCATGTACAACGACTTGTTTAGACTCTAGATTATACTTTATACCTGGTTTGTGTTTGATCAGATTATACATGTTTGATTATATTAGATTATATTAGATTATACATGAAATGAACAAACAAAACTTAATAGGTCATGTATTGAATAGTTCACATCCAATACATTGTAGCTATGTGAGCTTCTAGGTATGTATATTGTAGTTAAATAGTTCACAGATCATGTACATGTCCTAATTCCATATTAAATATCAATTTTACAAATGTTCAAGTTACTTGAGATCTAGAATTTATCTTGATTGTATTAATTAGATTTATACATGTTTGATTATCTATTAGATTTAATTTATACATGAAATGATTTTCAAATGTAAAAGAGTATGTATGATTATACATGTTTCAAGATTTTCAAACAAAAGAGTATGTATGAAATGAACAAACTAAACTTAATAGGTCATGTATTGAATAGTTCACATCCAGTACATGTATATTACATCTAGGTATGTATATTGTAGGTATGTGAGCTTCTAGGTATGCATATTGTAGTTAAATAGTTCACAACATGTGCATGTGCTAATTCCATATTAAATATGCATTTTTTAATTAAATACAAATACAATTACATACAATTAAACATGTGTACATTTAAATACATCCTAATTTGATATAATGTATAAATAAACTTAAAAAATATTTATCCTTTAGTTTCAAATGTTCAAGTTACTTGAGATCTAGAGTTTATCTTGATTGTATTAATTAGATTTATACATGTTTGATTATCTATTAGATTTAATTTATACATGAAATGATTTTCAAATGTAAAAGAGTATGTATGATTATACATGTTTCAAGATTTTCAAACAAAAGAGTATGTATGAAATGAACAAACTAAACTTAATAGGTCATGTAATGAATAGTTCACATCCAGTACATGTATATTACACCTAGGTATGTATATTGTAGTTAAATAGTTCACAACATGTGCATGTCCTAATTCCATATTAAATATCAATTTTACAAATGTACATATTACATTCTAATTTAAATAATATGCATTTTTTAATTAAATACAAATACAATTACATACAATTAAACATGCACATTTAAATACATCCTAATTTGATATAATGTATAAATAAACTTAAAAAATATTTATCCTTTAGTTTCAAAACAAGTTACTTGAGATCTAGAATTTATCTTGAACTTACATTAAAATTCAATTCATGTGGATTACTAAATGTATATATAGTTCATACCACATCAAGTGGTTCACAACGCTCTTCAATAACACTTAATATTTTGTCATGATCTTCACTATCTGAAATGTTTTTGCATGTACGTGAAGTTGAATATAAATAGTTCACCTAAATTATTCAACATGTTTAATAGGTTATAAAGTTATGTCACATTTAAGACCTATAATCAATGTAATAGTCCTAATAGGCCTTATTATTAAAATCAATATGACCACATTTGAAAAAACATTTCACAATTAATATACTTAACTACCCTTAAGACAGATATATATTATGTGATATTAAAGGACCTATCACATGAAATTACTTGTACATGTAGATTAAATATTCAATATATATAATTTAGAACCTAGAAATTATGACATAATACCTGTCTTATGAATTTTATGACTTAATAGGTCTTATCTATTATAAATGAACTTAATTAAATAGGAGAAAAATACAATTACACAACAAGCAAGTTGATGGAATTTGAAATTTGCAAATACACATGTATTATCTCAAATTAATTATGCTTTCCAATTAAAACAAAATTATTTTTAATCCTATTAAAAATATTAGATAAAAAATATTGAATTCTAATTAATTGATACGTAATACATATTAAATTAAAAATACATACTTGCATCATGATATCTTTGTCTTCTTTGTTCTCGATATCTTTCTTCCGTTTCGAGAGAATAATTCCTTGAAGTCTTATTTTGCCTTCTCTTCTTGTTTCCCATGCTTTTACAAAAAACCTTCAAATTATTGCCTTCAAAATAATTTTCAAATGTCTTCTTTCATCCAAAAATGCGAATTATTTTAATCATTTGGGTGATAAAAACAAAAAAAAATTATGGATATTTATACGATTCCACAAATGAAAAAAAAAACAAAAAATGCGTCGGCCAGAGTTCGAACGAAAGCCGACAATTAAAAATTGTTGGGTTCGCTCGAACATGGCAGTTACAAAAATGTGCGTGCCAAAATCAAGCTCATTGGTTCGAGCGAATGGGGGTTCACTCGAACCATTTTGGGTTCGAGCGAACCCAATTCGCTCGAACTTGTGTTCGTTCGAAACCGCAAACTAGGGGTTTCTCCCAAAAAATTTCAGAGTTATGAAGAATTAATGACTTCGGAGCTTTGGATCAATACACGAATGAAATAATCTTGATAACCCAAAAATATTAGATAGTAGTACTCGAAGCAAGCTTTCTAACGAGTATAATTTTGTTATATTTTGAATTTATTATGTTCTTGTTTTTTTAATTTTATGGAAAATTGGTTTTTCATCGAATATGAACTTCTCTATTCAACGCCTTGGGAAAAATAAGAAACTAATTCAAAAAAATTCTGAAAAATATCTAAGCCCCTGGTATTGATGTCTTCTTTCTAACAAAAAAAATAAAATTGAATTTCGATTTATATAGAACAAGTTATGTGTTCAAACGTAAACCTATGTTTGAATTATGACTAGTCGGACTTCAAAACTTTATAAAATGAAAAATATTGAACATATCACTATAAAACCAAATGCAAGCCCTGGATATTGATGTTACAAACCAAAATTCAAAAGAATTGAGTTTTTATCATTTATAGAAAAAAAGTTATGCGTTTCAGGAGGCACTTCACTCTTAAAAAATGTAGTTTGTTGTAAAAAACTACTTTTCGAGGGAGATGGAAATTTTTTTTTAAAATCCTTCAAAAAAATTTGAAAAAAAAGTATATAGAATCTACAAACAAAATGCTAGAAATCACTAATTTACATCATCTTCAAATTTTTAATAGTTTAAAAGTTATAGTTCTCAAAAGTTGAAGATTATTTTAAAAATGTACATCTCAGTGTCAAAAGTGGCATAAAAGTGGGAACCATTATTGTGAGTTCACCCTTTTATGATAAAACATGGTATAAAGAATACTTTTATTTCCAACATAGTAACTTTTACAAAAGGGTGAATACCCAACTTAGCCTCCCATTTATACTAAATGAGGGCATCCAAAAGTAAATACATTTCTCTTTTGCAACTAAAACAATAATAAAAGTATCACTCCTAGTTTTTCTTTCTTTCCTTTTTCCAAGAAAACCTGCAATACAAAGCTTTAAGGTTGTGACCATGGAGGCTCACCTCCCAACCTAGGCTTACTAGAAGCTACCCCCGAGCTTGGAGAACCAAGACCTAAATGGGTTACACACAAGCAATACACAAATAAGCATGACAAAAATCACAACAAACACATTCCCATCCCAAGGCTTAAAATCAGCACATATGTGATTTTTACATGGGTGAAGGTGGACTAAGTACCTTGAGGAGAAACTGCAAATAGTAGGACACAAAGCCATTGCAAGGCAACCAATAACACATCACAAGTTCCAAACTTATCCCAACCATCCTTATGACCCCCAAGGCATACAAGTCATCAAATCTCCCCTTATGACCCCCAAATGCATAAACAATAACTATGCAGCAAGGGTCACAAAAATCCTTTGAGATCACTCTCTTCCAAAGAGAGCCTCTCACTCTAAGGCTGTCAAACAACCTTCACCCCAAGGAAACTCTACCCTCCCAAGGGTGAGTTTGGCCTTGAATACTCCCAAAACAAAAATAAAATGCTCAACCAAAATAAAGGAAAGATCACACATCTTTCTTCACAAATAAAACCACAATGGGAGAAAACAATGAAATACGTACAATCTTTCAAAAAAAATTTACAACATACATAGATATAGATTAAACTAACCTTGAATTTGCCAAAGGAATGTAAGGGATAGTTTGGAGTAGAGCTACCCAAATCCACACTTCTTGCTTCTCAAGACTTAGCCAAAATTCATATACTAACTTTCAAAAAAACCTTCAAGATTCTAGTCTCCAAAGATGGAGAGTGGGTGATTACCATCCTAAGTCTCAAAACCCTGCCTAAGAAGGCTTCTCTCACTCTTTCCAACCTCTTGGATAGAGTGAGATCTCACATTGGTTGGTCTTCCCAATCTCTTACAGGTTACTAAAACTGAAAAACTTGAAAGAAGGGAAGAGAGAATGGGGAAGAGGAAACTGACACAAGAAGGGAAGGTTAGCTAACCTAGGAGAAGTCCTCCAAGATGGATTTTCGCTCATCTTGGGAAAACCAATTTTTAAGGTGTCAAATCAGTCACATGGGAGTGGTTACATGCTTAAATATACCCCTAACCCATAGGTATACCCTATGGACCTTTGGAAAAGCCCCTAAACTAACCCTAGGAGTCCATTTGACCCTTTAGAAACCCATCTAAAGTTAACCTACGGGTCAAACATGAGTTGAACACTCCAAGGACTCTCTATCCAAGGCAAATCTAGGACCACGCTCAAATATTTGAAAAAGGCTTTGGTTGAAATAATTTCCCTCCAAGAGACATGTCATAATCAAACCACTATTCAGCACGTGTCAAGTGACACAATAAAATACATTACTTAATTACCCATGGAAATTGTCTCTTGTTGGATTAAACAAATTAATAAATACAATTTAACACACATGCAAACATTTATGTTTACGAATAAAATGTGATACCTACGGGGTGTTGTCTTTCCAAATAGACAACCCCTAGTTTTACAAACGCACAAAGGTCTAGGCTTGATTCTCCATATTGTTTCCATGGTCACATGTATAATTTTCCTGTGCATCTCAATTACACATTAGTAATTCCCAAATAACCATATATAAATTTAACATATAAAAAAGGAATACAAATCAATCACTCTGCATACAATTGCCATCATACACGTCAATTTACCATATATCAAATGCAATCCACATAAAGTAATTTCACTTAATGACATTATCATAATCCTCATAAATTTCATCCATTCATAAGACATGCATCACATTTCTAACATCATAATAAAGTCCTGCAAATCAAATAAATGACATACACCATATCAATGTTATCCTATCCTAGAATCATATAAAATTCTATATCCATAATGCATAGAAATAAAGCATCAATATATCAATGTTATCCAATCCTAGGATCATATAAAATTCTATATCCATAATGTATAGAAAAGAAGCATCCATAATAGTTCCAACATGAAAATAACTAAAATGCTAGGACGGGTCGAGGTAGGGCCTCACACAATGGTTTGCCCATCTTCTATTTGTGTAACTACCCGTGGATCTTGTGATTTTGTCTTGTCCGATTGCTCAGTGTTTTATACATTATCATTCACCAGTTGCTCTGTCATTTCTGTCAGTATCAACTGTAGTGTCAACAAAAACAATCTCATCTGGTATGATTTCATGAATCTTCTTCTTCTTCTTCTTCTTCTTCTTCTTCGGGGAGTAATCCTCAAAACTTCTTCAAAATCTCCTCATTCTCATCTTGTAAGCCTTTTCTTTGATCTAAAGAATGGTTTTGAATTCAAAAATATATTTTGCATATCCTTCTTTGAGGCTTCCGGTTGTAAGCTTGCAAGAATAAATTCAATAATTTCCTTGTCTTGTTTTATTGAAGCTTGTCATCTTGCATCTAATTTACTATACAAATAATTTTGTATTTTCCCTTGCAATTTAATTAGAGCTTTACTGAACTTGTTCATTAACAAAACTACTACATCTTCAATTTGCATTTTCTCTTCTACACTAAATTTGTCATAAAGTTTATTCAAACCAGCTAATATACCACACTCAATGTGTAACACTAATTTTTCAAAGGGAGTAAGTTTAGTTATTGGTTTCTTAACTGATTTTATAGTAGACACTCCAACAACCTTTGATTTCTTACAATTGGCTCTAATCTCTTTCTTTTCTCCTCTAGACTGTTTCTTCTTAAATTGCAACTCTCTTTGCTTGCTCCTTCTTCCTCTTACTGGTGCTTTAGGTGCCGGATGCTCAATATTTCTTTCCTCTTTCTCTTGAATTGAATTTTAGAAGGTTTCTCCTTAGCAGTTGTGCTTCTTGTGTTGTCTACCAGTACTGGTACTAGTTGGGGCACTAGAGGATTCAACAACCTTATTTTCTTCAAACTTAGTTCCAGCCTCAGAAATCGCTTGTTTACTAAATCCCCATGAAACAACAAATTCTTCCACCTCTTTTCTGACTTTATTTGCAATGACCGATCTGGTAAGCTCAGAATGCACCTCAATAGATTTCTCCTTATATGTTCTAAACCTTGTTGTATTTGGATCTACTGGTGTAGATAGAAGATGATCAACATAAGCAATCAAAAGATTAACTTCTACCCCATTACCCATGGGCATCATCCATGATGTCCTAGGTTCTACTACCTCCATCTGACAAGTGTCAGTATTAACCATGAAACAGATAGAATCTTCATACCTTTTAACAACTTCTTCCAATATTATTTCTCTTTCATTCTAAAAATATTTAAAGTATCCCCACATCACCTTATCGAATTCATTACTGATCATCTTGATGTTGTTCATAATCTGTAACATTGTCGGTGTATCTTCTGACCATTGTATATCACCGATACTGGGAAAGGAGTTCTGGAAATAGAAAAATAAACTTATGATCAACTGTCCAAACTTAAATTTATGCATTTTATCCTTCTTAATTGATTCAAGGTTCAATACCAACTGGGTTCTCAAGGCTCTCAAAGATCACAGTCTACATTGTCCTTCAACATTCGGCAGGCAGTATGAATCGCAGCTCCAGGAATACTATTTGTTCTGCTAGAATGATAAACCCTGTAGCTGATCACCATAGATGCATATTTCACCTCAGGGTCTTCAATTTTATTTATTATCATAGCATGTCCATCCCATTTAGACTTCCTCAGTTTAGTTAAATTATCCTTCGGGATTGACCTCAACATAGGAGCTTCACCAGTTGCACACAATCCAGTGACAACAAGAATAGCTTCCTTTGTAATCTTATGCAGTCGATCAAGCCATATAAACTGATCATGTATTCTTCTCAAGACATATCTGATATGGTCTTCTTCGAATTCATCAAGAAAGTTTAGCGCATGGTGAAAACCTTTATCAATAACCCTTCAAAATTGATCTTTTATGACTCCTTTCTTATCGTACAAAGTATGATACTGACTAAAGATAGCAAGGGTTCCCAAATCTTCCACTTTGAAATGAATATAGGATAAGAAATCTTCCATATGTAATACACCATAGGGTACACTGGATAGGGCTCTAGTTGGATTGGTTTCCATCGACTTATGTGGATGCCTCTTGAATTTTGGTCGAGGCCTTTCAGTAACATCTATAAAGTGTGGTGTATCCATTGAAAAATATCAAAGACAACCTTAGATTCTTAGATAAATACCTTTTCAACTTCTTCGCTGCTAGGGTTTTTGCACTTTCCGGTCTGAATGCACTTCACCAATTCTCTTATCCATAAATCTTCTTCAATTTGCAATCAACCTTGCCAATGTAGTAATCAAAAGATCCACTCTTCTTTAGTCGCTCTCCGAATGCTCTTGATAATGCAAGGGTAACAAATGAAACTTTAAAACATCCTTTTATTTACCTTTTACATACTACATTAAATACTATACTTGATTAAACAAACCCTAAACACCATTCAACCCTAAAACATGTTGTTAGTTCATATAACACATCCAACTTACCGGTTTCAACTCAAAATCATTACTCATCATCAAATTACATCTAAATAAGTAGATTTAATTTACCGCACAGTCCTTCAGGGGGTCCAAAAATGGATTTGACAATAAGTTCCCCCTAAACTTTATAACTAGCTTAGTTTACCGGTGAGGGGTTCTCCACACTAGGTGAAGAATTAGAATATTTCGATGGTTTCTCCTCACTTTTCTTTCTCTATATCTTGTTCATCTCTTCTCTAGTTTCCTCGACATCAACCTTCTTCTTACCTTTCTAGTTAGCAGACTGATTAATTGGTTGGTTTATTCTTGCTCTGCAAAACTTTGCAAGCTATCTCGGTTTGTGATAATGAAAACAAGTTATTATAGATGCTCTCCATGGTCCAACATTGCCTCTACCATTTCTTCTCTAATAGTTCATAGTAACATATCCAAAGTTGTGACAAATTTAACAAGTCACATTTTGTCTATACTCCATCTCATAAGGACTAGACTAGTTCACATAAGATCTCTGCCAAGTAGGGTTTCTTCGGTTATTAAAAGATCTCTGCCATTCACCATTAGGTCTCTGATTCATGTAAGGTCTCAGAATGTTTTCTCTAGACCTTCACTCAATAGCTCTATGCCCATACTTGTTGCAAGTGTAACAATATCCATCAAAAGTTCTAGGCTTATATCCTTCATAAGTATTAGACCTATAACCATCAAAAGAACTAGATCTACTTCTACAAACATTAGTAGTATGACCTGGCTTATGACAATTAAAGCATACTGGTTTGTAAGGTTTCTTATCGGTATTATTCTTTGTCTTAGGTGCAGATGTGCCTTCATGCATGATGTCCTTAGTACCAGAAGGCTCTCTTTTCTCAAAGGTTGTGTATCCCAACTAATATGTATCTCCATTCTTCCTTTGTGACTAAATCTACTCATCAAGCATAGTAGAGTTCTTGTTGTATTTAGTTAGGATCTCATTAGCATCAGCCAAATCCTTATTAAGATCTATATTCTTCTTCATAAGACTCTCTCTAAGAGACATAGCCATGTCTATATCAGCCTATATTTCTTATTTTTCTTCTTTTTCCTCATGAAGATGTGCATGCAGAGTACCAATCTCCTGATTCAACTTATAAATCTCATATGATCTTTCTCTCTCATCTTGTCTTCAATAGTCCTCTAGGCTTCCAACACTTGACTTATCTTGATAGATAGGGCTTCTATCTCTCTCCTCAAATTTGACTTATCATCATTCAACTTTTCCACCTCATTAGCTAATGCATCAATGTTAGCTTCTTCAGGTGAACAATTTTCACTAATTTCATACAACTATTCACCCAACTCTCTTCTCTTAGCCAATGAAGCTTTATACTTGACCGTTAACTCACCTAGGGCTTCTTCGAATTCAGAAAGCTAGTTAGAAAGCTCTCTATAACTCATATCCCCCATAATAGCCTTAAGGATCCTTCCCAAACAGTTAAATCTTAAAGGAATCAGGCTCTGATACCAATTGATAAAATTATAAGGCACTGAGAGGCAAGGTGAATCAGTGCAAGCAAAAAAAATAACATAAATTTGATCACCACTTTTATCAATTTAAAACTTAACAAGCATGCAAGGAAAATAACCACATAAGCTAACACCCAATAAAGCATGCAACTCATAACACAATGTTTTTCACTTGGAAACCTAAATGGGAAAAACCACGGTGGGAAATGGTACCCACAAGATCAACTATGCAGAATAGGGATCTAACTGGTTAAGGTCTTATAACTGATCTGTTAGGAGCACACCCAGTTAAGAGTGTCTTAACCTAGTTAAGAGCTATTTTAATAAGGCCTGTTAGGACCAGCCCTATTAGGACCTACCTAGCTATGGGATTTAAACAACACAAGTTAATGTGTGACCCTGTTAGAGGATTTAAACCTTCAAACCTGTGAGGATCCTATTGTACCCTGTTAGGAGTGACCTGTTAGAGGATTTTATCTTGCTGCAACTATTAGTGAACAACAAGTGACTTATCTGTTGTTAGCACCTTTGTGCTTGATTAGATTTGCTTCAGATATGCTTCTAACAATGAATAAACATCAATACAGAGTTTCATCTTTCACCACACAATCAAATTTGCACTATAGATCTCATATCTAATACATCATCACACAATATACTCCTTTTTATAAACAACTCTGCTAAGTTGGCTAAGAACCCTTCGAACAATTTCCTAGGTACACTGAACCTAGATAATTTTGCACACTACACTTTCCCCATGTTAGCCACAAACAACTTAACTCAAAACTAAAGCATTGTCTACCGGTTTACTAATCTAAGTGACTATGATCTACCGGTTTTGTGTTCTTCATGATTGACTTCTTAGAACATCATAACTCGCTCATTCAGTTGAATATACCGATGCGATTCCATTCATAGACTCCTGCCAATGTCATGAACATGTGTATCAAACCGCAACACTTAGCTCTTCACCGATCTTCTGTACTGGTCACTTCAACATAGCACTATCACTGTTTACCAGTTCACTGTTTAATTGCTTCGTCTACCAGTTAGGCTTTACCTATGGGACTAAATGACTTAGATGACTGACAAGACATGGTTGCCATCGATGACAAAACAATACAAGTCATCAATCAACCTCTTACAACAAAATCATCAACATCAAACCAACAATATTGTTTGTGATTATCCTAAAGGAAATATTTAAATTTGTCTATGTTCAAAGGAAGTTTTGGATTGCATGTTTTCAACTTAACCCTTGTGACTTCCAGGAGTAAGTCAAGTCCAAGGGGGGGAGGATGTAGTGCCTCTCCTTGATTCATCTTTCCTTTTTGTACATCAATAGATGATATTGATATAGATTAGTCTACTGTCTGATGATTTGATGGTATCATATTATGTAGTAACCCTATTTCATGATTATATTGGATGTGATGATGATGATTAAGGAAATGGAATAGTGATTCTAGGATGTTGAATAAGTGATTAGGATTAGGAACATTTGGAATTGGTGCTTAAAATGAATCGTAGGGGGTTACCGACATTATTAGGAATAGAATCATGATAGATAGTCTAGCAAAGAATCTTATGTTGGCATGAAAAGAGATAATGATATTTGAGTTAAAATACATTAGATGATGGTAGTAATCATGATGATGTTATGCTTATGATGATATACTCTTGATGTGATTATGCTCTATGGATAGATTAGGTAATTCCTTTGAGATATCCTAGGGAAGATTAATTGTAGAGATTTATTTATTTCCACTTGTGTATAGTGCTTTGGTGAAAATGATCATGATGGTTAATTTTTTATCTTGTTGATGTATGTTAAATCCATATGAGAAGTTAGTTGTATATGTTGCATTAGTAGATTTTTTTATTTTTTTTTAAATTCTCTATTTTGATATTAGATGGTTAGTTTCTCTAGGGTATTTTGGTTGGTATTACAATATGGACACTTATTTTAAAGATCTTGCTCCTAAAGATGATATTTTGGAGAATGATGTTCATTCTTCTCCTAAAATGTACCTCCCTCATAAGAATTATTTGGTGCAAGGGGATGATAGTGTGGCTACTTTTCCTAGGAATACCATACCTCCTTTAAATGATCTTCCCCTTAGAGATGAAACATTAATGACATATGATAGTCCCTTTCCTAATGTTTATCTTAATCATAGAGATACCTTAGAGAAAGAGGATGATACTATTTTCCATCATTATAATGTTTCCAATTCTCTCTCTCAAAAAAATGAAGAACCTAACAAAGATCAAATCAATTAAATTCATATCACTAAGAACCCTAAGGTTGTTGTCCACCTTGATCAAGATATATCTCAACCTTGACAACAACCAAAAAATATTCTCGTTTATCATGTAGTACCTTACACATATAATAATGAATTGTTTGCTTTGGAAACTGATGAAAACATATGCATTGAATTACAATATTCTTTGTTAGTTCCTACAATCCTCTCTCCAATTCAGACAAGTACACCATCTCTTACTAAATAATTTCCTAAAGAACAACTCTTAGAGGATGATTAGGGGTCATTAGATTTCACACCTTCTTTTTGTAGAAAATCTAAGATGATGGAATTTGATACTCAAAAAATTTCTCCTAACACATGTCTAGAAATTGATTGGGTCTCTTTAAACTTTAATCTGAGTCCACCTAAGAGTAAACCATATGTTGATCCTACACATGGATGAAATGGAAAAATTTTAGGATGTGCACAACAAAGTCTTGAAAGTCATGAGAAATCACATTTTTCTAATGAAAATCTAGGTTTCCAACCTCTTCCTTTATGAACATCCCCTCTTCCATTGTTTAGTAAATTCACATCTTCTCATTCCAACATTATATTACAACAAGGTAATGTTTTTTATGATCTTCTTCATGCCAATTTAATCTCTCTTATTTGGCCTAAAAGAAGAAGGAAACATAGTCAACATGTTGAAAATTCTTTTCAACATTGAGTTGAGACTTGGGAAACCAACTTTAATTATTCAATCCCTAGTGGATTCGCCATTTTTTTGGTGTTTCCAACTGATTTCTTGAAGTATCCTCTATGAGAATCCAAACCAAATGTTTAAGGCCTTGGACTAGTGGGCCAATTGAAAGAATAACAACTAGGGATAAGGAACTAGTTGTTTTCTCTACACTTTAGGCTCTATTAGACCTAGTTGGGTATCCCTTTGATAGCACTCTTATGATCTTAATCCATTTTTAGTACTATAACAAATATATTCTGAACACATAATGTAAATTAGAAAAATCCTTGAATTTACTAGATATGGTTTTTATCCTTAACATATATATTCTAAGTCACTATGAGAGTTGATTCGTCCTATTATTTAAAAACTTAAATTCAGAAAACAAAAAATGAATATAAATATTGATAAATTTTCTTGATTTCAAGTGTCATAGCTTAGCAGTAAAATACTATTACCAGTGCGTACCCATTGGGCTAGATGAACTATTATTATAATATAAGATAGGCAACCTCTGCAACATCCTATTCCTTATACAACTAACATCTAATATTAGTAATAACATGAATAGATTCCCCCAATTTTTACTCAACAAGATTTTTTCTCTACGAAATCCCTTTGAATGAATAAAGCCATTTAATCTCCTACTTTAGAAGAAGCTCATAAGAATACAAATTCAACAACACAATGCAGAAGTAAAATAAAAAAATCTTTGATATATTGATTTTGAACAATATTTAGGAGCACAAATGAAGACAAAAAATTGGAAATCATTGAAATTAATTTGAATATGCTTTTATAAATTCAAATTACTTTCACATATCCATTTGCAAAGAGATTGCAAAATAGGACATGAAACTAATAGCAGTACTACATTGCAAAACCTAGGCACTTTTAGAGTGCAAATTCACTTAGTGAAAAAGCATATACAATGCTCAAATAATTCTTTTGATTCAAACCTGAAGACTTGACACAAGGCCTTGAATATATTTTTATAGAAAAACAAGGATGTAACAACTTTGAGCCTTTTAGAATTCTAAAAAGTGTTAGGTGACTGCTTGATAGAATGAGACACACTACTTTTTATATTTCTTAACAAAGAAAGAAATTCTCCTTCTTTTCTCTATGGGTGGTAGTTGTTGTAGATGATCTAGATTTTTTATTTTCTCCACATGAGCTCTCTTATCAAGCTTGAGGATTAGATAACCCTACAAACCTATTAAATTCACATGGACAAAGAGCAACTTACCATATTTTTACAAAAGATATGCAATTAAATTTATATTACAAAATTTTATATCATAACATTTTAGGTTAAATACAAATGCACAATGCTACAACAATGAGTAAATATCTTCAAGAATTTGTTTAAATTGTTCAAAATAATAAACTACCATCAAGATAGAATTCCATATGTTCAATGAATTATTTGATTTGAACTATTATATATGATCTTGTACTCGTGAGAAAATGGGGTTCACTATTTTAAACATGAAAACTAGGAATCAAACCCATTCACATAAACATTCTTTAGGGAAACAACAACTAGGCCCAACTACAAACCCTTGGAAGAGTTGGGAACAATAATTAGTTTTTTCCTTTGTTGAGTATAAGAACAACTGGATAAGATAGAATAATGGAATACAAGAACTAGAGATAATGATGCAAAATTCAGAGTAATCAACATAAAAAATAAGTTGTAGAATAAATATCTAGACTTTGAGTACAAATCTCTAAAGGAGAATCGAAGAGGAACCTATGTCTGCAATTTGAGCTTGAAAGTGTTGGATTATGTCAATAGGCATCAATATCCCCAAGGTGTCTAATGTAAATATCAAAAAGAAATTTAGGATCAAGATATCACTCTGAGTATTTCCCTGAGATCTCATAAAAAAAGTGTTAGACATAGACAACAATTTTCATCGTCTTGGGTTTCTCCTTCTTTAAAATCTAGCTCTCTTTATCTCAATTTGTACTTTTTGAAACTATATTCCTTGTCCACTAAACCTGTAACTTACACACACAAAAGAGGGAAAATAGTATTGCTTGATAGGGTTTGCCTAGGTCAAACCTTGGGTTTGAAATTAACCCTATAATGAAGAATAAATAGAAAAGAGTGCTTACCCTTGTAGGCTAGAGGTTGGACCTAAAATAAAATGTTGAATTAAAATGTTATACCTTCATTCATGAATCTCCCTTTCCTTGATGTTCTCATGAAAGGTTCATGCTGTTATGTGGAAACTCATGCATGCCTTTACATAAAAATTTTCATGGATGCCATAGTGAATGCTTGAAAATATAAATAGTTCACCTCTCCTTCACTACCTTTGTATATGTTTGATTTCTTGCTAAGATAAAGATGAATTAAAAACTTGTGGAGAGATGACCGAGGGATGTTTAAGATGAGGAGACAACACTTTATTTTATACCTAACCTCATGAAACTTATTGAAAATTATGAAGAAGAATGAAATCAAGTATCTTTTCTCTCTTAACTTATTTTCAACCATTAAAGAGTTTAAATTTGGGCCTTTTTTGCCTGGACTATGGTGCTTAACACCCTAGTCTAGGAGGAATAGGGAACTAGTCACCCTAGTCCAGTCCTTTTGAATAGGGAAAAGGTTAGGAAGCAAGAGGAGAAAGCACACACCACATATCTAGTACAAATTTGAGCAGAATTAAGAATAATCAAGGTAAAGGAGGAAGAACACCAACGTGGGACCCAAAGGAGCATGAAATTGTGTGGGGATAAAATTTACAACACTATAGGATCTTTATCATGTAAGGATAGTATAAGTTAATGAAGGTCATAATATATTCAATTAGGATATGAATTGAAAATATATTAATTTTTGTTTTATGGATAAATTTTTTTCAATATAGGTAAAAATAGGTTTCTAAAAGGGCTCAATTTTTTTTACAATAGAATAGTCCAAGGCACATAAAGTGAGTTCCCTAGTATATGTAACAACTTGGAGGATAGAGAGAAAACAATTGTAAAAAGACTACCTATCAAAAAACAATATGGAAAGTTATATTCTAAATGATGTTATATATCTATTCCTACATACCCACACACCTTAATACTAGTATTTAACTATGACATACACTTGAGAAGAGCTTTCTTCTACCATTGAAATAATCTAGGAAACATAATTCTCGAAATCCTTAGACAAAGGAGAAGGGCAGAGAAACCTCCATAGCTAGCCCCAAAAAGGGCATTGGTATAAGGAGATGAATGCTTAATTGGAGAAATTGGTTATTGGGAAACCTCAACAAGAATAGGTGTAAATTGCAATAAAGGTAAATATGGCTTTAGTAGTAATGGATTCAAACTATAGATCAACTAAATGAAGAACTATGGAAAAAATTCTAACATAAATTGGGTGACTTTTGCAAGCCTTAACAAGCCTACAAGGTATTATTGTAGGATACAATATTGTTGATTTATGCTTAGAATGAGTGAATTCCTTGGAGTCAAACTCAGATATGTTAGGAAATATTGAAAGGAGAGTGAGGAAGTAGTTCTAGCACCACATAATAGAGGTTGGATTTTGGATAACACAAGGATAATATGAATCCAATTGCCTACTAGAAAAGTAACTAGTACAATGGAAGGGGATACCCTTGTATTTGATAGACTAAGTCTAAGGATGATCTCCTCTTATAAGATAACCTCCACAAAAAGAGCCTTTAATAAATTTATGGATGGTTTCTTTTATGTATTCACTTTGAATTATAATTTAAACAATAATTTGGTCATGTGTTACATATTATTATTCTTTAAGTATTTAATTATTTTTAAACATTGTAAATAAGTATATATTAACAAGTTGAGTTACTTGAGTTTTATCCAAAAAAATTAAAGACCGATGATAGGGGAAGAGCCCCAATAGTTGTTATATTTCCAATTACCATTCTCTTTATGCACCCAACCTCCCAATTACTAACTTTAAAGAAACCAAAAAAATAATAACTAAAAGGCCATTAATAAATTTCACATGTACCAATAATCGCCCACTTTTGAGCAGTTTTGGATCATAATTGGCTCATTTGTTCATATTATTTGGGGCATTTGTCCATGACTACTAGACCATTTATTCATTAGTATTGGTAATTTTAATTACATGGTTATTGGGACATCTTTAAGTAGGTATTGGGTGTTAATGTGTACTCTTTGACCCTTGCGCACATAATGATTCCCACAGTGTGCATCGTTACTACCCAGAAGCTAGAACAATAGTTATAAGTAGTTTGGTCACATACAAAGATAATGAAAAAATTTATCGAAATCTAATGTACCCTTTAGGATCTGTGGACATGTGAACTTAGCTATAACAACTACTAGTACACTTCCCCTAATAAAAAAATAAAAAATATACCAAAAATAAAAATACAAGAAAGATAAATTATGAAAATTGACCATCCAAAACATACTAAGATCAATACAATTACTAATTTATACTTAATAAAATAAAAAATAAATAATAACAAAAATAAAATTGAAATATATTAATAATGAAATATAACTGATATATTACTCTCATTTATCATCTCCATTTATTTTTCTCAAGGAAAAACTTGTTTACAATGATTTCCCTACTCTGAAGTTCATTCACAACGTAAATATTGTCTATCACTCTTTTATATTATATGGAGTTTCCTTGCTTTCCTATATGAAACTTCAAATTAATTGTAACTCGTGATATAATTTTAAAAAGGCCATTTTCCAAAGTTATAATTACTTTATTTTTCATTCAATTGTTTCTTATAGAATCATTGGTCATTTAACAAATACTTTTATTTAGTTGAGTTATATTATTCAACAATTATTGTAGAGTTTTTAGCCAATGTAACTTTAGATTTTGACCAGTGGGCTCTCTTTGTTCATCATGTGGTATGACACTCTCCCCAAATTTGATGTGAAGGTTAAGAGCTCCTCGCTGAAGATTTTCCACAACTAATATTTATTTATTCATCAAAGCCTAATCATGTAGATTTCCGTCCTTAACAATATATTGTTGTCCTAGATCACAATAGTTTCATTTCTCTTATTTTATTAGTTCAATGTATTTGTCATGGCTCACTTGATTCCAATGTCAAACCATTTGTTTATTGTATCTTGTTTAAATTGCATGAAAATAATATGCTAAGCCAATGAAAGTGAAAAATAATAATGAAATTATACAGTTACAAGACAGCGAATTTGTTTTAACAGCCAAATTCTCAAATGCTTTGCCCATGTATTAAGGTTTAACTTCATTGTAGGAGACAAAATTTAAATATATTGATAGGCATCTCTCATATCAATGGCTAACAAGCACCCCTTATGGATACAGAAGGTCCACTGCAATGATTTTTGCAGTGGAACCAGAAATAATGCAGACAAAGTTCAGTGTATTTTCAAAAGGTAGAAATGGCCCACTGCTCATAACTTTATGTGGGGGGAACAATTACTGGATGGTGATTTTTAGTACATGTTCAATACCTAATCACATGATTTTGGGCTTGACAATGCATAGATCGGACTAAATGATCATAATGAGCTGCTCACTGTTTTGTCACTTCCTTGTTCCTCTCAATCAATCTGACTACATGCCCATTCATCATAATGCGTAAGTTTCTATTCAATGAACATCCAATTGCTTTTCCCCACGCATTAAATATTGTAAAAATGAGCTCAATGATCATTTTAGCTCTTTTAAAAATGTGTGCAGCAAAAGATACAGACTGTCACATTTGTAAAATGCAGCACCACAAGCATTCAATCTTTGTTAAAGTTTTAAAGTATTTTTTTGAATTTTTTAATGTTTCAAATTGACTTTTTAGTATGGAGGTTTTATTTAAAATTAATTGTATGTATTTTTGTATTAATGTTATAGATCACACTAATTTATTATATATGTTTTTGTATCGACATTTTAGATCACATTCATAGATTTATCACCCTCTTTCTTTTTGGCTAGATCACTGAGTGTCATCATAAAGGTCTATACAAAACTATACATAATTGATTCTAGAGACTATAGAATAAAGCCACGCCAAGAAGCAATCAAGCCTTTCGAAAGCTTCAAAAGTTACCTCAGCCCTCTATATCTCAAATTAATCTAGAAGCATGGAAGTTTCATTTATAATTTTCTTTTAAAATCAATTGTTTATGTTTTTTTATCAATGCTTCAGATCATGCTCAATGATCCATCACTCTCATCTTTTTTATGATGGATTGAAGAGTGGGAAAAAATGTTGATACAAAAAAACTACACAATTGATTTCGGAGACAATCTTTTGAATACTGCATAGATAGTAGAATAAAGTCATTGTAGGAAGTAACCAATCCTTGTGAAAGTTTCCAAAATTACTTGAACCCTCCATGTCTCAAACTAATCTTGAAGCATGAATCTTTCATTTATAAATTTCTTTTAAAATCGATTGTGTGTGTTTTTGTGTCAACAGTTCACATCACATTCAGCAACCCATCACTCTCCTCTTTTTCATGATGGATCGCTGATTGTGATAAAAAATTCGATACAAAAAAAATACACAGCTGATTCCATAAACAGTCTTTCGAATATTATGTAGAATATGGAATAAAGCCACAGCAAGCAATCAATCCTTGCGAAAGCTTCCAAAGTTACTTGAGCCTTCCATGTCTCAAACTAATCTTGTAGCGTGGAAGTTTCATTTTAAAATTTCTTTTAAAAACAATTATGTATATTTTCGTATCAACTTTTCAGATCATGCCCACCACACATTGCTCTCCTCCTTTTTATGATGGATCGCTAGGTGTAATAAAAATTGTCAATACAAAAACATACACAGTTGATTCTAAAGACAATTATTTGAATACTCCGTAGATTGTGGAATAAAGCCACAAGATGAAGCAATCAATCCTTGTGAAAGCTTTCAAAGTTACTTGGACCTACTATGTCTCAAACTAATCTTGTAACATGGAGGCTTCATTTTAAAATTACTTTTAAAATCAATTGTGCATGTTTTTGTATTGTGTTTCAGATCACACTTAACGACTCATCGCTCTCCTCTTTTTTATGATGGATCACTAAGTGTTATCAGAAATATCGATACAAAAACATACACAATCGATTCCAGAAACAAATCTTTTCAATACTGCATAGACTGAGGACTTAAGTCACAACAAGAGGCAATCAATCTTTGTAAAAGCTTCTGAATTTACCTGGGCCTGCCATGTCTCAAACTAATCCTGTAACATGGATGCTTGATTTTAAAATTACTTTTAAAATCAATTGTGCATATTTTGTATCATGCTTGAGATCACACTCAGCAACTCATCACTCTCATCTTTTTTATGATGGATTGCTAAGTGTGATCAGAAATATCAGTACAAAAACATACACAGTTGATTCCAGAAACAATCTTTTGAATAGTGCGTAGGCTGTGGACTAAAGTCACAGCAATAAGCAATCAATCTTCGTAAAAGCTTCTGAAGTTACCTGGGCCTGCAATCTCTCAACTAATCTTGTAACATGGAGGCTTCATTTTAAAATTGCTTTTAAAATTAATTGTGTATGTTTTTGTATCGATGTTTCAGATCACACTTAGTGATTCATCACTCTCCTCCTTTTATTGATGTATCACTGAATACAATCAGAAACCTCTATATACAAACATATACAATTAATTGATTTCATACTTTTGTATCAATGTTTCAGATCACACTCAACTTTTCATCACTCTCCTCCTTTTTATAATAGATCGTAAGTGCGATCCCAAACCTTGTTACACAAACATTTACAACTGATTTCAAAAACAATCTTTTCCTAGAACACATAGAATATAAAACACTCATGCCAAACATGGAGACTCTCAGTCCTTGAAAGTAGATTAAAGAAGTTCCTACTTTAGAAAAAAGGTAAACTGACTAATCATTCTGTATTGGTCGTCCATACTGTGCCGTAGCAAGAATCTTTCTCTGGATCTTAGGAGCTCGATAAACTGGATCCAGGCAGCAGTGTATCTTAATGGGCCGGTGAATATATAATACTTTACTGATTACATTCAGTGCAGATCATTTTCCTAAGGCTGGGAAATTGTGTAGATAAAACAAAGCTGGATAGCGACGGCCAAAAAGAGAGATGAGAGATAAAACGAAAATAGCGCCGCCGCCTTGGCGCAAGCGACGAAACGGGGAGCCCATATCATCGGCGCTGGCGGTCATGTGAGAGGAGTTCTCGGGCAGCGGGCAGCAGCAGATTCTGTATTAGTCCTATGGCATATGCCTGGCCCCTGGGCCTCACCACCACGTGACCGTGTCCCGCGAATATTGGGGGCATTTAGATAAGATTGGCAAGAACGACGAAAGGTGATTGGTTCAAGGGGGCCAGTGGCGGAGCCGCTGTCTTCATTGCCGCCATTTCGGCTCCGCTGCCCCCGCCCGTAATACAATTTATAATTATGACTTGTTCCACTAATTTAATCATATCCCGCCTTTCCCTCTTTACTTCCTGTCGACTCCTTTCAAAACCAACTATATTCAGCAAAAGGTGGACCATGATAAGACATTTGAGTTTCTAATGCTTCGTTATATTTAATACCCTATTTTGGGAAGGGGAGACACAAAAACATAAGAATGCTCTACCCACCATGTAGATTCACATGGCCCAACACAAGTGCCTTTGTCTCTCATGTTAGTTTCTTCTCTCGAGAACTCAATGCACATGGGATCCAATTTCTCAAATACAAAATGGCATTGTGCTACTGAGGACATGAGTAAGTTCAGGAGGGAACTCCATTAATTAGTTGTTTTTTTCTCATGGTCTTGCTCTCTCCATAATAGTGGCCTTCTTGCATCATGCCCATGCCTTTTAGCTTTATTATTAAAGTAAGATTTGGCATCAATTTGCTTTTTAGATGTATGGTTTATGTGTAGAGTTATTTGAGTTAAATTTGATAAATTTCATTTATTGGTTTTTTAATGGGTCTGTTTTTTTCATAATGGTGACTTTTCATTATATTCTTACTGTTTTTTTTTAATTATTAAAGTAAGATTTAGTATCAATTTGCTTTTCAGATGTATGCCTTCCTGTAGAGTTTTTCTAGTTTAAATTTTATAATTTTACTTGTTTTTGGGTTATTATAGCTTTCTTATAGGTCTGCTTAGCTCTCAATTTAGGTATTATCTTTTCACCCATCATAATCATTCATTAGTGTGCTTATCTGTCACCCACTACCATTTTGCATTAATTATATGACATGACATATTTTGTTGGTGTGTGTTAAATACAAGTTAAAATTTCCTGAAAGCTATTGATTAATACATACATTCAACTATAATTATTCAACATATGTGACGTCAACTTCTTGTAAATTAGAATTAAAATTTACTGTATTGTGATCAAGTACATATCAAAAGAAAACATGTACAACTCCATCTACAACTGCCAATGCTATATACGATAACCATAATTATTGATTATATTCTAATACACATAAAAAAATTTACAATTTTCATATTTTATATACTTCCAATTATAACAAAACATAATACACAATGAACTTATACATTATATATCTCTTAACCTTGTCAATAAATTTTTCCAAAAACAATTCCCTCTTATTTTCAACATCTAATCATCCTTTGATTCATAACTAAGTATACCTAAAAAAATCACTTAATTGAATTAAAAGATGATGTAATACACAATGAATTTCAATAATAAGATAAATTATCTAAATTATGAAAATTATTTGAATTTATAATATAGTTTCAAAATTACTAATGATGTGTAATAAGCTAAATAAAGATATAAAATGTATTCATGTTATAATAATAATATAATCATATAATTTATTAAATAAATTAAAATAGTAAATTCAAAAAATAGTGAGATGTTATATATAAAAGTATTTATTGAAGAAAATGGTATATTTAAAAATAAAAAATTAAAAGAAAGAAAAATACTAGATAGTTGATTATTAAATTATTGTATTTAAGTTACATTTTAAAGAAAGAACATTATTATCTATTTACTTAACATCATATATGTGTTTAGTTAAAGCTACTTCAGACTTTTATAAAAAAATGAGCAACATTGATCTAAATTTTTAACTTGGATCGTTAAAAATTGGCATATGTGTTGAATTTTGAAATAATGCAAACTAATAAAATGTGTTATTTTTATTGTATTTTATATTTGTATTTCTTCATAAAATTAAAAAGTTAATTAATTATATATTTTATAAAATCAGCACCATAATCTAGTTGCTATAAATTATTGAAAAATGAAGTAACATGTGATGTCCCTCTTTATATGGTAAATTTTATTGTTATTCCTTCTGATTTTTCTTGTGTATTTATAACTTGAAACTTTGGTGCATCGATTTATTTTCTCCTAATTTTGATAAATAAATATTCTAAAATAAATATTAAAATGTATATGTATTAAAAATATAATTGTATCCATGATATATCAACTTTTATTTTATTAATTTATTAAAAATACTAAAAAAAATACTAGCTGGACATAGAATTGTTTATCTAGTGCATCGTAGGTTTTTTCAAAATTTTAAATGAATTTTAGTATTTCTTATGCATATGATAATCAACCTTATATTTTGATGCTAATGACTTAGTTTTTGTAAAAATGAAAAATAAAATATAATTTAAAATATACATAATAATTATACCATTAAATTTTTTTTTTTTTAAAGGCTACACTTATAGTTCTACAAAGAGTATTTTTATATTTTTTTAAAAATATTATTTGTATGAGTAGGAGTTGTTGAAACATCAAATATTTGGAATAATATTTTATTTGAAAATTGCCCTCAAACAGATTCTACATATGTATTTAGTGACAATTTTTAGTTGGAAACATTGTGGACATATCTAAGATAGTTAGAATGAGTCTAGCTAGATCCCATGTTTGACCAAAAATGTTTTTTAGTTAGAAAGGCTTAACTTCACTTATGAAAAGATAAATTGACTAAAAGTATGATTTTTTTTTGTAATTTTACCCTACATTCAACCATTACTAACACTAATTATAGCTATAATTTATTCATCTTATTTTAATGTTTAGATTTTAAATGGAAAATTATTATTGGAAGCATTATAATTCAAAAGAGTGATATTAAAATAGATTATTTAAATATTTAGTAGTATCATAAGAATATTTTCTCTTAATACAACTCAAAATATGCCAATTGTTTGAATATTATGATCTCACATGAAAAATGTGATAGAAGTCTCGTCAATAAAAATTGCCACCCTTAGAGAAGGGGGAATTTATCATTTGGGAGAAATAGAAAAATATGAATCATACTTCTTATAATTTTTACATAGTAATTCAATGTACTAGTGGTGTTTCTTAATTTAAATATAATATTGAAGAAGTATATATATAATTGATCTACAAGAAAACTAGGATGGATATTATGTACCATAGTTAAAGTCAACATTATAATAATTAGAAAAGAATGGAGTTAAAAATGTGAACCCTAGGATAAAAAGTCATATCATGTTATTATTACATAATAATTCAACGCACTACTAGTTTTTCTTAATTAAAACACAACATTGAATATGTATATATATAATTGATCTACAAAAAATTAGGATTGATATTATGTACCATAGTTAAAATCAGCATTACAATACCCCGGAATAAGAATGAAGGTGTCTATTTACATTAGACAAACCTAAGTCAGATAAAAACCTCCTCATCTATTAATCTTCGTGATTGAAATTATCTCTACTATCATTTATAAATGGTTAGCATCTTGAGATCATATAGTCTCCCTAACATTTATATGGCCATTGCATAATCATTTCCATTTTTTAAATTATAATTATGTAATAAAATGTCAACACAAATCAAGGGATACAAAGAAGCTAAGAAATCTAATATGACTCTAGATGGTTATCAATAGAATATGAATTTTATGAGGAGTCTTGTTGTACGTATTCCTTCCCTACTCTTAGGATCTTATAGGACCTACCCAAGTGTGATAGTATTTAGTTATTCCAAGGATTCATAATATCCTTAATGCCAAATTATCTCTACACACTATGAAAATATTAAAAAAAATATTCTCCCACTTCATTGAAGAATAAATATGTATAAAATGTTGGAATCAAGGAACACTGAAAGGGAGGGGGGTGAATCAGTGTTCTACAACCTTTAACATTATTAATCAGATTCTTCAACCATCTAATGCAAATCAAAAAAAGAAAGATGCAAACACATAAAGAAAATATCCACAACACCATAACACCATATTTATACGTGGAAAACCTGATTAAGGGAAAAACCACGGTGGGATTGAGACCCACAATATTAATATATTCTATCAGAAGTATAGAAATATTACATAAGGGGAATACACGTGCATTTAGGAACACTGCCTAGAGCTCACTACTCAAATTACCATAAACGCTATCCTTTACTTACGCACGTGTAACTATGCATAATCACTCACAAATACTCTCCATACAACCACCAATATAAAAAATGACAATATCAATCGCTCTTATATATCTGTAAAATCAAATTAGGTCTTCTACATGTCGGCCCAAAAATGCATAACACACAAATAAAATGTGTATACCAAGTTGGCTCGATCTGAACTTTAAAATAATCATGTGGACAAAAAATAATTGTCCACAAACTTCCCATATGTCGTTTGACCATCCTCGAACATAAAAAAAACCACCAAAACCAACCCAGATAATCTATACAATGATTATCCACATGAGACTATTGATGAACATTGTTGTATCCAAAAACCTATACTTTGGACCTTCTAACTTGCTCCACAATCATCACCAGAGGCTAAGATCATGGAATAACATACTAGATACATTTATCAGGATTCCCTTAGCTCCGCAACGCAATCTATTCAAATAAAGTGAAATGCTGAACAAAATATACTAACCTCTATCGGATGCCTTGTTCTAGATCACTAGACTTAACCAAATCTTTATTTTGTCTTCTGGTAGGATCAAATCACACACTGCAGATATAATCTCTAACTTGGGTTGCCATCCATGACAACATCTGATGCTTAGTGTAGTGTCTCTTTCCAACAATCTCCCCCTTTGGCATTGATGGCAACATTTAGTGAAAAATGACTAATTGTCAGAATCAATACCAATATATGTACACTACAAAACTTGAAATCTTAAAATTATAGAATTCCAGAACTCCCCCTAAGATGAATACAACATTTTTCACTACATTACACTCCCCCTTTGACATCAATGGCATAGGTAGGGATCCAGATGCCAAAATTCAAGCCAAAATTTATTATATAGAAGCAAACATACACATTGTTGGAATCCAAGAACACTGAGAGGGGTGTTGGCATTCTACAATCTTATGAGAATAGTTGATGTTGTCATTGATGGAAACCAACTGGCAACCATTTGGCAACCAACTGGCAACCAATTGGCAACCAGCCAGCAGATACTGGCAATGGCAATAGATGTCTACATACACGGGCAGGCACTTCACCGACATCGACAACAATGCATACCAACACTCAGGCCGACATGGAATAAACTTTTGTTTATTGTATTTTAATGTAATTATCCTTTGTAAATCCGACATCCGACATGGTACATTGTAATAGACTCATATATGTATCAGATCTTATAGGTCATTTTGTAAGTAGATAGATAAGAAGTATAAGGCAATTTTGTATAAGGTGATATAGTTGACATCGAAGGTTTTGGTTATTGTTTGAGCTTAAACTGGTACTGAACCTGGCATATGAGATGTTTTTTTGAGCAGTACATTGTGTTGGATTTTATTAATCCATTTTGTAGTCAGTGTGACTCTTTATTGAGTAGTGAGCTCTAGGTTGTTGGCCTCCCTGCATGTGCAGGCCCCTCATTGTAAGTAGTATTTATTCATTGGTCAGTGGGTAAATACTGTGGGTCACAAATCCCACTGAGATTTTTCCCACACTGGGTTTCCTCATTAAATATCTTGTGTTATGGTGTGTTTTCTATGCTTCCTCTATTGTTCTTATTTGCTGCATTAATTCTTATATACCGGTACACTATTTTGGGATGCAAAGTTTTAAATAAGCATAAATATTCTACAAACCGGTTAGACACTAATTCACGCCCCCCTCTCAGTATCTTTGGGACTTTCATTGAATCTAACAATTGGTATCAGAGCCTAGTCCTCTATTTTTAAAAGCCTAACAACTTGAGGAAGATTCTGACACCAATACAGATGGAGAACTTAAGAAAATAGTTGGAAGGAGCTCTTGAAGATTTTGATGTAGAGAAATTGAAGAATATCAAACTTGAAGATGATCTGAGGATTGCACAGGAATTCATTAAAGGACTTTAGGAGAACTTTTCTATAGTACAAAATAAAATAAAAGAACTTCATGAGAAGTTGCAGAATGATGATGATGAAAAAGAAACTCTTAAAGACATTGCAAACAAGTTGAGACAAGAAAACAATAATATGAAGAATGAAATGCAAGATATGACTATGAGGTTATGTACAGATATTGAAGATAGGAAGAAGAATGAAGAAGACTTGACTAGGAGACTTAATGATGCTGGAAATGAAAATCTGAGACTTAGTCATGAAAATGATACGTTGAAGACAGACTTGATTCACATGTAACATGATAAAACTGAGCTTATGAGACAAGTTGGAATTCTAGAAAATGAGTTGGCTACTACAAATAAACACAAAGACAAATTCAAGAAAAGCTCAGAGGAACTTGATGATATGTTGAAAAGTCAGAAGCCTAATGGAGATACTAATGGACTTGGATTTGAAGTTGGAGAAAGTTTTGGTACTGCAAACAATCAAGATTAGAACAAACTGGTAAGACAACCTAATGCTTATAAATTTAATGGCAAATGTTTCAATTGCAACAAGTTTGGTCATAGAGAAAATTAGTGTAGATTTAGAAATAATCAGAATATGAACTCACCCACCGGTCAATGTTCCAAATGCGACAAAGTTGGTCATAATTCATAAAACTGCAGAATGAATATGAAATGCTATGTTTGTGGAAGATTTGGACATTTATCTAATCAATGCAGATCACAAACCGGTCAAGGATATGGAAAGGCTATTCAGAGGAATACTGTGACTTGTTATGCATGTAACAAGATTGGACATATTGCAAAATTTTGTAGAAGCAAGAATGCACCGGCAAACAATATGAGATCTAGCTTGAAGGGAAAAGAGAAGGTAGAAGAAGTAAAGCAAGAATTTTCTAAACAATGGATTAAGAAAAGAGATCAGAGAATTGATGAAACTATATCTTCACTGATAGAACAGAGTAATTGTCCACCGACAGGAGACTCTTCATCTAACTAAGGAATAATCCCTTGGGGGTATGGCAGCGAATTGAAAAATAGGCATTCTACCCTCGGTTGATGGTGAGAAGATACATTTCTTCTTTACTGGCAGGTGTGTTAAGTTTTCACTTAGCCAATGAGCAATTAATGATGTTTTAGAGAAAAGTTTTGGCTATATAGCATCGAGAAACCCTCATTTCAAACTCATCGAGCATTCAATCGAACAAAGGCATTCAAGGCGAATCTGAGAAGTGTTTTTCAAGCATTCAACAAACATCTGGATAAGAGGTATTTTTCATAATGGATGCTTCATCTTCTATTCCTGAATTTATTCTGAACCCTATCATTGTGGAGAATGTGAAACGCCCTAGGCTCGTAATCAAAATAATTCCCAAGATTGTGAAGCAAGAAGACTCTGAGGAGATTTTTCAAAAATACCTAAGGGTATAGCATTTGTAGAAGACCCTAGGATTTACATACATTGCAATATAGAAGACTTAGGATCTAAGGAGTTAATGAAAATGTTTAACAAGGTCATTTGTGATGAACATGGAATTGTTAAACCTGAACATAAGATTGTGGAAACTTTAGGTTTTGTGGAGATACTGAATATCCCTCAATTTCCAGAGGAAGTGGTAAGGATTGTATTGAGTAGAACACATGGAGAATTCTTATGGTTGGATTATGTTTGTAAGATAACCCGACAAGCAATTAGGGCAGTTACTGGTTTACCCTCAACCGGTAGTAGACCTGATAAGACAAAGAAGATTCCCAACAAAATGGTGACAAGCCTAACCAGAGCAACATCTGAGAATAGATCACTTAGAGTAAATGGCATTAAGGACATCAATGTGAGATATGTAAGTATGGTCCTTGGATACAAAGCCACACATGCTAATAGACTCAATTATGTTTCCAGTCTTTGTATTTATAGTGCATATGAAATGATAAACAATTCTAAGATAGATGTGTGTGAATGGTTAAAAGATGAGCTTATTGATAACCTGAAAAAGATTAAGGGAGACAAAAAGGGTACTTTCCGCTTTGGAAACCTTCTGGTATATTTGATGTTATATTTCACCAAAGAGATCCCTGGTACAGGTCACAAAGACTTTGTTTATGATACACCGGTAGGAAAACAACTACAGGAAGCTTTTATCGATATGGGAATTGATAGAGATAACAACATAACAAATTACTTTAAAACTTTCCAATCTAAGATAAGAGCTAGGGAAATAATTTCTCAAAGCATAGTTGAGAAATATGACAAGCAAATCTATTTTGTCATTAAAAGAGATGAAACCTGGATGGAAGCAGTAATCCCTAGAACTATTTGGGATACTGAAATGGGTTATGAGGTTGATCTACATATTTTGGAAATGTATTCAAAAGCACTTCTTGAAGCACCTAAAGAACCATCTGAGGAAATATTTGGAAGTGCTGAAACTATAGCTAGTAAAGTATCAATGGAGAAAAATAAGAAGAAAAGAGACAAATTCATTAGGGATGCATCTAAGAAAGCACAAGGAATCAAAGAAAATGTCATGAACCTTAGTGGCATATCGGCTAGTGAGCTTCAAGGACTTCAACCAGAGGCACACATTTCACCGTTTGACACATCTTCTGACAGTGACAGTGGGAAGGTTGTTGAGTTCAAAAGAGTGGAAAGAAAATGGAAAGCCTCACCGATTGCTTCTCCTACTCCGAAGAAAACAAGATCTTTAAGGAAGAAACAACAGGAGGTTAGGGAACCAAAGAAGAAGCTTACTCCAAAGAGAAAACAGACACTGGTTACCCCTTCATTGAATGATTTACTGAATGAGATAACAGAGGAAGGTAATTTATCTAATGTGAATAAATGGTATACTTCTTCAAATAACACTGACAGGGTAACTATTGAAGAAAGCATTGTTCTTCATTTAGACATTTATAAGAAAATTTTGATTGAAGTTATTGATGAGCTACCAAATGATCTCTACATGATTCTGGAAGCTAAAAGGATATCAATGATGGAATTAGATAAGAAATTGAAAGTTGAAGCACTCTTGGCTGTTCACTCAATTAAATCCAAAGAAGAAATAGATGAACTTATTTTTTAGGCTAACCGATCAGTATTTGCTAGTGGACACTGACAAGTGAGCCTGATGGCTGGAAGAGTAAAGGAAATTGCAGAAGAAACAACGTATAATTGGGATACATTCTTTGTAGAGAAAGAAAAACAAGAGGAAAAGAACAGACCCAAAAAGACATTTAAGGTTTATCAAAAGGACAAAGGTAAAGGAAAAATTGGTGGCATTCCAAATATTAAGATTACTAACAATCTTTCATTGCCACCTTTGGATACTGCATCGGTACACTCAGAAGATCCACCGATTATTGACACTAAAAGTATAAGACATGATGATACTAATCCTGAGTCAGAGATACTTTTTACAATGAATGTAGATAATCGAGAGGTAAACATTGTTGTGGATAAGGAAACCTTTGAAGTTAAGGCTGACAATGTTGACAATAGAAACATAGCAGAGGAACCGGTACAAACTATTAAAACTAAGACATCAACATAAATAGAGCAATTGACACAGACTGAAAAACCTACTAAAGATAAAGGTACTAGCATAGGGCCACTAGAGATAGACAAATAGGTAGAGAAACAAACTGAGGTAGAGGTGCACACAAAGACAGAGAAATCGGCAATCACAGAAACAATCTGAGAAACCTTTAAAGGTTGAGATGCAAACACAGACTGATCCAACAAAAGAAAATGCAATCAAAATGGACACATCTGATGGAAGCAAAAAGGTAATAAAAATGACTGGTCAGACATCCAACACATCTACGGGTGAATTCAAACCTACCAATGTTACAAAGGTACTTTTGGATTCACTTAAGAAGATAATGGATTGCAATGCATTGGCCTATAAGGCAATTGATAGAATACTAACCATTCTTAAGTTGATTGCACCAAATTGTAAAATAGATCACATTACTGATTCTTTGGGTAAATTGGACACATTGTCCATATTTATAGTTGATAATGCAATAACTATTGATAAGGTGAATGAGGACACAATTAAGGAGAGAGTTGAAAAAGAGAAAAACACATTCTTTGAAGACACTATAAATAAATGTATAGAACACTTAAATACATTATTACTAGTACTTAACTCTACAATTTTGGAGTACAAGGAGCTATATAAGGAAATATGCAAACCTCACCTTTTGACAATGGACATAGATGAGGAGATCAGAGAAACACAGAAAGAAATTGATGACATAGAAGATAATATAATTGGTTCATCCGGACATATATTAGTTTTTGAGCAAGAAATGACAGGTTTTGAGGAGAAGTTAGGGAAACTTGAGAAAGAGAAGGCAAGGATAAGGTCAAATGCCCGAGAACTTAAAAATAAACTTGGTCCTAAGTTGGACAATCTTATCACTCACATAATTGAAATATCTAAGGCATTAGTTCAAGGAGAGCAATCACTAGAGTAACACATGCATTATCTCACCGGCATGATCCAACAGACTGGGGAAACTTTAAATGATAGTAAAAGGTTTATGCAGAGTCTGAATTTATTTTTGGCAGATATTTTTCAGATTGCAACCAACCAGTTACAGATTTTGAGGTGAAATTTTTGACCTCATTTTATTATTTTTGACAACATTTTTCATTGATGTCAAAGGAAGAGTAGTGGAGAGAAAAATACATGTACAGAGGAGATCACTTGCTTAGGGGGAGCACATCTTTTTGGAATCTTTTTGGACTTCAATTTTTGGAAAAAGTTTTTGGATTTTTCTCATGAGTGTTGCCATCAATGCCAAAGGGGGAGATTGTTAGCATTCTACACTCTTATGAATAGTTGATGTTGTCATTGATGGAAACCAACTGGAAACCATCTGGGAACCAACTGGAAACCAACTGGCAACCATCTGGCAACCAACCGGCAGATACTGACACCGACAATAGATTTCTACATACACCAGCAGGAACTTCACTGACATCGGCAACAATGCATACCGACACTCAGGCCGACATGGAATAAACTTTTGTTTATTGTATTTTAATGTAATTATATTTTGTAAATTCGACATGGTACACTGTAATAGACTCATATATGTATGAGATCTTATAGGTCATTTTGTAAGTAGATAGATAAGAAGTATAAGGCAATTTTGTATAAGGTGATATAGTTGACTTTGAAGGTTTTGGTTATTGTCTGAGCTTAAACCGGTACTAAACCTGACATATGAGATGTTGTTTTGAGTACTACATTGTATTGGATTTTGTTAATCCATTTTGTAGTCAGTGTGACTCTTTATTGAGTAGTGAACTCTAGGCTATTGGCCTCCCTGCATGTGCAAGCCCCTCATTGTAAGTAGTATTTTGGTAGGGAGGCTACCTAGCTTACCATGAATTAGGCTTCTTTAATGGTTTGTTTCTATCCCCTCCCAGGTTCACGTCTACCTCACTAGACTTATCAAGGCTTCCCTACCATTTGTTTGCTTATCTCACTTTTCTCAAGCTCACCAGGTAAGCTTTCTCACTAAAACCTTGCAGGGATGTAGGGCACACACACATATTCCCTCATTGCAACACCACCCATCTTGTTTGTTTTAGAAAACTTTTCTCTATTAGATTCACAATGTCATGGTTTCAGGCTTGTAGCCTTCTGGAACATCTTCCAGTTCTCAACAGATTCCTTCCCTACAAGTTATCTTCATTACATTACTGAAACCTAGTCGGACTACTTCCA
The DNA here is from genome assembly GCF_030272615.1 of Cryptomeria japonica. Lineage (NCBI taxonomy): Eukaryota > Viridiplantae > Streptophyta > Pinopsida > Cupressales > Cupressaceae > Cryptomeria > Cryptomeria japonica. The sequence continues at coordinate 572,335,790 of NC_081408.1, forward strand.
AGCTTGCCTAGGCTCAGTATGCAGAAACAATGATTGCCATTTCCTGGTTTCCTCCTACTGCTATTTTACTCATACTATACATTTTTGGCTCTTCCTAAAGCACTCCAATGGTCGTGTTGATCCCATGGTGGAGTTTCAAGACAAAGCCATATTTACAATGTGGATTCAAACAAAGAACGAACAACAAAAAGGAAACTCTAGCTACATAACTATAATGAAAAAATTAACAAAACAAAATAGAACAGTATTCAGTAATCGGGACCAAAAAACAAAGTTGTATGTATTTCTTTTGTTTTTCTAAAATGATCCAACAACCCCTTACAATTCATCTTTGCAAACTCTTATAGCTCATCCATCCATCATGGAAACATAGATGGTTACAAAATGGAAGGAAAATAGTTATATATGGGTTCATCGACATAGCCTCATAAGTTGATGCCCATTGGCGACTTGCAAAAATCCGCACCTTTCCATCAGATGATTGGGGTAACCAAAACACACCTACCCGATACCCGATAACCAAAAATCTGCACTTTTTCCATCATCCTTCAGGGTAACATCAAATCCTACTTCCCGATGGCCGATGGTGACTTGTCACGCTCCACACTTCCTATCAAGCTTCGACATAACATCAACTTCTCTTTCCGATGGTCGATGGCGACTTATCACGCTTCACATTTCCTATCGGGCTTCGACGTAACATTGAAGCATTCTTGTCGATGGCCGATGAACCTCCTCCAGTTGTGCACTTTCTATTGGGTTTCAACATAGGTGAGAACCTTTCTTGTCGATAACCGATACCACTCGGTCTGCGCCTATTCCTTCCCATCGAGTCATCGGGGTAGCGTAAAACTACTCTGTTCGATACTCGATGACTATCTCTGAGGAGCTCCGCTCCACATGCTAACTCATTGGGTCATCAAGGTAGCATAAACCTGCTCCTTCCGATACCCAATAACTCACTCCAAACTTTGGTGATCATTTCGGGATAAGTCCTGCCGATCGGGGTAGGTCTTGCCGATAGGAAAAAATTCAAAAACTGCAATCAAAAAGGACTTAGAGCCAGCCCATAGTATGTACATGCCAAAATTGGTTAAGGGAATTTCAACCCTTAGGTGCTCCTGCACCATACTCCCCCAAAAACAAATAAGTCAAGCGACTGTGTGTGGTAGCCAGGTGAGATCAATTCCCGACTTGACAAAGTTGCATTCAGGGACCCAGGTCGCTTCAGAATCAGGTTTATTCATCCATTTGACCAAATGCTCCATCTCCTATGCCTGAATCCAACACTTTCTTAGCCCGAGGCATGGTAGAAGAAGGTAAGGGCAGATCGGCAAGTGCCTGCTGAATCTCTGAAACTCGTGCATCCTCCTTGGGAAGTTGCCCCTTGTAGGCAACCAAATCTGCAACATTGAAAATGGGTGACAAAGCAATATCAGATGGCAAATCGATCTTATAGGCATTAAAGCCATACTTGGCTAAAAATTTACATGGACATATTCTCCTCATTTGTAGCTTGTTGGGAATCCCTTTCTACAATTGAGCCTTGTTCAAATGTACCATCACCAAATCTCCAGCAAAAAATTGCACATCTCTCTGTGTGGCATCAACTCTAGCTTTAACCTTTTGTGAAGAATCTTGGAGAAGTCATCTGACTTGGTCATGAACTACCTTCATAGATTGAGCAACATCATCAGCTTGACCACTTTTGTACGACAAATTACCAAGATCTCATAATTCCAGAACACCTCGTGTGTGCATACCATACACTATTTCAAAAGGGCTCTTCCCAGTAGACCTGTTGACACTATCATTGTAGGCAAATTATGCTTGGTGAACAACCTGATCCCAACTCTGCCCATATTATTTTGTTAAGAACCTTAAAAGGTTTCCAAGTGTCCTATTGACCACCTCTGTTTGACCATCTATCTGGGGATGATAGGCTGAACCAAAAGACAAATTAGTTCCCAGTCTTTTCCAAAGAGTTTTCCAAACATGTCCAAGGAATTTGACATCCCTATCTGAAACAATACTAACTGGAAAACCATGGATTCTTATAACCTCTTTGAAAAACAAGTGTGCAATGTGACTAGCATCATGAGTAGTTTTGTAAGGAACAAAATGTGCCATCTTATTGAATCTATCAACAACAACAAACATAATATCACAACCAAACTTTGTTTTAGGTAATCCAAACACAAAATCCATACTGACAGATTCCCATGGCCTGGTAGGAATAGGTAATGGCTAATAAAGTCCAGAATTAGTATCTGTACCTTTAGCTATTTGACAAACCATACATTGATCAACATACCTTCTGATATCCCTCTACATTCTGGGCCAATAGTAAAACCGTTGAACAAGTTCCAATGTCTTATTAAGGCCAAAATGACCACTCAAACATCCATTGTGCTTTTCTTGGATTAGATTTTCCCTCATCGATCCTTTGGGAACACATAACTGTCCACCTTTAAACAAAAAACCATTTTGCAAAGTAAAGTCAACATACTCACTATGAAAGTGATTCTGAAATTCTTGACAAACCTTATAAATGGCTACAAAATCTTCATCATTGGGGTACAAATCTTTGAAGTAATCAACTCCAATACTCTGAATCTGCACTTCTTGCACTGTTAGTAGCCTTCTACTCAAAGCATCTGCTACTTTATTACATAGTCCTTTCTTATGCTTAATAGAAAACGTATATGAATGCAAATACTCAACCTATTTAACATGCCTATGACTCAACTTATCTTGTGAATTCAGAAAATTCAAAGCCTGATTATCTGTATAAACAACAAACTCTTTAGGTAACAAGTAGTGCCTCCACTTCCTAAGAGCTTGAACAAGAGCATGCAGCTCGAGATCATAGGATGAATACTTCTTCTTGGCATCATTGAGTTTCTCACTAAAGAAAGCTACAAGTCTATTCTCTTGACTCAAAACAACACCAACTACTATATTACTGGCATCACATTCAATTGTGAACAACTTGTCAAAACTAGGAAGAATGAGTACTGATTATGCAACTACCTTTTATTTCAAAAGTTCAAACCCTTTGTTAGCTACATTGGTCCACTAAAACTTAGTCTTAACTCCTCCTTTGATGGTATCTAGCATGGGTGCACAAATCTCACTGAACCCTTTGATAAACTTCCTATAGAATTGTTCCAAACCATGAAAACTTCTTACTGCACTCGCTATCTTTGGTGTTGGCCTCCACCTTTGATGTGTCTATCTTTAAATCTCCTCCTGAAACTACAAATCTGAGATAGACAAGTTCCTTCTTCATAAACTCACACCTCTCCAAGTTTATTGTTAGTTGCTCATCATACAATTTTTGTAATACAATACTAAGATGCTCTAGATGTTCCTCTTTAATTCTACTGAAAATCAAGATGTCATCTAAGTATACAACAATAAATTTACCAATAAAATATTTAAGCACATCATTCATGAGTCTCATGAATGTACTGGGAGCATTACTAAGACCGAATGGCATAACAAGCCACTCATAAATTCCTTCATTGGTTTTGAAGGTTGTTTTCCATTCATCACCTTCTTTCATTCTGATCTGGTGGTATTCGCTTTTCAGATCAATCTTAGTGAAATACTTCACACCTTCCAAGCAATCCATCAAGTCTTGAATTCTTGGGATAAGAAATCTGTACCTGATAGTGATTCTATTTATGGCTCTTGAATCTGTGCATAGCCTCCATGTTCCTCCTTTCTTGGGTGCTAACACTGAAGGTATGGCATAAGGACTTATACTCTTCTTCATCAATCCTTGGTCCAACAATTCTTGGACTTGTCTAGCCACTTCCTTTTTCTATTCGGGAGTCATCTTATAGGCTTCTTTGTTGGGAAATGATGCTCCAGGAATAAAATCAATCTGATGGTTGATGGCTCTAACAAGAGGTAGGGTTGTTGGTGCTCCATCACTTATAATTTCTTTGAACTGGTTTAGTACCTGTTGCACTTCATGAGGTATCAGAACCTTCTTTTCTTACTTTTCTTCCTTTGGTTTCACTATAAGAGAAAATCCCACTCCTTCTCCTTCCTTGAGAGTGTTAATGAACTCTTTTTCACTCACCAATGACACATTTGGGCCTTTAGTTTAGCTTCTCTCTCCTTCTTCAATTAGGGACTGAATGTGGACTATAACTCCATCCTTTTGAAAAGAATAAGAATTCTCCTCTCCATTGTGAATGGCCTTTCTATCAAACTGCCATGGTCTACCCATAAGTAGATGTCAAGCATCCATAGGCAGGATGTCACACAAGACTTTATCCTTATAACTACCTATGTTGAAATCAACCCATGTTTGTTCATTCACTACCACATGCTACTCCTTGTTGAGCCAAGTGACCCTACATGGATTACTATGTGGAATTATTTTCAACTTCACTTTACTTACTGCTTCCTCTGACATAATGTTGTTAGTAGAACTTGAGTCTATTACCACTCTACAAACCTTACCAAGGACCCTGCATTTGATTCTAAACAAAGCTCTTCTTTGAGTTGGTTCTTCTTTGATTGGCTCCTTAATCAAGGCTCTTCTCATCATTAAATTTTCTCCATCTTCAGGAGCTAAGCTCACATCTTGTGTCTTATTGTTTTCTGCATCCTCCTATGCATATGTCACTCTTCTTTCACTCCCTTGAAATGAAGAGGATTTCTCTAGACATCTATAGGCAGGGTGACCCAACTTTTGGCAGTTGTAACACTTCATGGTGGATAAGTAGGACCCTCTTCTTGGTCCACTAGATCTACCTCTTCCTGGGTTGCTAGATGATCCCCTTCCTCTATCGCTGCTCTTGCTATGTGAATCCTCACTTTTCTCTATAAGTTTGAACTCTCCTTGGGACCTTTGATTCATTCCTCTTCCACCAAAACTGTCTCTTTGGCCTCTACCATCTTTTCCTCTACCTCTTCCTTTGTTGCTTTGTTCTTGCTTCTTTTTTCTCTTTTCCTCCACCTTTAGTGCCAACTGATAGCACTTATGCACGGTGTTAGGGCTTAACAAACTCAAATCTTCTTGAATATTCCATCTCAAGCCATCCAAGTATCTGGCTACCTTGATGCTCTCATCCTCTACCACCTTGGATCTCAGACACAACTTTTGAAATTCCTCAGTGTAGCTACTCACATCCAAGTCTCTTTGTCTTAGGTTTTGTCTCTTTTTGTGTAATTGGATCTCATAATCTTCAGGGATATAGGCTTCCCTTACTTTGGCTACCATTCCTGCCCAACTGGCTATTTGGTTCTTACCCTCTTTTTGCCTTTCTTCTTGGATAAATTTCCACCAAGTCAAGGCTGCTCCTCTCAATCTAGACTTAGCTACCTTCACCTTTTGGGCTTCACTAACTCCATCACACTCAAAGTGATTCTCCAATCCTTCAATCCATTCCATGACTATTTCAAGCTCCATTTTCCCATAGAAAAGTGGCACTCCTTCTAAGGATTTTCCTCCTAAGGATTTAATGTCTTTCAGGAAAGGTTCTTCAGGTAGAATAGGGTCTAGGGTAGGTATCCTATCCTCTTCTACTGATTCTTTTCCCTTCCCTTCATTGACCTGGATTGCTACTTTCTCATTTTTATCCTCAACGGTGTCTAGTTTGCTCTCTAGTTGCATTAATCTTTATCTCAGGAGTCTATTCTCTTCCTCCTGGTCTTCTACCTTCTTAGCTAACTCTGCATTGGTCACCATTATGGAACTATTTTCTCCCACTGACTCAGTGTTTGACATCTACTACTTTCTTCCCAAGTCTAAACTTCCTCTGATACCAATATGGTAGGGAGGCTACCTAGCTTACCATCAATTAGGCTTCCTTAATGGTTTGTTTCTATCCCCTGTCGGGTTCATGTCTACCTCACCAGACTTATCAGGGCTTCCCTACCATTTGTTTGCTTATCTCACTTTTCTCAAGCTCACTAGGTAAGCTTGTGCACTAAAACCTTGCAGGGATGTAGGACACACACACATATTCCCTCATTTCAACACCACCCATCTTGTTTGGTTTAGAAAACTTTTCTCTATTGGTTTCATAATGTCACAGTTTCAGGCTTGTAGCCTTCTGGAACTTCTTCCAGTTCTCAGCAGATTCCTTCCCTACAAGTTATCTTCATTACATTACTGAAACCTAGTCAGACTACTTCCAAGCTCGCCTAGGCTCAGTATGTAGAAATGGCAATTGCCATTTCTTGGTTTCCTCCTACTGCTATTTTACTCATACTGTACATTTTTGGCTCTTCCTGAAGCACTCCAATGGCCGTGTGGATCCCATGATGGAGTTTCAAGATAGAGCCATATTTACAATGTGGATTCAAACAAAGAACAAACAACAAAAAGGAAACTCTAGCTACATAACTATAATGAAAAATTTAGGAAAACAAAATAGAACAGTATTCAGTGATTGGGACCAGAAAACAGACTATATGTATTTCTTTTGTTTTTCCAAAATGATCCAACAACCCCTTACAATTCATTTTTGCAAACTCTTATATCTCATTCATCCTTCATGGAAACATAGACGGTTACAAAACAAAAGGAAAATAGTTCCATATCGGGTCATCAGCGTAGCCTCAGAACCTAGCTTCTGATGCCCATTGGCAACTTGCAAAAATCTGCACCTTTCCATCAGATGATTGGGGTAACCAAAACACACCTACACCGATACTCGATAACTGACTCCTTTGTTGGCTCTTTTTCCATTGGCCTTCGGGGTAACATCAAATTCAACTTCTTGATGGCTGATGGCAACTTGTCGCACTCCGCACTTCCTATCGGGCTTTGGAATAACATCAACTTCTGTTTTCTGATGGCCGATGGTGACTTATCATGCTTCGTATTTCCTATCGGGCTTCGCCGTAATACAGAAGCATTCCTCCCGAATGGTCAATGAACCTCCTCCGAGTGTGCACTTTCTATCGGGTTTCAGCTTAGGTGAGAACCTTGCCTGCCAATAACCAATACCACCCGGTCCATGCCTATGCCTTCCCATCGGGTCATCGGGGTAGCGTAAAACTACTTCGTCCGATACCCGATGACTATCTCTGAGGCACTCCGCTCCGCATGCTAACTCATTAGGTCATCGGGGTAGCATAAACCCGCTCCTTCCAATACCCGATAACTCGCTTCGAACTCTGGCAATTGCTTCGAGATAAGTCTTGTTGATCAGGGTAGGTCTTGCCAATAGGCAAAATTTCAAAAACTTCAATCAAAAGAGACTTAGAGCTAGTCCATAGTATGTACATGCCAAAATTGGTTAAGGGAATTTCAAACCTTAGGTGCTCCTACACCATATTTATTCATTGGCCAGTGAGTAATTATTATGGGTTACAAATCCTAGCGAGGTTTTTCCCACACCGGGTTTCCTCGTTAAATATCTTGTGTTATGGTGTGTTTTGTATGTTGTCTCTATTGTTCTTATTTGTTGCATTAATTCTTATATACCAATACACTATTTTGGGATGCAAAGTTTTAAATAAGTATAAATATTCTACAAACTATTTAAACACTAATTCACCCCCCCGTCTCAGTGTCTTTGAGACTGTCATTGAATCTAACAAGGGGGGGTGAATTAGTATTATACCAGAATGATCAATTTTAACCTTATTAAAATATGCATTCACCAATCAGTATACCGGTACATATAAGATTGAAAGAAGTAAAGCAACCAATAAGCCAATCGCACAAATGAATACCATAACATAGACAATTATACATGGAAAACCTCAAAGAGGAAAAATCACAATGGGATTTGTGACCCACAATATCAATCTACTAGCCATATGAAGAGATATTACAAAATATAGGGGCCTCAACTTGCAAGAAGGCTTACAGCCTAGAGCACATTGCTCAATCACAAAAGGAGCCTCACTAACTGCATACAATTCTAGACTACAATCCAGAGAAATGATTGAACTACAAAGATAGTATCTCCTATGCCTGAATACAGTTCCGATTAAGCTCTGTCAGTTCCTGTCTGAAACCCTAAACCCTTACTGGAATACCCTCTTACATAAATATATTCACATACATGATCTCTCTCATATATTTTGCTTCTCCATTATATTCCCTAACCTTACATATCCATATCCTTGCCTATTACTAAATGATCTAATCAACTAACCTATATACCCCTTTACAATCCATCATGCCTTATGTCGGCTTACAAAGATAATTACAATATGAATATATATGTCAGCTCAATAACATAAACACATGAATAACGAAAAACAATTGCCGATGCCGGATCTCTCAACTGATGTTGGCCTCCAATACTGATACTTGAATATAAACCATGTTGGCCTGCAATGCCACTAACCAAAGAATTCCTTCCTACCGGTACACTACTAAACCAAAATATGAAGCTAGAACATGTTGCCATTTTTCCATCAAAGGCAACATATTGAAACCAACCAAAATGAGCATCAATTGCCAACAATCTCCCCCTTTGGCATTAATGGCAACACTCATGTGAAAAATGATCATGGTTTCCATCTGTCAGTTTCATCTTGAGCCTACTCCCCCTAAGCTGAATATCCATCTGAACAAAATACTCCATACTTCCTGAATATTTTTCACCTATACCTCCCCCTTTGACATCAATGCCATAAAAAATAACAAAAACTGGGATGAAGAATGAAAAGACTATACAAAGAATGCCTCAAAATACCTTACCAGAGATGAATATATTTAAAAAGATTTGGATAGGCTTTCTCCAAAAGCTCTAGATAAGTATCCCAACCTGATTTGAATGTGCCAAAAATAGATACAAGTCCATTTAGCATATGGGCATATGACTCTTTCTCATTTGGCTCTGTCAGTGTGAGCTTACCAACCATATCTATACACTCCTTATGTACACTTAATGAATCCAACCAGGGACTCACTAATCCTTTAAGACCTTTGGCTCTTCTTATGATTTTATCTTTTACCCTCTCATGAGCTAAAACTTGGGCTTCCAAAACCAAAATATGACCATCTATAGATGTAATTAGTGAATTTGATCCATCAAAATAATTGACTATACCTACAATCTCCTCCCGAATATCATTAATCCTTTTATTTGTCTTTGCAATATGTAAAATTGTGTTACAACATACTCTATAAATATTAGTAAACTTCATTAATGCATTATCAATCACCTTCAACTTATCATTAATCTCCTTCCTCTCCAACTCAATCATCTAATCAAATGTTTCTCTCTTTGCCTATGTAAACCTCTCCAATGCCTGTTGATTTGATATCTGCTGTAAAGACTAAAAGTCCTTTGAAATGTGTTCTATGATTATTTTAAGCTTGCCGGATGAGCTTAATTCTTTGTCAAATTTTCACTTCAGGTCAAATCTATGCAAAATAGTGATAGACTGATCAATAACGCCTTGTCCATAGATCCTTCATCATTTTTTGTGTAGCCATCATCATGAGCTCAATAGAACTCATCTCCATTATGCTTTTCTTTTCAACCTACAAGGTGTCAATTGACAAGAATGATGGGCTCACTACTGGTTCCTTGCCGGATTCCCCTTTCTTCTCCTATGATGGTTTAACTTTTATAGCTTCCTCACTTGCACCGGTGGTTTTGCCACTTGGTGTAGTATCAATTACTGTCAGTTCCTCCTTATGAACTATGTCTCCAACTTGTACATTCTGATCAAGAGGGCTATTATCCTCAACATCTATAACATATACATTTGCAACCTTTACACTCTCTGATTCTATTAGTATCTCAACATTTTCCTATACATTGGTTTCTACCAGGGGCTTTATATCCAATATCTTAATATTTTTCAAAATTGAGGGTGAAGTACCCACAATACCTTTACGTTTCCCTTCAATCGAGATGTCTGTAGTATCTATTTTAGGTTCTGGTGAAGTGTAAAAACCATGGTTTGCTGCAAAGAATTGAACCCATGCCTTGTGTGTCTCCTTGACTATCTCATTAACCCTACCTAACATAAGGCTTAGTATAATGTGCTTGCTGTGAAAAATATTTCTATTTGCAGCCTCAAGTGTCTTGTTCATCTCCTCTAGAGCAATAGAAACACAAATAGATAACAACTCTTGAATCTTTATATGCTTGTCCTCCTCCATTGTTGATAATCTTCTAGCATGTAATATGTCATATAATTGTGCTGGTATTTAGTTTTCAATTTCTAACAAGGATTTCTTATAGATATCCAAATACATCAAAACTGATTCCTCAACTTCTCTCTATTCATCATCATCCAAATGCTCATAATTAAATTGCACATTCTTCAACATACCATCTTTAGTGATTTCATCAACCAATTCTACACAAGTCTTGGCTGGAATAGTAGTTACTTACTAGATACAAGTGCAAGATCAATGCCATCCTTCTTCTTTCTTCTTCCAGTACCAGATGGGGCAGAAGGTGTTTCTTTAGGAGCTCATTTACGTGTCGGTACCCTAATTGTAACTTTCCTAACTGGCTGCTTCTTAGGTTCCACCTTAGTCTCTTTAGTTTTCTTCCTCAATACCCTTTTGAATGCTAAGGGCATGTCATCATCAGATCCAGAGTTTTCTACAATTGGCTCAATGAATATTTTTGGTTCTTTCCTCTTCCTTCCTTTTTCCAGAACAACATCAATTAATGCTTTGATGTCCTATGAAACCTATTCCACAAACTTGCTTGACTTGCCTTGGTGCTTCTCCCTTTTCTTCTGTTGAAATTAGTTTCAACCTCTTGCTTCTTCTATTTAGTAGTACCAAAGGAATTTAAAGTTTCATCAATAGGTGCATAAATTAGCAACTGTGCATAACCATCTATAATTTGTACATCAACTTCATAACCCATTTCCTCAATCCAAATCTTCTGGGGCCTGACTGCCTCCATCAATTTTTCATCTTTCTTAACCATGAAGCATAACTTAGTTGAGTACTTCTCAACAATGTGCTTTGTAAACCTCTCCCTAGAATTCATAGCCTTCTAAAATTATTTAAAGTAACCCCACACTTTGTCATCATGCTAACTACCCAATGTAGCAATAGATTGTTTTATTTGCCTCCCTACCAAGATATCAAATGCCCATTGTCTCTTTCCAAAATTGGGAGTCTCATTGATGATAAAAAACATTAAACAGACAATTAGGTTTCCATACCGGAATGTTCCCTTCTTCTCTCCTTTGATCTTTCCTAGGTTAATCAACAATTCATGCAACATCCAACCACATAGATCTAACTTCTCATTTTCCCTCATCATCTTATGAGCTACATAAATACAGAAGCTAGAAATAGAATTTAGGTGGTTTGACTAAGTTACCTTGTAACCAATGACCATGCTTCTGAATCTGATATATATGTCGATGATAGTACTAGCCCTCATTGATCACTTGTCCGATGTTGTGCTAGTGATCATGTTGACCTAATCATTAGAAATCTTCTTCTTCAAATGTTGTCCAACCTGCAGTAAACTGGTGATTACCCTGATGGCCTCCTTCAAAATATTATATGGTCTATCCAACCAGATAAATTCTCCATGCACTCTGCTAAAAACATATCTGACAATTTCATCTTCAAATACTGGATTATCTAGAATGCCGGTAAATCCTAAGTCCTCAATATGCTGGTACTTGGGCTTAATCTTTCCAGAATCTCCCATTAACTCACTCATGTACATGCTATTAATATCACATGTTCTCAAATCCTCAATATAACAGTGAATGTAAGCTCTGACATCTTCAACATATACGACTCCTTTTGGGTTATGGGAAAAAGTGCCAACCGAATCGTCCAAAGTAGCAATATGCAGACATCTGTTGAAAATCGGCCTAGGATGGTCCTTGATCTCAACTAGAGTAGGATTTGCAATAAACATAGGTACAGATAATGATCATGCTTCCATGATGAAATATACATAGCCGTGAGATTGTTGCTAGTGAAAACCCCTAAAGAACTCTTCTGATCACTAGTGAAATTGCTCAAGATGATATCGATCACACTGAATCGCCTTAGACTTCCTCTGAATCACTCTGAATGCAAAGTGATCAGAAATGAAGTGAATTCATGGTTTTAACCTTCAAGAAACCCTAATTCATCATTGATATGAATGACTTCCGGTGGAAGATGCTAGATCTCCATCAAACATCTCCATGCCGGATAAGCATCTCCAATGTTTGGAACACCTTCTTGATTCTCTTCCCGGGGCATAAGTAGTGTCTTCATGAATTTTGCCCACCCCTAAGGCATCTGCCTCAATTACTGAATGAGCTTCCTGCTGGTGCAGGAGCAACCTCCTCTACCAGTTGAGTAACGGGTGCATTTCCATCTACTGATTGATCTTTTGTCTTCTCAACCCATCTCTGGGTATTATTTTGTCGGATTTCATTAACCTTCTCGTTTCCTCTATCATTTGATCCATTATTACCAACCGGTGGATATCTACTTCTACAGAACTTAGCAATATGTTCAACCTCATTGCATGCATAGCATGTAACATTGTTCTTTTGAATTGCTTTGCTAAAACCGATATAATTGTTTGACCTGCACTAATTAGCCATATGACCAAATTTTTCACATTCATAACACTTAACATTTATTCTGCAATCTTATTTCTTATGACCATACTTATTGCATTTAGAACATTGACAGGGAGCATAATCAGGGTTCTAATTTTCTCTATTTCTACATTTCCTAGCCATGTGACCAAATTTATTACAAACAAAACATCTACCATTAAATTTATAAGCATTAAGTTTCCTTATCGGTGCCTTTGGGTTTTGATCTTCATTTGTAGTACTGAAACTCTGTCCTTGTTCAAATCCAACTCCACTAGAATCTCCATTCTACCTTTGTCTTTTCAATAACTTATCTAGTTGTGTTGAACTAACCTTAAATTTTTCTTTATACTCACTTGCAATAGTCAGATCATCTCTCAGAATTATCATTTGTCTCTCAAGTTCTTATTCATTACCCTAAGATTGTACCAAATTAGTTCTTAACATATCATTTTCATGAACCAACATACACATTCCTCAAATTTGTTTTTCAGAGATACAACAAGATTTTCTTCATTTTTCTTCCAGTCTTCAATCTCCTTTGACATCCTCATAGTTATAGCTTGCATTTCATTCCTCCTGACCATGTTCTCCTGACTTAGCTTCTAACATCTCTTATTAAGTGCATCTTTCTCTTCATTATCCTTGTTTTGCAAAAGTTCCTTCCTCCTAGATTTAACAGATGATAGTCTCTCCTGTAGGACAAGAATGAATTCTTGAGCAGAATTCAATTCATCTTGTAACTTCAAGTTATTCATCCTTTCAGCATCATAATCTTCAAGTGCTACCTCAAGTTGCTTCTCCAAACTCATATCCATGGATTCCAAATTTAGGATCTTCCTCAAGCTATTAAACTTCCTCCAAGGCACAAGGCTCTAATACCAATTGTTGGAATCCAAGAACACTGAGAGGGGGGTGAATCAATGTTCTATCAGAATGATCAATTTTAACCTTATTAAAACATGCATTCACCAACTGGTATATTGGTACATATAAGATTGAAAGAAGTAAAGAAATCAATAAGCCAATCACACAAATGAATACCATAACCCAGAGAATTATATGTGGAAAACCTCAAAGAGGAAAAACCACTGTGGGATTTGTGACCCACAATGACAATCCACTGGCCATATGAAGAGATATTACAAAATGTAGGGGCCTGCACTTGCAAGAAGGCTTACAACCTATTAGAGCACACTGCTAAATCAAAAAATGGGCCTCACTAACTACATACAAATCTAGACTACAATCTAGAGAAATGATTGAAATGCAAAGATAGTATCTCCTATGCCTGAATACACTTCCGGTCTGAAACCCTAAACCCTTACTGGAATACCCTCTTACAAAGTATCCTCATATACATGATCTCTCTCATATATTTTGCATCTCCATTACATTCCATAACCTTACATATCCATATCCTTCCCTATTACTAAATGATCTAATCATCTGACCTATATACCCCTTTGCTAGACACAATGTGCCACTTAGAGGGGAGGGGTAAATCAGTGGTTTATTAACTTTTCCCTTTATCTACCCTATGGGTGATTACCGGTTATCATCCTATTACCTAGTGGGTCTACTAGTAAGATAAGTGAAGACAATGCAATGCAAGTATACACAAGGGCACATCCCATAACACTAGTATATATGAGGAAAACCAAAGATGGGAAAAACCTCGGTGAGAAATGTTGTTGGATTCTACTGCTCCAATCCAGCCTCACAATAAAATACTTCGGTTACAACATTTAGGGCACCAAACTAAGGAGTACCACTACTGTAGTATATGGGCACCAACCCAAAGGAGCTACAACCCCTACACTGAGTGCCAACCCAGTGACCTTCAAAGAATCATTATCAAATACAAAAGTAATAACCTGTTGTAGTCACACAAATCTATCCATTTTAATTAAATGAATATTTCATATTTATTTGATTAAAAATCCACTAGCCATCAGTTAATTAAATTAATATTTAATTAATTCATCCCCAAACATTCTTCTATTAATTAAATAAATTATTCAATTTATTTTAATTAATTCATTAAACCAAATACAAATCAATTAAATAAATAAAATCTATTTATTTAATTAAATCCCCCTTTTCCTCTTTTAAATAAATTAAATAAAACATTTATTTAAATCATTATCCCCACCCCACTTGCATTTTCCTACAAATGCAACTTGCACACATTTTGAAATAAATGAATTTTTATTTTAAATAAAATCCTATTTTTCCCTCACCCACCAAATCCACTTGCAAAATCTAATCCCCTTCTAGATTCTTCTAACCCCTTTCCTAATTAGCCTAATCCATCCCCTAAATATTGTCACATTCCTAAGCAAAGGGAAGTCACTTCTCAAAATCCTCAAAGTCTTGGATAACCATTAAAGGTTTTCAACCTTCAACCACTAAATCCTCAAAGTCTTTGATAGCCATTAAAGGCTTCCAACTTTCAACCACTTAATCCACAAAGTCTCCAATAACCATTAATGGTTAACCCAAACCCTCCTACATGGTTAAAACATTTGTTTTGACTCAACCTCTACCCAACCCAAGGGTCTCATCAAGCCTTTAATGCTTTGACCATGATTATCTCTTAATCATTTGCACAAAGGTTTATCCTTGCATTAACTCCTAATCTAGTGGGTAATCTTAATTTAGACTTGACCCTTAGCCTTTAGATAACCATGAGGTCTTCTCAGGCCTTTAATGCCTCCAACCTCTTCTCTCAACCCAATCCTGTGTGGACACTTGTCACTATTTTATTGGTGCCAATTGTGCACATGGATCCCCAACTTTCAAGCTTGACCGTTGATTAAACCTTTCAATCCTGGCCATCCATTGCTCCATTTTTCCTATAAATAGAGCCCATTCCTTCATAATCCAGATCCTGAAAACTTGTATGCATTTAGGCTATAGACATTTTTAGAGAGCATTTAGCATAAGCAATCTAACATCTTATCATTTTGGTTAAAATACATCATTTTAGCATTAGTATTAGCTTTTTATTTCACATTTAGAGCTATACTACAATCTCAATCCTCCATAAGCATCCATAGTGCAAAAAGCTACTGAGAGCTACACTATTTTGGAACTTGGAGAGGAGAGGAACAAGGGAGAAGAAGCTAAAGCCATGCTAAGAGGCAGTTGGAGATGCCTCATAATCTGTGTTTTGTTTATTAGATAAATTAGCATGTCTTTTGTGTCTCTTTTGGTATGCCTTCATAGTTTAGTTTTAGATTGATTAACACTAATGTTTTGTGTGTTTTGTGTTCTTTGATCATAGACTAACCTTGTGCGATTTTGCAGGGCATCATTTGGTGAACCCGACGTGAATCGAACACGCAACCTTCTAATCTTTTTTTTTGTTAACTAACATGTTTGATTGTTGAAAGTACCACACAGGTCGCGCTTCGGCGCTATTGAACACGTTTCAGCGCTACCGACAATTTTTATTTTAGCGCTATTGTTTTTACAATAGCGCTATTGTAAAAGTTTCGGCGCTGTTGAAATCTTTTTAGCGCTTTTGTTGTTATTCTAGTGCTATTGGAAACATTCTAGCGCTTCTGCCTTTCTGTAACTTCTGTTCTTTCAACGCTACTGTTTAAATTAGCGCTTCTGTTCAACGCAGACTAGCGCTATTGTATAAATTAGCGCTTCTGTAAAAACACAAACTAGCGCTATTGCGATAGAGTGTTGTCCAAGTCGCCTTGTAACCGAAAAATTGAGTATCTTAGGCTTGTGGAAGCCCCCCTTGAACACCGATTTTTACTAATTTGTTTTTGTTCATACAGGTTAACAACTCACCATAAAAATCACAAATTTGTCATTTAGTGCTTAAAAAGAACTTAAAACTACAAAACAAAAAAAAATTTCATTGTTTTCTAGTTAGGACTCATCTTTATTTTTGGTGTTTAAAATCAACCAAACAAAGTTCTTTTCTTGCATCAAATCTAAAAATCACAAGCCACACTTCAAATTTTGGTGCAGTTAAAAACTTACAAACCACTTGTTTTTGCAAAAACGATTTTTACTTCAAAGCAAACGTGTTTTCCATTAAGTTGACCAGGATTTTCGAATTCTAGATTACAAAACACATTTCTTTTTGAAGTTAAAAAGAACACCATGGCTGTTGGAGCAACATCTCCAAATAGTTAGATCACATTTGCAAATGCTGGATTAAAAAGAACAAGTGTTTTACGTGTTTGGCACGCTTGTGCACAAAGGTCAGTCGGGTGGTCCTACTTCTAACACACACTATCCTCTCCCTTGGCTCTCGTGGTCCTAGGTGCAAGAGAAAAGTGTTAGTAACACTCACATTTTATCTTTTTAAGAGAGGCCTGCCAAGGGATCGATACTCTTGGGAACGACCTCGAGCGGTAAAACCTTCGAGCCGCTATAGAAATTAGGTGAGAGCGAAAGTTGTAGCCTTGGGTATAGCTATTCCTACAGTGTAACTGGCCGAAAGGACAAATGGGCCCCACCACCAGTTACAAGGCTCTTAAGTGAGTCACTGCAGAATGAACTTATGTCCAAAAACATCGAACATGACTAAACACCTTTAAGTAGTAGCCCACCTGTTCTATTGATTGAGGATATTTGAGATATAATTTAGTGCAAGAGCATAGATGGTTTTGCTCCCAAGATACTCACCATACATATTTCCTTGAGTAGAAACATAGCTTTTTGAAAAGTCACTTGTGGCTTGATAAAAGTGGTGACTCCCCCATCATAGGGATCATCTATTTGTTATGCTCGTGCAAGACTTAGTATATCACATCCTTACCTGCCACGACGGGATTCATAAGGTATGTAGTACCAAAGTCGAAGAAATATCAAGATGTGGGCTAAATTTATCACAACTGGCCATTTGACCTTAGGGATAAAAAGTGTTTGAAGTGTGTTTGTTTTACAGACCTAGTGCAAATTGAGCCGACTTCAGGCTTTGGAAATACACCTTAAAATAAATCTAAAGGAAGGGTCAAAAACAAGTCCAAGGATTGGGTTGATCTAGACCCATACTCATTTGTGCCTTTGAGGTTACAATCTTGTGTTTGTGTGCTTGCTTTGTTTTCTTGTGAAAGAAAAATCAGAAAATCAATCCCAAAAACAAAGTATTCATCCAACATTTCTCAAAACAACCAAAAATACCAAAAACAAAGTGCAAACAACACAGAGTCACAACTTTTATGACCATTCTTCACATCTTGCGAAAGAAGAAGTGTCATCAGAATATCAACTTGACAAGAAGACCATTGAGCTCAAAGGCTTTAATCAAAAGGAGGAAATTCTTCTATATCAATCGACAAATCTTTGTCTCCCATAGAGTCTTTCTACATCGCATGCGTCTATACCTTCAAGGTAAAACAAACGAGTTTGATTCAGAATCATTGAACCGCAGAGCTTTTATGCAATATAGAGCTCTGAGTTATCACAAAAATCAAGGAGGAAAGATTAATCCCAATTTCTTCCCAAACATCTGTATCACCTACAACACAGCTCGAGAAGTACCACCAACGCCTGAAGGGGAAGAAGAAGAGTTTGTCCCATTTGTGACACAAAGTTTTTATTGAAAGTTGAAAAACAAAAACATCCATCATCTTATTCATACATCATCACTTCATCATCAATCCATCCCAAAAACTCTCAAAACATTAAGAGGTTCTTGTCCCAAGATTCCTTTTTAGATATTGCTTGAAATCAAACACATCACATCACTTTTTAGATTGTTTCTACATCTAGGATAAGCTCATCCTAAGAGACACATCTACGCAGGTTAAAACTAGTTCATGAGTGAATCCTCTCATTGCTAGGTAGTCAGAATCTGTAACACATCTCAGATTTCTCTACACCTTATCACATCCAAACTTATCAAACAAACAAGCAATTCAAAGAAGGAATTTCAGTTACATCTACCTTAAAGTGCTAGAGATCCCCATACAACACAAATCACCAACCATCAATCTTTCATTTCATCACCAACTCATCATCATCTTCAATCAACTTCAACACAAACTTGCAAACAAAATGGCTCAAACCCAATCACAGTCGAGACAACGAGAAATAGAAAGAGAAGAAGAAGAAGAGGAAAATCTCAATGAATTTCAAGAAGCACTTGGAGGAAATGCAGATGATGAAAACCCAAGTACTCCCACTCCTGCAACAATAGAAAGGGCTCAGCATAACCCTCTCTTTAACAGACTTTTTGACGAAATACTCAGGAGCAATGCGGATGCTCACTTCTTAAGACTTTCTCAAGAAGGAGCCAAACTCCCCTCAGACTTTGATCTTGCCCAATTAAGACAAGCATCAGAAAGACAAAGTCGCCATGAGGAGGAAAGGCGTAGAGATCCCATCAGCTATAACATTCCTCGAGGTAACCCACCACCTCCTCCTCCAAATGAAATGGAGATGTTGTGGCAACAAGTCGAGAATCTCACCCAACAACTTCATAATGGAGTTAAGACCAATCAATTCTCACTTAACGACATCTGTCCCTATCCATTTGATAGGAATCTTTATATGCCACCCTTTCCACGCGGGTTCGAAACACCAAAATTCAAAAAATATAGAGGAAAGGGAGATCCCCGTGATCATGTCCAAGAATTTCATTCCGCTTGTCTTGAAGTGGCATATGAAGACACATACCTGATGCGCCTTTTTCCCCAAAGCTTGGGAGGAACAACCACATCATGGTTTTCCCGACTACCAGGTGGCATTAGAACATTTGAGGAACTCATCCAGAAGTTCCTATCTCATTACTCTTATAACATTGAACACGACATCACCATGGATGATCTATGCAATACCAAACAAAAAACAGGTGAATTATTCTCAGTATTCCTGCAACGATGGCGCCAAATGTCTAGCAGACGTTCTCTTCAGTTACCTGAACGAGAACTAGTGGAAATTTTCATTTCCAACTTAAACGAAGAAATGGAATTTCACTTGGATGTCAAAGACACAGACTCATTTAACGATATGATCACCAAGGGTTTAAAATGTGAAAAGGCACTCATCAAGAAAGGACTCATCAAAATCTTTAATGAACCAAAAGATGGTCCTCGCCCGCACTTCAATAGTGATAAACTGAACTTCTGGAACAAAAATAAGAATATCGTCAACGATGGGGTTGTGGATTCTCGAACTATCCAAAGTGCACAACCTGTGGTTCGGTTTGCAGGACAAAATCCTCCACCTCAGAATAACACAAATGTTCCTTCCAATCAAGGTCGCATCACGTCTCATGATGAACCAAGACCTCATCAGCAAAAACAGAAACGCACATACACTCCCTTAGGGGAACCCATTGAAACAGTATTGCGACAACTCCTCTCTCAAAATTTGGTCACTCTACCTAAGCTATCAAACTATGAGCCTCAAGTCAAACCGGCATGGTGGAGAGATACTGAACACTATGAGTTCCATCAAGGAAGAGGACACAAGACAAGTAATTGTCACCGATTGAAAGACCTCATTCAGGATCTTATTGATCGAGGAGAAATTGAAATTGAAGAACATGACCCAAAAACGACCAATAATGATCATCTGATGTTTAAAAATCCACTTCCATCACAAGATCAAAGGGATCCTTCCACTTCCAGGCGAGGCACTGATACCACTGATTATACGCAGGCTACGTATAACTACACTATAAATCACCTGTATGATGCCAGTGAACAAATTGCAACTATCACCTTCAAAAATCCCACCTCAAATTGCAATGTTGTTACACGTTGTGGCAAGGTCACCATCAAGGCAGCTCCACAAGGCACCACCTCTATCCCAAAGCAGTACAATCTTGTGGAACAATTAGACAAAACCCCTGCACTTATATCCATTTTGGAGCTGTTGCATCTGTCACCCTCTCATAAAACTATCTTAGATCAAGCACTCCAAGAAGCGTCAGTTCCCACAAATTTGAATACGAACCAATTTCAAGCCATGGTTGGAAATCTCAAGTCATCACCTTGTCTCACTTTTTCTGAAAGTGACAACTCTTCTTTCCAACAACCTCATAATGCTTCGCTACACATTGAAGGCTTTATCAACCAACACAGGATCAAGCGAGTCTTGATCGATAATGGAGCAGGCCTAAACATTTGCACACTACAGTTGGTCATAGCATTGGGATATGCAATAGAATCAGTGGATCCTCGCAAGAAGATCACCATCAAGGCCTATGATGATGCAGAGCGTTCATCCAAAGGAGCTGTGGTACTACCAATCCGAGTCGGTCCTATGGTAAAGCACATAATTTGTCAGGTTCTGGACCTTCCTCTGCCATATAATCTATTATTAGGGAGACCTTGGATACATGCCATGCAAGCTGTTCCATCTACCTACCATCAATGTATCAAGTTCCCACATAACGGTACAGAGATCACAATCCTGGGCGATGCAAATCCCTTTGCATATTGCCATAATATCAACCATCAACCAGAGATTACTGTTCCTAATAATAGGGAAGCCATTTCCTCCACATCATATATAAGTCCCGCCTCTCTTGCCAGTTCGAACACCACTATGCCCAAGCAAGAAAAGCTTAAAATGAAGGTAGTAGAGGAAGGTCCTGGAGAATATAAGTTGAGTCAGTTCTTTTGTGTGGGACAAATGCCCACTTCTCCTAGAACTCATGGTAAACCACAGCAGTTACTCCAGCAACCACTAAACATACCAGTATGTGCTTTGACACCTTTCATTCTTGGAAAGAGTCAAGAGGAAGAAATACAAGATGAGGACCTGGCGAAATGGATCTATAAAGATCCCATCACCACTAATGAACCGCAAGTTACACTTCCTACGGAACAGTATGGCAAAGGCCTTCTCATTATGCAAAGAATGGGATATGATGGTCAGAGTGCTTTGGGATACTGCAAACAAGGACGACATGAACCTCTGCTGCCAGAATTCAAGCCCAAAGGTAATACAGGCCTTGGCTTTGAAAAAGAGATTCTTCCTAAACTCAGATTCAAAGGAAAACCCAGCAAACCATTTTGCCCACCTACTGCAAAGAGGACACCTTTCATAATCAAAGCACCATCAAGCACTATCCCCACTGCCCCATCGAGGCTCACAACTCCACCATCACCAATGTCACTCATCCCATCAAACGAACTCGTAATTCCATCAGCGGCACCATTAGCAGCAGCAACTGTATTAGAACCCGCAGCAACATCTATGGCACCAGTAGTTCCAGCAGAAGCCACTGAGTCACCATTACCAATACTTCCAGTAACAAATCCTTTCATCCCTATCAAACTTCCTGCCACATCGATTACTACAAAGATACATAAACCAATCATACCTGCCATGTTTAACTCTAAAGACATCCCAGTATGGTATAGCAATCGGATGCTGGAAAGTGATTCAGAGACCGACTCGCATGAGTGGGAATTTGATTCTGTATAGCTTAATACTTCAGATGAGGAAGACACATCACCACCTCCGCCATGCAAAGACATACCTGTTTACGGAGAAGCACAGATATAGACCACTTGGGTTCCTGAGCTGGAAACATCTTCCACAGACCCTACATCTCATCCTACGCCTGATTCTGACAGGGAAAGTACCATCAACGACCTTCACCACACTGTCTTAACCCTCACTGATACCTCTAACGAACTTAACCTAGTCGATGAAGTAATGCCCATTGTCCACCCTGAACTCATCGAATGGAACCAACCAAATCCCCCATGTCTTGACTTCTTCCAAAACGATGAGGCTATCATTGACTTTTTGGAATTAAGGGATAACCTACCAAGCGGGGATCACAAAGCTAGATTTGCCATTGAACTTAATAGCGCAGCATACTTCGGGGCGGATGCCAAACCTTTCAGCTGCAAAAATATAACAATAAAACATGGATCTTTCAGTGAAAACCACACTGTGGCACTGTTTGATCCGACAAAAGTAAAAAGAAAGAGCGTATCCAATGGTGAAAACCTCTCTGAGGCGCCTGAGGATGAAGGGTTTGACATTCTCCCTGCTAGTACACAACAGGAACGATCCACGATTCTTATCAAGGAAACCAATGAATACAATGTGGGGACTCTTGAAAATCCTCATATTATACATTTGGCATCTCTTCTCACTCCAGAGGAATAGCCTAAATTTATAGAGTTCTTCCAGCAGCGTCAGATCAACTTTGCATGGTCATATGCGGACATGCCTGGGCTTGATCCTGATTTAGTCATGCATCACCTCACCGTAGCAGAAGGAGCCAAACCTGTCAAGCAGAAGCTTCGTAAGATGCATCCCCAGATTGCAGTGCTAGTCAAAACAGAACTCAAGAAACTCCTAGATGTTGGTTTCATTAGGCCAATTGATTATGTAGAATGGATCTCCAACATTGTGCCTGTCAGCAAACCAAAAGGGGGCATCCGCATTTGTACTGACTTCAGAGATCTAAATAAGGCCTGTCCTAAGGATGACTTCCCCCTACCAAATATCGACATCATAGTGGATCTGACAGCAGGACATGCCATGCTTTCACTCATGGATGGCTTTTCAGGATACAATCAAATAAAGATCGCACCAGAGGACCAACATAAGATAGCCTTCACATGTCCATGGGGCACATATTGCTGGAATGTAATGCCTTTCGGTCTCAAGAATGCAGGAGCAACCTATCAAAGAGCAATGACCACCATCTTCCATGACATGATGCATACCATGATGGAAGATTATGTGGATGACTTACTAGCAAAATCACTCACTAGAGAAGGTCATTTGGACATATTAGAGAGAATCTTTGATAGACTTGAACAATATCATGTTCGGATCAACCCAAAGAAATGTGTCTTTGGAGTAACCTCCGGGAAACTTCTAGGATACATTGTCTCAAGCAAAGGCATTGAGGTTGATCCAGCAAAGGTTAAGGCAATCATGGACATGCCACCTCCAAATAATATTAGTCAGCTAAGGATATTACAAGGATGGCTTCAATCCATCCGAAGATTCATTGCACAATTGGCCGATAAGTGTCACCCATTTACACATCTGTTACATAAGAACATCCACTTTCAGTGGGATGCCCGATGCCAACAAGCATTTTAGACACTTAAAAACTATCTCATGAATCCACCATTGCTAATGCCACCAGATCCAAGTAGACCGTTGTTACTCTATATCTCAGCAACAAGTACAGCATTAGGTGTATTACTGGCACAACATAATGCAGAAGGCAAAGAGTGTGCTGTATACTACATCTCTCGCACACTGGCTGGCTATGAACTCAATTACACACCTATTGAGCGAGCTTGCCTAGCAGTAATCCTAGCAGCTACTAAATTGAGGCACTATCTGTTAACACACAAGGTACAACTCATTGCAAAGATTGATCCACTCAAGTATTTACTCAGCAAAGCAGCATTGACAGGCCGCTTGGCCAAATGGGTGATGATTCTAAGTGAATTTGACATTGAGTACGTGGACCGTAAAGCTATCAAAGGTCAAGTTATTGCAGATCAGTTGGCCGATGCACCACTCACAGGCGATCATCCTCTTATTTCCAATTTTCCAGATGAAGAGATATTCATGATCACAATAGCACAACCATGGAAACTATATTTTGATGGGTCATACACTAGGCACGACTCGGGGGTAGGTATTTTGTTTATCACACCTCAAGGTGATAGCATCCTGAAGTCTTACAGGCTCACATTTCCATGCACAAACAACATAGTAGAGTATGAGGCCTTGATCACAGAACTCAGGTTAGCCGTACAATGGAAATTACAAGAACTGCAAGTATATGGCGATTCCCAACTAGTCATTTGACAAGCAACAGATGAATATCAGACCAAGGATGATAAACTCATGCCATATAAGCAAATGGTGGACAATCTAAAGGCATCATTTACTACTATCACTTTTGAGCAGATACCAAGAGATCAGAATCGAGCTGCTGACGCTATGGCTACCATCGCATCTCTACTTGATCTTCCACAGAATTCAACACGCTACGAGTTCTTGGTAGAACAGCTTTGGATCCCCACTTATGATATCCCTGAATCTGAGATGATATGTCACCTTGTCGGTTCTGAATCCCCATGGTACGGTGCGTTCTACACCTATCTCCGCGATCACACCCTTCCTCCCAACCAATCAAATAACCAACGTAAAACCTTCATTCGCCAAACTGCTCGATATACCATTATTGTCGAAACCCTATACCGACGCGGTCTTGATGGTACTCTCCTTTGATGTTTGGAACAAGGTGAGATAACAAAGGCTTTGGAAGAGGTCTATGAAGGAATTTGTGGGACTCACTCAAGTGGTCCATCACTCGCCAAGAAACTCCTACAAGCTGGATATTATTGGCCATCTATGGAAAAAGATTCCTACTACTTTGTCAGGAAGTGCAAGAAGTGCCAAGTTCATGGCGACCTGATACATGCACCAGCATAGGAATTGCAACCAATCACAACACCATGGCATTTTTGTCAATGGGGCCTTGACCTTGTGGGTAAGATTCATCCATCTTCATCTAATGGCCATAAATTCATTATTACCGCTACCGAATATTTCACAAAGTGGATCGAAGCTGTTCCACTTACCCAAGTCACCGGCAAGCAGATCGCCTCATTCATCCTCAACTACATCATCTGCCGGTATGGTGTACCCATGTCCATCATCACAGATAACGGTCTCCCTTTCAAAAATCAGGATGTCCGTGAACTTTGTGAGAAATTTCATATCCAACACTGATTTTCCACTCCCTATTACCCACAAGGCAATGGTCAGGCCGAAGCATCCAATAAAAACATATTGAGGATCCTAAAGAAAACAGTCAATGATGCTGGCCGTGATTGGCATGTTCAACTCAATCCAACGCTATGGGCATATCGAACTAGCATTCGGACCCCTACAGGCGCAACTCCTTATTCATTGGTCTATGGTGCAGAAGCTATCTTGCCTATTGAGGTCGAGATACCGTCACTACGGGTTTCCTTGCACAATCTCATTGATGATGAAGCTTACAGAGTCTCACATCTTCAGGACTTAGAGTTACTTGATGATAAGCGACAAGCTGCATACAATCACCTCAAAGCCTATCAGCAGCGCATGAGCAGAATCTACAATCACCGAGTTAGACCTCGTACATTTGAGGTAGGTGATCTTGTTCTTTGAGAGAATCCTCACAACCAACCAAACAGAGAACATCAGGGCAAGTTTGAATCAAACTGGCTGGGCCCATATGTTGTCACTGCTGTATTCGGGTCCGGGGCATATCAGTTGGCTACATCAGAAGGAGAATCGCTTGCAGATCCAATCAACAGCATGCACCTCAAATGGTTTTATACCTAAGGTGTACAAAGCATTAGGCTCCCCTACATACTAGAAAATACCAAAAACATTCAGAAAAATGTCCTGAAGAAAATACAAAAACATTCAAAGAAAAATCATGCATCCAAACGGTGAACAACCACTCCGGTGGCACCTTGGGTAAGTACGGTGGTGAAAACCTGGCAAACAGGCGCCACTCGTAAAGGCTATGGCTCCATTGTCTTTCAAACTTGTTGTGATCACATCTACTTCATACATACATCCATCCATCTGAAAAACCATGGCTTGTTATTTCTCTGCAATTATGATAAATACTTCATGCATCTTGTGTCCTGCTTTTTCATAAGTCATGTCTAAAACTGGGGGCAATGCCTTTAAACTATTGATGGAAGTGGATTCTACATTGTCTTATGATTCATTAAGTTCTTCATTCCAGCAATCATCAAAATACCAAAAACATTGGAAAATGTCTCAACAAAATCCAAAAACATTCAAAAATGTCTCAACAAAATCCAAAAACATTCAAAAATGTCTCACAAAATACCAAAAACATTAAAAAATGTCTCACAAAATCCAAAAACATCAAAAAACATCAAAAATCACACAAAAACATGGCAACACCTTGTACATACCCATCCGTGCAGATGCAAAACAAACATTGACAAAATACTCACACAATGACCACTTATCAATCAACCACACAATCCACATCAACAATCAAATTGTCTTCAACAAGGATGCATCCTTCCTTACCAAAAACAAAGACACAAATGACGTTTTCTTTGACAAGAAAATTATGTTAAGCTATCAAAAACTTGGTTGATTTGTGAGTACAATCATTTGTTTATCTGTATCGGGATCTTTTCAGCATTGTTTTGTTTTGTTTGTGCATTATTTTCGATGAAGTTCTGGGGCATGTACTAATGGTGTCTACGTGGGAAGTTCACTAAGCTATGTGGTCATAGGAAAAAATACAGTCATAGATCACTACGGCTTGCTGACTACAGCGTATAACTCGACCATATGAGCATGAACCATTACCAAGGATCCATATTCTTTATTCTTTATGTATATACTGTTTGTTTGTAGGTACAATGCTCTCCCTTTGGTTCCTCCTACCTCATCCAAACTGGATAAAGGTGTTATCTCTTAGTACGGTATGCACTTGTCTCAGGATATGATCAGCCTAAGATCAAGGAGGATGATCCAAGTCATGCATGAAAGGAGATAATCCTTGTCTGTTCCGCAAGCAATACTCAGGTCAACTTGATCCATTATATCAAGTTGCTTGTAGTAACTTGCTATATCAAAATCCATGAAAGAAATACTCAGGTCATCTTGAATCATTATGTCAAGATGCTTGTATTCTCTTCCAACATTTTAAAGCTCAATGATGAAAATAGAGCACTATGGATCGTCATTTCATCTCATCTGTTTATATATTGCATTCCGTTGCATATCACCCATCCGTTCACTTATTCATATGGAGGTTTTATATGCAAAAATGAGAAAATTAAGCTGGTCTTGGATACAATCGCGATCGAGTACTCTGATACATCATCAATGCATCATGCAAAGTCTTAAAAACCTTGCATTCCTCATGATCATATCATCCTCACATTTAGTTGCATCTTGCATCAAACATTTAGTTGCATTTTGCATTAAAAATTCATGTCATTTTTTTAACTTTGCATATAGTTCATTTTCTTGCCATTTAGTTTTCATTAATCATTTTGTAGCATTGCATCAATCATAAACAATTAGATTCATTCATGGGATTCAATTGTCTTTGATTGTTTTAAATCATTTAATAAGGCATTCATATAGTGTCGATTATCCATCATCATTTTTATTATCCTTTATCATTTGTTATTGTATACATTCATCCATTCATTCAGTAAAAAGGTGCATTCGTTCATCCATTCCCTAAGTATCTTATTATGCTTATTTTTTTAGGATCCATTCGCATGGCATTCATTATATTCCTTTTAATTGCATTACGGTGTAGTTATTAGAATCCCATTATCATTTATACTTAAAACATATTTAAAGCATTTAGAATCATAAAATCCATTTGTTTATAAAACATTGATTCTTAACATATTATATCCATTATGCATATGCATTCATTTAACACATTATCATATAAACATTTGTACTTTGCATTTTGTTTATCCATATTGCATTCATTTGACAAACATCTAGATGCATATTCATACATAACATCATTCATTCAAACCATTACATTTACATCATCGCATAAATTATCATTACATAGGAAACATCAAAATCCTGTTCATAAAATCATCATAAGCATACATCATCATCATGACATTACATACATACAACATTGCATCAACAAAATCAAACAAATCATATATAAACCTACATTCATATGTTCGTATCATTATCAAGACATGCATATAAGGAACATCTCATCAATGCATACATGTACACATATCCATCTAAGCAATAAATCATCATCATGCATAAACATCCATACATAATCAAATGCATATCATCAAAATCTGGAATCTCCTCATATATATCATCTCATATATCAGAGTACAATGAAGTCTACAAAATCGGCTACCAAGAGCCATCCAAGATACAGTCCATAAATAAACAATGATACAATATATGTATGCAAAAATGCTCTCTCAAATGCCGCTCTGGCCTGATGCTGTCCCAATACCTCCCCCTGCTCCACCACTGGTTCCTGCACCACCTAATCCATCTCTCCGTGGAGGCCTCATCGAACCACCACTCCCTCCTACATCTCCTGATCTCTCCTGCCTCAAAGGACCCATCACTCCCCCACTGCTCTGCATCCTCTGTGATCGCTCTGATCTCGTATGCTGCATCTAGGTATAACTGAGAGCTCGCTGACTGAGTGGCACCACCTGCTCATATAAACCTCGCTAGTACTCTATCTTAGCCTGTGCTCGCCCAAACTGCCTCATAACATCCCCTGAAGGCCCCTGTGCTCCTACTCCAATCTGGACCCTCTCCTGCAGCTCGGCTAATCTCTCCACCACAGTATCTCTCTCCCACAGCACCATCGTCAGCTCTGACTCACGTGCAAATAGCTGCACATCCCTAGTTGCTACCTCCTCTAATCTCTCTATCCGAGTCTGCAAATAAACTATCATATGATCCCGCAGATCTCCAGTAGCTCCCTCTCCCGTGTCCATCGCTGCCTCACCTGTATCACCCTCTCCAATAGGTCCCTCACCTATATCACCCTCTCCCAAAGGTCCCTCCCCTACACCACCCTCTCCAGCAATCCCCACTCCTCTATCCATCGGGATCTCTCTCTCCATCCCCCTCCCACTCAGCTGCACTCCTCCCTGCATCAAAGGTCCCTATGATATCTGAAGAGGTAGTCCACCTCTCCCTCTCCGCTGCCTCGGCATCCCCAACCCACCTCCTCCTCCACCTCCTCCATCTCCTCCTCCATCTCCTCTATCACCTCCTCCACCTCCACCTACTCCTCCATCTCCTCGACCTCCTGCCCTCCTCCGTCTCCATCCCCTCTCATCCTCAAATGATGGGATAGGCTCTGCTGGGTCCGATATCTGTAGGATCGGGTGCGCCGCCCGATACTGCGTGTACTCCTCTGTAACCCCTGCATCAACGACCCTCGGTCGTAAGTCCCATGGCCTCACTTGCAGTGTCTGAAACTCTGCTAGTGCCTGATCGTAAGGTAGCACTGGACCCCATGCATACCTCTCCCGAATCACCTGTGCATACTCTCCAGATCCACTAGGCAGTCCTTGCTGCCGTCCAAACTGCCTCATCACTCATCCAGGCACCTGTCTCTCCACATGATAGGAGGTCCTCCCAATGAGAAATCGGGTCATGAACACATACGGTAGTGCCTCTGCATCATCCTCCCATGGCTCACACTCCAAGTATGGCTGCCATATCACTGCATCTAGGTCATCCAATGCCCGCCGCCACCACTCTAACTTCCCCAAGTGGGGTTGACTCATCATGCCACTGTACATAAACATGTATGGCTGGTCCACGGCTCGGAATCTAAGACTCACTGGTCGAGTCACTGGTAGGTCTCCCATGCCCAAACATGTAGCAGCGTCATGCCCACCGCTAGAGAACCCCTCCCTCGGTACACTACCTCGTGGAGCTCCTGATACATGTGCGCCAGCACGCACGGCCCCCATGCAAATCGGGTCCCCTCGGTCATCATCATCTCTATCACCTGTCCCCATCCCACTGCCAATCCATGTGACCGCCTGTCTGGACACAGCAGTCCTCCAACAATCCCTGACAACACTACTGGAAGGGGCTCATATAGTGTCGCTATATCCTCCCATGCGATCGAGCCATCGTCAATATATACATCCTCATAAAAAATCCTCTGACATGAAAGTGTCCCCCAGGATCTGTCATATGTGACCAGCTCTCCTCGAATCAGAATCCGAAGGATGCGCCACACGTCCTCCAAGGTCACAGTCATCTCTCCCTGTGCCAAATGAAATGTGCACGTCTCACTGTGCCATCGCTCTACCAATGCTGTAATCAGGCCGTGATTCATCTGAATCACGGGCATGTGCATCACCTCGTAGAGGCCAGTAGCTGCAATACAGTCTATCTCCGCTTGCGTCAATCGATCCCGCAACCCCTGTGTCGCAGGATGACGCTCGCGTAACTGCAACACGCGCAGATCCTCCTGCACATCGACATTCATCAATCACCATCAGTTGTTTTGTTTTCAAACTTTCTTAAGTTTAAACCTAGACTATCATCAGATACTCTGATCAAGTATCTTCGGGTCTCAACAGGTAAGCAATCATGGCCACCTAGACTTCAACAGGAATTTATCCTAACAAATGACCTAAGTCTCATCGGGCTGCTATGGTTCAAAAAAACTCCCACTTCACCTCACCATCCATCAATCATTGGCATCGGGAGATTTTCTTCATTCAAACTGGGGCATCTCTTTATCTTAAGGAAAAAGCACTATTTTACCTATAAAAACGCTAGTTTTACACAATAGCGCTACTACACTAGCAAAAGCGTTACAACTCCAAACGCGCTAAACCAGCTATACAATAGCGCTATTTAACATCAATAGCGCTCAATTAACCATACAATAGCGCTACTTAGTCCAAAGCGCTAAAACTTTCATACAATAGCGCTAAAACATTGCAAAAGCGCTCAAACAACAACACAATAGTATTATTGCGGCACAAAAGCGCTAGTTTATGGAGCAAAAGCGCCAAAACCAGAGTTCCAGCGCTCTTGCTCCGACTTGACTTGGACTCAGCTAAAAACCTATCAAAAATGCATGAAAAGTAAGTTTTCGAATTTGCGTACCGCTGGTCCATAGTCCTATGGGCGCTGGAACCGTCGGACTCGCTTGAATCTGTGCTTGGTGATCGGAATCGGCATAGTAGCTCCTCCTTGCTACTCCAAATGTCACTATCAGAGCTCTCGTTTTCAACTGGTCGCGGTCACAAATGATCTTATTTTCACCCCTTTCACCCCATTTATACCCCCCGCCGTCACCGTAACTTCACCCCGCTCATCGCCATGGTCCTCGTCAACTTCCCGAGCCCCCCATTTCTCCATGTTTACCCCGATTTCTTCTATTTTTCACCAGCATACCTAATTTCTTCTATTCTACCTCCCCTCCACTTTTCATTCTTTTTCGAGAGATCGCCCGATTTTTCAAAAAAAAATTCGGCCCATCTCTCGAGGGGGCATACCACCCATAAAATTCACATTTTATGGGGCATTTCTTCACACCTATTTTTCTTTCTTTGAAACGACGCGATAAACCGCACCATCTCAAAGAGGGGCAAATGTAGTCACACAAATCTGTCCATTTTAATTAAATGAATATTTCGTATTTATTTGATTAAAAATCCACTAGCCATCAGTTAATTAAATTAATATTTAATTAATTCATCCCCAAACATTCTTCTATTAATTAAATAAATTATTCAATTTATTTTAATTCATTCATTAAACCAAATACAAATCAATTAAATAAATAAAATCTATTTATTTAATTAAATCCCCGTTTTCCTCTTTTAAATAAATTAAATAAAACATTTATTTAAATCATTATCCCCACCCCACTTGCATTTTCCTACAAATGCAACTTGCACACATTTTGAAATAAATGAATTTTTATTTTAAATAAAATCCTATTTTTCCCTCACCCACCAAATCCACTTGCAAAATCTAATCCCCTTCTAGATTCTTCTAACCCCTTTCCTAATTAGCCTAATCCATCCCCTAAATATTGTCACATTCCTAAGCAAAGGGAAGTCACTTCTCAAAATCCTCAAAGTCTTGGATAACCATTAAAGGTTTTCAACCTTCAACCACTAAATCCTCAAAGTCTTTGATAGCCATTAAAGGCTTCCAACTTTCAACCACTTAATCCACAAAGTCTCCAATAACCATTAATGGTTAACCCAAACCCTCCTACATGGTTAAAACATTTGTTTTGACTCAACCTCTACCCAACCCAAGGGTCTCATCAAGCCTTTAATGCTTTGACCATGATTATCTCTTAATCATTTGCACAAAGGTTTATCCTTGCATTAACTCCTAATCCAGTGGGTAATCTTAATTTAGACTTGACCCTTAGCCTTTAGATAACCATGAGGTCTTCTCAGGCCTTTAATGCCTCCAACCTCTTCTCTCAACCCAATCCTGTGTGGACACTTGTCACTATTTTATTGGTGCCAATTGTGCACATGGATCCCCAACTTTCAAGCTTGACCCTTGATTAAACCTTTCAATCCTGGCCATCCATTGCTCCATTTTTCCTATAAATAGAGCCCATTCCTTCATAATCCAGATCCTGAAAACTTGTATGCATTTAGGCTATAAACATTTTTAGAGAGCATTTAGCATAAGAAATCTAACATCTTATCATTTTGGTTAAAATACATCATTTTAGCATTAGTATTAGCTTTTTATTTCACATTTAGAGCTATACTACAATCTCAATCCTCCATAAGCATCCATAGTGCAAAAAGCTGCTGAGAGCTACACTATTTTGGAACTTGGAGAGGAGAGGAACAAGGGAGAAGAAGCTAAAGCCATGCTAAGAGGCAGTTGGAGATGCCTCATAATCTGTGTTTTGTTTATTAGATAAATTAGCATGTCTTTTGTGTCTCTTTTGGTATACCTTCATAGTTTAGTTTTAGATTGATTAACACTAATGTTTTGTGTGTTTTGTGTTCTTTGATCATAGACTAACCTTGTGCCATTTTGCAGGGCATCACTTGTTATAAGTGAATCTTGCAACCACTACATATAATCTCTCTACCAACATCACCCCCTTTTCTACCTTACCGATTCTCTACTCTTCCTATCACTTTGTCTCTCTTCAGCTTGCTGCTGGATCACTATCTTCTTCTCTCTGGTACACTCTTCTGCTACTGCCTTACCAGTTCTGCTCTATTGGTTAACCCTACTATTTTTCTTCTCTACCAATTCACTGCCTTTTCTTCTTCATCATTCAACTGGCATTCATGTTGAAATACTTCTTTACTTGTGGCCTTGACCTTACCGGTTAATACTCTCTGACCAATTGCATCTCCAACACACAGTTTATATGATCTTCGATGGAGTCACTGAATGGTTGGATTTTTTCTGCTTTGTCACACTCCACACTTCAATATTCGACAAGTAGCATCATAATCTCTTGGTCTTTGGTCTGCATACATATATCTAGGTTTTCCCTCTAAAACACAAATTCAAACACTGACATGATTAGGGTTTATTCTTTGACCAATGAGCCATACCGTATCCTATCAAATCTCCTCAAATCATGTTTTAGAGATGATTTCATGTACATCACTACCAACATCGTGCCTTCTAGTGCACACCTTCAATCTTTAGCAATTTGCATTCAATTTGTCGGCTCATCTTTTGGTCAATCGCCATAAATGGTTCAATGGTTTTCTTCACCTACTTTGATCTGTATCCAAAAATTCTACATCAATCAGTGCACTCCATGGATCCGATCTGATATGCCCTACCTCAAGCCATAACCCCTCAACAACTCGACCCACAATAGTCAAAGTCAACATTAAATGTCGACCAACTCTCCAACAATCTCACCTTCACAACACTTCAATGAGCTCTGCAATCTTGCCACTTCAAATCCATATGGCATCCCTATCGGTATCCATCTCAGCTTAGACCTGTATGTTGGTTCAGACGAGATCAATGACCAAACACTCAATTGGTGCACACCTACCAGACATCTAACCGTACTGGTTCTCTAGTAACCTTGTTGGTATGTCATCTCTAAGAACCATTGTCGACATCCACCTTAGCTCACTATGTTGAACCAACATTATCACGGACCAATATCACACAATTGGTGTATGCTTCATACTACTAATCCCTCTTTGCCTACAAGTTAACCTTCTTGCCTTCTTCTTCCTTGTGTTGGTAGATCTTGTCAGCTTGATCATCAATCATGTCGGTCTTCAGCAGCTCTCTTGAAGGACACATCATGTGCAACATCACCATACTAAGAGCACTTCACCTTTATCTCTCTGTCCACTTGGTTGTATGTTGGTATTCTCCTTGTTTACCAATTTGCATGTTTTTGCCTTCATACCAGTAGTGTGCATGATATCTTCATGCCAACTATCTCCATCCTTTGTGCATCTATGGGGACACCACTTTCCATCTGCATATCAATAACTCCATGTGTGCAATTGTAGAGACTCATTTTTATTTGACTAGCTCTCTTCTCAACCGGTTTTCCAGGAAGGTGAACTCACCATCTTAACTCTTCCTTCTCTACCTCGATAGCACATCATGTCTTCACACATTGATCTTGTGTTCATTTCTGATCTCACACTCTGGAGGCTTTCTCATATTCCACTTGGTCATCCAATCTATGCATCGAATCACCTGCCTTGGCCTTCTATGGTAGTCTTATCTTGGAGAGTCATGATATATGCCAAGTAAACTTGGGACAAGCAAGGTATTACCACTTACTGGTGGGAAAGGATCTATGTCATCTGCTAGTATGAATGTGACATCCCTGAGGAGTAGATGCATCTTGAACTTGACATATGACCTAGCAGCTTTCCCATATGCTATCCTTTCTTACTGAAGCAACACATTCTCTGCCACTCTTCTCTTCATCTAGTGGGAGTCCTGCTATATAACATCCAACTCTTACTAGTGGACTGCACATGCTTCACCTCTAGTATTGATGTGATTCTTGTAACATTCAGGTTGGCAGCCACTCAAAGCCAACACATACTTACCGGTCATCATACCATATTGATAACCAATGCATGTCAACAACATATACCAACACTGACTTTTGTACCAGTAACCTGCAATACTTGGCTGACATCAATGTCACTAATACACTTCAATCTCCCACACCGGTTATGCTATACTGGTTGACATCAATGACAAAAAAATGCCAACGATATCCCCCTTTTGCATTGATGTCAACACATGTAGTATCCGTCATACTACATATTCTCTCTTCCCCTTTGACAATAATGGTAAAGGGAACTTTAAGGGTTTCACTCCTTCTTGTGTCTACTCGAAACTGACAAATTGGTCTAGCCCCTTTTTCTCTATGAGATTCTCCTCCTCCTTCATCCATCATTTGTTACATTTTCTCAAGTCACAGGACTTGAGATGGAGGGCACAACCACCATCTGACACCAAATGCATGTTGTCTTGTGCAGGTAACTTACATCTCCATGTATACTGGTCCACGGTGCAGTAGCAATGGCACTTGATTTCCTCATGTGTCAAGTGTATCAGGTACCAATCACAAGATATGACTATGAACTCCCCTTGAAAAACAACCCTCTGGTCTTCAATTTTTGTCAAGTCCTAAACTGATACCCCAAACTATGCATTGTATCAGTGGAAGTGAGCATCTATACATTTTGATGGTCTTTTACTTCCATGACATCCATCTATCTTTGTGACAAAAACATACCTGACCAAAATGCTAGGTCACAATGACACATGTCCGCACTCACATTGGTTGACATCCTGATGTCTTCATACGCATGGGATTGGCTACTGGTCCAACACACTATCATTTAGGACAACTTCTAATATCATCAAGGATATAAACTCATTTGACCAGGCTACTAGAGCC
Organism: Cryptomeria japonica; assembly: GCF_030272615.1. Taxonomy (NCBI): domain Eukaryota; kingdom Viridiplantae; phylum Streptophyta; class Pinopsida; order Cupressales; family Cupressaceae; genus Cryptomeria; species Cryptomeria japonica. Next base: position 572,371,749 of record NC_081408.1, read on the forward strand.
ACTGCAACACAACCAGAACATATTTACCCACATATTCTTCAATATCGATAACTCTCCCTACCGGCAACATACTCCACCTATCAGTTTACTGTACCAGTTTAGTATCTCTGCTAGTATACTTTGTCCACTAGCTCTCCTTCTAGTGTCACATCTCACTTTGAAACTTGTAGCAGTGAGCCATCTCGCCCATGTGAATGTGTAGCCAATATATCAATTGCATGCATTCTTTTATCTCAGCTTTTCCATCATGCCAATGACTACCCATTCTTTCTTTTGTCCTTCAAAACATATGGGGGTGAATGATCTGATCAACATATAGCTCCCCCTAAGGATTTGCATCTCCTTTAAAATTTAGGAGATATCACTTGTGCATTGAGTGCACAGTGTCGGTCCATGGTCATGTTCTCTTCCTTCTTCTTCCATACCTGCTTGGACTCCCTCCTCTTCTCCTTTGTAGCCTTTGGAGCAAGTCTCATTTTCTTCTGCTGACAGGTCTTTGCATTGCCAGATTCTGCAGTGTGATAGGTTACATTTCCATAGAAACATACTGCACTCATCCCAACTAGATGATTGAAAGACCTTCTATCAGACTGGTTTGATCTTCTTCTCAGGGTCATGCCATTGTAGCCCACTATTGATTTCAACAGACTTCTTGATCTTGAAGGAGCATCTCTCATTTGGGAATAACTGTTATACTGACTACCATGTGCATGAAACATCTTCTTTCTACACACATTACTTGTATGGCCAGATCCATTGCAATTATAACATATATAATTTATATTTCTTGAGGTAGCAAATGGACTCTGGTTAGCATAACCGGGAGTGAGCTTATGCATGTTTCTACATTCTTATGTTCTATGTTCAAATGCATTACATCTTCTACAAACTAAATTTCTATTCCTAGGAAGAACACTTTTTCTATTCCTCAACATCTTTTTGCATTCCTATGCCTTATGGCCATATCCTTTACAACAAAAATAGTAACCGAAGAATGGAGACATATTACTTACAAATTCATTTTGCCAAACATGAGGTGATCTAACTGGTTTGGCTTCTCCACTTCTACTTCTCCAAGGTGTTGCATCTCTTTGTCTTCCACTGGTGGGGAATCTCTTAGGTTAGTTTCTTACATTCTTGTTTCTGGTGAGCCCATCTTCTCTTAGCTTTCCCTTTCCTTTAGGATTTGCATTGTTTCTTCTTGTTGCACCGATCTACATTTTTAGCCTCAAGTCCTCACCGGTTGTTGCTAGGTCAACCTTCTTTCTTGGTGCACTTTGTACTGTAAAGGTTTGACCCTTGTTATCTCCATTAGAGGAGACAAATTGAATGTCCTTGTGAGAAAAATCCTCACTTGTGGAGCATTCACCAAAAACATATCCTAATCCTTGGGTATCCTTGGTGAGTTTTTATTTTCTCAACATTTTGTCCAAGGCCTTAGTGCTACCATCATACCAGATCCTTACCTTGAGCTCATTTTGACACTTCTCAAGGTCTTTCCTGATGCTCTCCATTTCTCCTTTTAGTTACTGATATTCTTTGTCCTTTGTCTCCACTTCTAGCTGGAGATCCTCACATCTTCTCTCCTAAGCATCAAATATTGATTTCAACTCACCAGTCAATCCTTTTGCCTCTTCTAGTTGAGATGTCAATATACAGATATTATTATTTGATTCTTCGAGGCATATTCTCAACTGGCTGCATTCTTCATGAACTGAATCTTTGTACCTTTTAAATTCCTTTCTAACATTTTGCAGCTCTTCTAGTGCACTTACCAGTTCACATTCAAGATCTACTTTGGCTTCATCTTCATCATCATTCCTAAACACATCTTAGTAGTAAGAGTGATCTGGATGATTAATCTCTAATGTGTGCCTCTCATCTTTTGATTCTTGAGCCATAAAGAGGTGAATTTCTCTTCATCATTTTTGTTGCTGCTAATAGATTTACCTTCATCAACTGCAGACACACATGCTTCATTCCTTTTCTTGTTTCCATAAACCAATTCTATAGTACAGGGTTCATTGCCATATAGTTTCTTCAATCTATCCCATAGGCTTTTAATAGATCTGCATCTGTCCACTTGTGAGGAGACATCACCAGATAGCCCACTGACTATGGCTTTCATTGCTACTTCATTGCATTGGTTTCTTCTTTCTGCATCTGAATCGGTGGGAGGATAGACATTAATAGGGAAGTCATTAACAACAGACATCTAGACATCATACACTAGAGAGGACAAATGAACTTCCATTCTACAACTCCAAATGAAATAATTTGAACCATCAAAAACTAGAGTAGGGATTGACACTAAACAAACCATTGTGTCCATAAGCGATAATCTACCCAAGTTGGAGAAAACTCATCTGACTAGGAACCTAGGCTCTAATACCAATTATTAGACACAATGTGCCACTGAGGGGGGGGGTGAATTAGTGGTTTACAAACTTTTCCCTTTATCTACCCTATGTGTGAATATCAGTTATCATCCCATTACCTAGTGGGTCTACTGGTAAGATAAGTCAAGACAATGCAATACAAATATACACAAGGGAACATCCCATAACATTAGTATATACAAGGAAAACCCAAGATGGGAAAAACCTCAATAAGAAATGTTATTGGAGTCTACTACTCCAATCTAGCCTCACAATAAAACAATTTGGTTACAACATTTAGGGAACCATCCTAGGGAGTACCACTCCTACAGTTTATGGGCACCACCCCAAAGGAGCTACAACCCCTACACCGAGCACCAACCCAATGACCTTCAAAGAATCATTATCAAATACAAAGTAATAACCTATTAGAAGTGAATCTTGCAACCACTACATATAATCTCTCTACCGCTATCACCCCTTCTCTGCCTTATCAGTTCTCTACTCTTCATATCACTCTATCTCTCTTTAGCTTTCTACTAGATCACTATCTTCTGCTCTTTGCTACACTCTTCTACTACTTCCTTACCAGTTCTTCTCTATTGATTATGATGAATAATGATGAACAGTAAATACCCAATAGGTACTGAGAGGGGGGGTGAATCAGTACATACAAAAATTTCTCCAACAACTTAAACTGCAAAGACTACACTAATTGGCAAACAACATCATCAACCTGAATCAAGACAATACCCGTAAAACATAGTAAGACTATAAAAGGCATAAACTGGTAACCCTTAGAACTTCTCAAAACCTAATATCTCATCTCAATTTCACCCATATGCTTAAGTAGGTATTACATCAAAAATACAATGACCATTAGATCAACATGTTTTACCACTTAACATAAAACACTAAATCATCACATGAAAAAGCATCACACATAACACACTGATTTTTTATGTGGAAACCCAACTGGGAAAAACCACGGTGGGGATGAATACCTGCAAGTTCTTCTTGAAATCTTCTAAAGTCTGTTGTGTTAGGAGCCTAGTCCAGTTAAAGACTTTACAATAGGTTCTGCTAGGAACCGATTCTGCTAGGGATCACCCGGTTAACGGATGGCTAAATACCCAATTAGAGGATAAAACCGTGTTAAAGGTTAACTCACAAGAGGATTTGAAAAAATCAATGATTTTGAGTCACCCTGTTAAAGGATTTACAAAAATCCTGTTAAAGGTACCCAGTAAAGGGATTTACTAATTGCTGAAATGGTTAGAAGTCAACTGGTAATACACTGATCTAATAACATCACTCAATGCCAAGGTAGATCCACTTCAGTTCCTTTACATCTACAATCACACTCTACATATCTCTACTCACTTCTCCAATCTGGCAAGAATCACCTCACATACATTCATTTGCCAACAACTTCAAATGAAAATCATCATCGACCTTATAGACAACAATTAGGTCGGTGGCCAAAACCTAAAACCCTAAGCATCTAGGTTAACAAAATAGTCGTTCCAATCCTGACCATTTAAACACATTACATAGGGTAAAACAATCTTAAACAAATCTCAAGACATTTTGCATCGTCCATTCTTAATTGTTTCTAGAAGCTGATAACCCATCACGCACTCTCCACCATTTACTAAGACTTTGCACATTCTCGAGGTAGATAGAATCAATCTTCTTATGCAAGATACTCAAGGAAATTCTTCACGCACACAATGTTGACATGGTAACATGATCTAATCTTCATTTCAATGCTAACTCATCATAGGCTATCATTGGTCAAATCGCATAGACTTGGAATGCATTAGCCAGAAACCCTGAAGCTGAGATTACCAACTGATAGCCTTATCAGATGAAACCCTGATACAAACTTTGCATATACCGGTTCACTTGCCGGTTTACTTACTTCAACATATTAGTTCATAGTTCAGTATATTGACATCAATGACAACATACATTATTATCATGTCATCAAACTCTGCACATATACCAACAATCTCCCCCTTTGGCATTGATGGAAATACACAAAGATATCTCTTCATCTTCTTCCATATTATATGTCTTCAATACTACAGATCTCTTGTCTATTGCACATCTTCTCCCCCTTTGACAACAATACCTGACTAATGTGGAGCACATATCTTTAGTTCACCTCTCAAAGGGGAAACAACCCTAATTCACCTCTTAAATAGGTAAATGTAGCCTTCGGTAGAGGCTTGGTGAATATATCTGCTAACTGCTCCTTACTGGAAACATGTTCCAATACAACCTCTTTGTTCTGAACTTTCTCCCTCAAGAAATGATACTTGAGTTCGAAGTGCTTGGTTCTAGCATGCAATACTAGTTTCTTGGAAATATTATTTGCACTTGTGTTATCATAAAATATACTCATCGGTTCAGATACAGGGACTTTGAAATCACTTAATACATGCTTCATCCAAATTGTCTGAGTACAATTCATAAATGCTGCTACATATTCTACTTCTACTATGGACTGAGAGATACAACTCTGCTTCTTGCTCATCCATGAGACTAGTCTACCACCGAGAAAGAATGCACCATGGGTTGTGCTTTTTCGATCGTCCACATTACCAACCCAATCGGCATTGGTAAAAACTTTGAGATTGAAATCATTATTGTATGGATACCACAATCCATAATCTATAGTTCCCTTCAGATATCTAAGAATCTGCTTGACTGCTATCAAGTGGGATTCTCTTGGACTTTTCTAAAAATGTGGAACAATACCCACTGCATGTGTAATGTCTGGTCTCCTATGTAATACATAGTGCAACTTACCAATCATTGACTGGTATTCCTTCTCATTCACCAATGTTAAATAATCTTCTTTTGACAATTTACAACCAATCATCATCAGTGTACCAACCAGTTTGCTATCTTCCATGCCAAAGGTTTTCAACACCTCTTTGACATACTTGGATTCAGTGATAAAGATACCATCTTTCATTTGTTGAATCTAAAGTCCAATTAAGAACTTAATCTCTCCAATTAGTGACATCTCGAATTCCTTCTTCATTTCATCTGCAAATGCATTGCTCATCTTATCATCTCCACCAAAAATTATGTCATCAAAAAACACTTCACAGATCAGAATCTGATCTGATTCTGACTTCAGATAGATATTGCTATCTTCACTTGTTCTTTCAAATCCAATCTTCACAAGATGAGAGTGTAAATGTTCATACCATGCTCTAGGTGCTTGCTTCAATCCATATAAGGCTTTATGTAGCCTACACACCATATCACTGTCTTTTGATAGGGCAAACCCATCTGGTTGCTCTATATACACTTCTTCTTTAGGTATTCCATTTAGGAATGCAAATTTTACATCCATCTGATACACTTTGAATCCCTTGAAGGCTGCATATGCAAGTAGCATTCGAACTCCTTCCAATCTAGCTACTCGTGCAAATGTTTCTCCATAGTCTTATCCTTCTTCTTGAGCATATCCCTTACATACCAATCTTGCTTTGTTTCTTGCCACTGTGCCATCTTCATTCAGCTTGTTTCTAAAAACCCATTTGGTGCCAATAACATTTTTGCGCTCAAGTTTGGGTACCAAAGACCATGTACCATTCTTTTCTATCTAGTCAAGTTCTTCTTCCATAGCCTTAATCTAGTCTTCATCTGTGTGTGCCTCTTTAAATGTTTTGGGCTCAAATTTAGAACTCATGCAGAAATTCTCTCTGACTTTTCTTCTTGTAAGTATTCTTGCATCCTTATCGCTTATGATTTTCTTTGGATCATGATGCATCTTTACATACCTAGGAATGATCTTTGCTGATTCCTCTTGCTTTTCCTCTTCATCTATATTTGTCTCAGCATCTACTGGTGTTGGAGCACTATTACTTGTACTTGGTTGTTCTGCAACCGGTTCCCAAAAGGTTACAACTAGTTCATCTACTGCTTGCTCATTGTTGGTTTCCTTAGGTTTCTAAGAGGTTTCATCAACTCTAACATTGATACTTTCAACAGTTTTCTGAGTCCTATTGTTAAAACACTTGAGAGCTTTTCTCTTGGTGGAATACCCTAGGAATATTCCCTCATCACATTTTGCATCAAACTTTCTCTGGTGTTCACTTCTCTTGATATAACACTTTCTACCAAATACTCTAAAGTAGCTTACTACTAGAGTCTTACCGGTCCAATACTCATAAGGAGTTTTATCCTTACCTTTCTTGATGAGTACCCAGTTCATAGTGTAGACTGCAGTGCTCACCGCTTCTCTCCAAAAAGTGTGAGCAACCTTCCCTTGAATCAGCATCGTTCTGGCTGCTTCAACTACAATCCGGTTGTTCCTTTCTGCTAGGCCATTTTGCTGTGGCTTCTGAGGGGCAGACAGTTGCCTCTTGATGTCGTTCTCTTCACAGTACTTATTGAATTCACCAAAAGTGAACTCACCTCCTTGGTCGGTTCTAAGGCATTTGATCCTCTTACCGCTTTCCTTTTCAACTAGTGCTTTGAAGGCTTTAAACTTTACAAAAGTTGCAGACTTGTCTTTCAAGAATGTGACCCACATCATTCTTGAGCAATCATCAATGAGAATCATAAAGTACCTATCTCCATGAACACTCCTAGTTTTCATAGGCCCACATAAATCAGTATGCACAAGATCAAGTAAATTAGCTGCTATGAAAGATTTACCTTTGAAGGTTGAGGAAGACATTTTCTCCAGTGGACATTCTCTACACAAAGGATTCTCTGGTTTGTTCAGCATAGGCAATCCTTTAACTACCTTGATCTTACTAGCCTTCACAATATTATCAAAATTTACATGGCAGAGTCTTCTATACCATATCCAACTGTCATCAAACTTAGCCATTAGACATTGACTGATATTTGTATTTAACTAAAATAAGTTACCTCTGGTCTGCATATCGGTGGCCATCAGTTCACCACTCTTTCCTTTTATTTTGCACACTCCATCTTTGAATTCTAGAGTGATTCCTTTATCATTTAGCTGGGCAACACTCAAAAGGTTATGTCTGAGACCTTCTACCCAATACACATTATCAACACTTCTTTTTCCATTTAGAGAGATGGACCCTTTTCCTTTTACCATACATGGTGCATCATTACCAAATCGGACTACACCTCCATTGTACTCTTCCAGTGATAGAAATTTTTTCCTGTCACCAGTCATATGGTGAGAACATCCACTATCAATAATCCACTTATTAGAATTATCAAAGTGGGAGACAAGAGCCTTCTTGTCTAACACATCTTCCTTAACGACTACAAACACTATGCCTTCACTTTCTTCATCAATGATACCTTCATCGACTACAACAAGATAGTTTCTCCTATTTCCTCCATTGAACTTTTTAAACTTCTCCAAGTTGTCCTTATTATCACTATTAGGACAGTTGATAGAAATGTGTCCTATCCTATTGCAAGAAAAACATTTCAAAGGGAGCTTACCTCTGTATTTTCCAGTTCCCTTAGGAAGTCTCTTGGCAAGAAGAGATTCAAACTCCATCAGGATCTCCTCATCATCCATATCTCTACTTTGTCTAGGTTCATAGATGGTACCAACTTCTTTTCCCTTTCTAGATGGTACAACAGATGCTCTAAAGGCTGATTCAGTCTTCTGAACACTTCCATCATAACTATTTAGCTCATATGTGATCAACTTAGCAATGATGGAGTCTAGGGATACCTTTGTCTTGTCAATAGATCTCAACTCCTAAATAGTTGCAACTCTTATTGCATAGACCGGTAACAAGGATCTCAAATCTTTGCTAACAATGGTGGGATCATCCATTGTACCTCCTACACTCTTCATGTCTCCAACAACAATTTTAATTCTTATCCCATATTGTTGAATTCTCTCCTTCATCCATCCACATGTCTTCAAATTTTCCTCTAAGTCTCTCTTCCTTAGCTTGTTTCACATGCTCATCACCACCATAGATAGTCTCCAGAGTATCCCATACATCTTTGGGATTGTCTTTATCCTAAACATCTATAAACTCAATATTAGATAGACTACTGATAAGAGCTTCCATGACTTGCCCATTCTCCTGAATTTCTCTTCTTTGATCATCAATGAGAGTACTAGTAGGGACAACATAAGTATTCTCAACATAGTTCTAGTGTTGAGCACCCATACTTTTAATGTAGATCTTCATTCTGTCCTTCCATATCTTAAAGTTATCTCTGTTGAACTTAGGACCTTCCCTCTTCATCATTAGAATATGAGCTTTTCCTCAAGTGGTTAAGCTTATAGCACCGAAGACTTGGAGGATGCTATGATACCAATTGATGAATAATGATGAACAATAAATACCCAATAGGTACTGAGAGGGGGGTGAATCAGTATAGACAAAAATTTCTCCGACAACTTAAACTACAAAGACTGCACTAACTGGCAAGCAACATCATCAACCTGAATCAAGACAATACTGGTAAAACATGGTAAGACTGTAAAAGACATAAACTGGTAACCCTTAGAACTTCTCAAAACCTAATATCTTATCTCAACTTCACCCATATGCTTAAGTAGGTAATACATCAGAAATACAATGACCATTAGATCAACATGCTTTACCGCTTAACAGAAACACATGAAAAAGCATCACACATAACACATTGATTTTTCACGTGGAAACCCAACTGGGAAAAACCACAGTGGGGATGAATACCCACAAGTTGTTCTTGAACTCTTCTGAAGTCCTAGTCTGGTTAAAGACTTTACAGCAGGTTCTGCTAGGAACTGATCCTACTAGGGATCACCCGGTTAAGGGATGGCTAAATACCTGATTAGAGGTTAAAACCCTGTTAAAGGTTACCTCACAAGAGGATTTGAGGAACTCAATGATTTTGAGTCACCCTATTAAAGGATTTACAAAAAGCCTATTAAAGGTACCCAGTAAAGGGATTTTCCAACAACTGAAATGGTTAGAAGTCAATAGGTAATACACTGATCTAATAACAACACTCAATGCCAAGGCAGATCCACTTCAGTTCCTTTACATCTGCAATCACACTCTACAGATCTCTATTTACTTCTCTGGTCTGGCAAGAATCACCTCACATACATTCATTTGCCAACAACTTCAAATGAAAACCATCATCGATCTTATAGACAACAATTAGGCTAGTGGCCAAAACCTAAAACCCTAAGCATCTAGGTTAACAAAACACTCGTTCCAAGCCTAACTGTTTAAACGAATTACATAGGGTAAAACAATCTTCAACAAATCTCAAGACATTCTGCATCATCCGTTCTTCACTGCTTCTAGAAGCTGATAACCCATCACACAGTCTTCACCATTTACTAAGACTCTGCACATTCTCGAGGTAGATAGAATCAATCTTCTTATGCAAGATCCTCAAGGAAATTCTTCACATGCACAACATTGACATGGCAATGTGATATCTTAATTTTAATGCTAACTCATCATAGTCTGTCATTAGTCAAATTGCATAGACTTGGAATGCATCAACCAGAAACCCTGAAGTTGGGATTACCAACCGGTAGTCATATCAAGTGAAACCCTGATACAAACTTTGCATATACTGGTTCACTTGCCGATTTACTTACTTCAATATACCGGTTCACACTTTAGTATATTGACATCAATGACAATATACATTATTATCATGTCATCAAACTCTGCACATATGCCAAGAGGTTACCCCTACTCTGTTTCTGCTATGTCGGTTCACTAGCTTTTTTTCTTATCATTCAACTGGCATTCATGCTGAAATACTTATTTACTTGTGGCATTGACCTTACTAGTTAATACCCTCTCATAGGTTGCATCTCCTACAAATAGTTTATATGATCTTCAATGGAGTCACTGAATGGTTGGATCTTTGTTTCTCTTTCACACTCCACACATTAGCATACGACATGTAGCACCATAATCTCTTGGTCTTTGGTTTGCATACATATATCTAGGTTTTCCTGCCAAAACACAAATTCAAACACTGACACGATTAGGGTTTTTTCTTTGACCAATGAGTCATACCATATCCAATCAAATCTCCTCAAATCATGTCTCAAAGATGATTGCCTGTACATCACTCCCAACATCATGCCTTCCAATGCACGCCTTCCATCTTTAGCAATCTACATTCAATCTGTCGGCTCATCTTTTGGTCAATCACCATAAATGGTTTGATGGTTTACTTCACCTACTTCGATCTATATTCAAACATCCTGCATCGATCAGTGCACTCCATGGATCCAATCTGATATGCCCTGCCTCAAGCCACAAGCCCTCAGCAACTCAACCCACAACAGTCATAGTCAACATTAAATGTTGACCAACTCTACAAATACCTCACTTTCATGGCACTTCACCAACCTCTGCAATCTTACCACTTCAACTCCATGTGGCATCCTTGTCGGTATCCATCTTATCTTAGACCTCTGTGTCGGTTCAAATAGGACCACCAACCAAACACTCAACTAGTGCACCTACCAGACATCTAACCCTATCGGTTATGATGCAGAGGCCTCCTTACACATAAGGATAAGTCCAAAAGGTTAGGGTCTAACCCTTGAAATGTCAAAAATGAGCGTACAAAGAAGGACTCCACATCTTAAGGTTTTGAACTACTCCCCACTACTCAAGCCTAACACTTATTCAAGATGAGTAAATGGCTTCAACTTCTCTAGCATGCCTCATCGATGACTCCTACTCTTAGGGGCTTTGGAATTGGTCCAGTAATGCCTACTAAGGACTATTCCAAGCACTGGTTTAGGGTTTTATCTTCAAATCCTTATACCCCCTTGGAAACCTTCCCCCTTGGCTAGTAGCCCTATTTAGCGAGGGAATTAACCTCAACTCCAAAATATTCCACACACCCTAACAAAATACTCACCATTCCAGATACCCTTTTGGGAGTTACACTCATCCCCAAAATGGGTCGGCAAGATCTACAACCTAAGGGTTTGAACCCCTTGGAAGTCTAGAGACCTAATTAGGGCGATTAGGCCTAATTTACAAAGAAATCCCCATTACTAGTATCCCAAATAGAAAACCAACTTAATGAGAATATGGGTAATGTTGAGTAACCGGTATTTCCAGGGTTTCACACCTGGAATCCATCGATATAATGTTTTGTGATGACTGTCCTAAATTTGCCTAAGGTAGTCACATAGAGATGCCTACCTAGTTTTACTTCTTTCTCCTCACAACCAAATCTTCCCTGCAAAAACCCATGAAAAATTTAATTTGCATTGACCTATCTTGCACTCCACCAAAGTAATTAACTTTTAGAGGAAGGAGATGCAAGATATGACCATTTTCAAGTAAAACCCTAGTCAAACCCTTACTTTCTAGGTTACAGTCAAAAATATAGAGGGTTCTCACTGCATAGACACAATCAAGATCTTATACCACCACCAAATAAATTCTATTTCATTTCTTCATATACTTCATGAATGGTGTGACTCAATTCAATCCGTATGAACACGTACAATCAATGCAAAACTCAGAATTTCTGGGAAAACATCAGTATTTCAGTGTTTATTTGCTTCACCACTTCAAACCACAATATCAACCCCCTTGGGAATCATGTCCACAAGGTTTATAAAAATCTCCAATTATTTCCAACTGAATTTGGAGGAGGTTGGAGCCGTTGAAAGGCTTTCCCCAACCGCATTTTGAAAAGTTACACTTTCAAAAGTTGCAATTTTGCACAAAATGTTGTCAAACTTTCTAAGGTGGGGATCCACACACTTGTCTCAACCAAACACCTATAAAACACAAAAATAAAGCTTCTACTACCCCTTATTGACCACATTGTCCCAATTGTCTTATCAAATTGCCTAATTGGTGACATGGGTTTACATGGTAGGGTTTATTGAATATATGAAATAAACTTTCATAAACACAAGACACACAAAGACAACTATTAGGGTCCTAATCTTCATCCTCAAAGTCATGAATTTCTTGTTGATGGGGTGCACCTACACCATACTCCTCAGAAGAAGAGATCTCAAGCTCACTTGAGATCAAAGTTTGTAAGTCTGCACCATGGTTGGAAATTTGCTTATCTATCATCCAAACTGCCTCATAATCTGGTTTGTCCTACCAAGCCACCAAGTAGTCAATGTACTCCTTGTTCCTTGTTTTCTTTGTGACTCTAGTGTCTATTACTTCATTCAATTGAGGTGATTCATGCCTTCGAATGTCATTATCTGTTGCAACCTACATTGGTTCCTCCACTTCATTGTCACTACCTTTGAAAAGTGTAAGGTCACACACAATAAAAATGGGCGATAATCCAAGATCAGGAGGAAGTTGGATTTCATAGGCATTTTGTCCACATTTCTTCAAAATATGACATGGTCCAATCTTCCTTTGCATGATTTTGGTGTGCTTACCCTTTGGGAGTCTCTCCTTTAGATGTACCCATACTAAATCCCCAACACTAAACTGCACATCCCTCTTTTTCTTATCAGTATAGGCCTTGTACTTCTCTATAGATTGTTGGAGATGAGACTTCACTTGGTCATGTACCTCCTTGATGGTTGATGCAAAAGCTACACCATCTGAACTAATGGGCTCTTCTTTGGGAAAATCCCTTAACTCCAATACTCCCCTTGGGTGGATGTCATACACAATTTGGAAAGGAGACTTCCATGTGCTCCTATTTATATTGTCATTGTATGAGAACTCTACCTGTGACAGTATATTGTCCCATTTTTCTCCATGTTTCCTTGTCAAACATCTTAATAGGTTTCCCAATGACCTATTGACAACTTCAGTTTTCCCATCCGTTTAAGGATGGTAGGTTGATGAGAAAGATAGGTTAGCTCCCAACTTCTTCCAAAGGGTCCTCCAAAAGTGACCTATAAACTTCACATCTCTGCCTGAAATAATGTTTAGAGGCAATCCATGTATCCAGACTATTTCTTTGAAGAATAGGTCTGCAACATATGAGGCATCACAAGAAGTCTTGCCTGGAAAGAAATGAGCCATTTTACTAAACCTATCCACCATTACAAAGACACTATCAAATCCCCTCCTTGTCCTAGGCAGACCCAGCACAAAATCCATACTTATGCTCTCCCATGGCCTAGATGGAATAGGTAAGGGTTGGTACAAGCCTGCATTGGTGGATTTTCCCTTGGCTTTTTGACAGATTACACATGTCTCCACAAACTTCCTTACATCTGTCTGCAACTTAGGCCAGTAATAGTGTCTCTTCACAAGGTCCAGGGTCTTGTCAAGGACAAAATGACCTGCCATAGCTCCACAATGCTTCTCCCTAATGATATTTAACCTCATGGAACACTTAGGAATACACAACTATCCTCCTTTGAATAACAATCCATCTTGTATCAAAAATTCAAAAAACTCAATATGATACCTCTCACCAAAAGTTTCACATACCTTGTATATCTCTCCAAAGTCTTCATCAACATCATACATACTCTTCAAGGAATCAATACCAACACTCTCAATCTTGATTTGGTTGATAGTTAAGACCCTCCTTCTCAAAGCATCTACAACTTTGTTCCTAACCCCCTTCTTGTGTTTGAGGGTGAAGGTGAAGGCTTGTAGGGTCTCTACCCACTTCATGTGTCGGCAATTTAAATTCTCTTGACTATTTATGAAACTGAGTGCTTGATTATCAGTAAAAACTATGAACTCCTTAGGCACTAAATATTGCCTCCACTTCTTTAATGACTGAACCAAACCATACATCTCCAAGTCATAGGATGAGTATATCCTCTTGGCATCATTTATCTTTTCACTAAAAAAAGCAATTGGCCTTCCTTCTTGACTGAGAACTACCTGAATAGCCATGTGGCTTGCATCACATTCCACCTAAAATATCTTGTTGAAGTCTAGTAGGGAAAGGATTGGTTGTTTTGTAACTTTCTTCTTCAAGGTTTCAAATGAGTCATTTGCCACTTTGGTCCAGCTAAACCTTCACTTTTGTCCTCCCTTTATGGTGTCAAGCATTGGTGCACAAACATGACTAAATCCCCTTATAAACTTCATATAAAAAATTTCTAAACCATGGAGACTTCGGACATCATTCATAGTTTTAGGTGTAGGCTAAGACAATATGGCACTTACCTTCTCTTGGTCCATTTTCAACTCACCTTGTGAGATTACAATGCCCAAGTAAATGATCTCCTCCTGCATGAACAAACACTTATCCAAATTGATCATTAGTTGCTATTCAAGTAACCTTTTGAGAACCATATCTATGTGTTTGAGATTCTCTTCCTTTGTGTGACTGAAGATCAAGATATCATCTAGCTATACTATGACAAACTTGCCTATAAATTCTACCAATACCTCATTCATCAACCTCACTAAGATACTAGGGGCTTTGGACAACCCAAATGGCATGATTTTCCACTCATATAACCCCTCATTGGTTTTAAAATATGTTTTCCATTCATCCTTTGGCCTTATCCTAATATGATGGTATCCACTTTTTAGATCCATTTTGGTGAAATATTTAGCACTCCCCAAGCAATCAGGTAAATCCTCTATCCTAAAGATTGGTAACCTATACCTTATTGTTATCTTGTTGATGGCCCTTGAGTCTGTGCAAAGCCTCCAAGTGCCTTCTATCTTGGGTGCAAGGACAATAGGTACTGTACATGGGCTTAAGCTCTTGCTAGTTAGGACTGATTCAAGCAACTCTTCAATCTGCCTTGCCATTTTTGCATTCTGATTTGGAGTGAGTTTGTATGCTAATTTGTTTGGGAGAGTAGATCCAGGGATCAAATCTATGTAATGACTGATGTCTCTCATCGGTGGCAGGGATCTTGGCATTCCATCTGAGATGATGCCTTTGTTCTTATCAAGCAACTATCTGACTACAGGGTCCATGTGCTTATGTCCTCCTTCTTTCTCTTCTGCAAACTACTCTTTCCTTGTCACCTTGGGACTAGGGATGAGGGCATAGCAAACTATACCTTTCTCTACAATCTCCTTCATGAACTATTTTCCTTCTACCATCAACACTTTGGCATCTTTCCCTTTTGATTCCATCTCTTCCTCTATCAAAGGTAAGAGTTCTATTACCTTGCCATCCTTGGTGATTGAATAGGTGTTTCTCACCCCATCATGATGAGCTTTCAAGTCATACTGCCATGGTCTCCCAAATAAGAGATGGCATGCATCCATATTGGCTATATCAAATAGCAATCTATCCTTGTATGATCCAATCTAAAAGAACACCCAATCCTTCTCTTCTACTACATCTTGCTCACCTTTGGTGAGCCATGAGACCTTGTAGGGGTAAGGATGAGGTAGCCTTCTAATTTTAATCTTTTCTACCATTTCAAGTGATACAAAATTTTCAATGCATCCGGAGTCTATCAAGAACTTGCATACCTTTCCTCCTACCTTGCAAGTGGTTTTGAAAAGAGATTTCCTTTGTGTAGGATCCTTGTTAGGTACCTTCATGGTGGCTACTACTCTCTTCATCATTAGAGCCTCTCCTCTTTCAGGATAGCCATAACTATCAGTAGCATTAACACTTTGATAGGTGTTTGCACTTGCCACACTTTGACAATTAGATTCCTGCACCAAATTGCTTCTCCTTTCTCCCATGGAGCTAGAAGACTTCTCCGAACACCTATTGGCCATGTTCCCTTCTTGGTTGTAGTTATAGTATCTAGGAGGTTCTCTTCCTTGGGATCTTCCTCTAGAGGATGGTCTTCTACCCCTAAAGTTCCCTCTTGGATTGTATCCCCCTCCTTAGTTGTAACCGCTCTCTCCTCTATTGCCTTCTTGGCTAGAGTGACCTTGGTATCCAAAACCATTTCCCCTACCTCTGAAAGGGCCTCTTCCCCCTCTTTATTGTCTCCCTTTACCTTTTCCATTTTGTTCCTTCTCTTCAACTTCTCCTCCACCTTGAGTGCCAATTGAAAGAACTTTTGGACTGTCATCTGGGGTGTGGAGATTCAAATCTTTTTGGATTGACAATCTCAACCCATTGAGATATCTTACCACCTTCTCATATTCACTCTCTTTCACCTTGGTCCTCACACACAACTTCATGAGCTCCTCTATATAGGAAATCACGTCCATCTCCTTTTTCTTCAAGTTTTGTCTTCTTCTATGCAATTGGACATTGTAGTCCATTGGGACATAGGCTTCCTTCACCAAAGCCATCATCTTCTTCCATGTAGCCAATTTTCTCTTTCACTCTTTCACCCTCTCATCTTGGATGAAAGTCCACCAAGTCAGTGTAGCCCCTTTTATTTTAGATTGGGCCATCTTCACTCTCTGGTGCTCTAGTATGTCTTCACTTTCAAAAAAGTTGTCCAAGGAGTCTATCCACTCCATCACTGTATCCAGTTCCATCTTACTGGAAAACACTGGCAGATCCAACTTCACATCCATTGTTCTTCTTTCCATGGACTTGAGGACACTCATCAAGGGTCTCTGGTCTGTAGGAACCTCTAGTTCTTTCTGCCTAGGGATCTCCTCTTCATCCCCTTCTTCAACATATCTAGAGTCTCTCTCCCCTCTCCACTCTGTCCTTCAACCAGTCCATCTCATTTATCAAGGCTTGATTCTTAGCCTTGACTACTCTACTCTTTGCCATTTGCTTCTTCACTAGGACATTCAACTCAATATTAGTCATCCTTGATGGGACATCTTGTCTTCTCCTTCTATCCAAAGAACACTCCTACGCTCTGATACCACTTGATGCAGAGGCCTCCTTACACCAAAGGATAAGTCCAAAAGGTTAGGGTCTGACCCTTCAAATGACAAAAATGACCCTACAAAGAAGGACTCCACATCTGAAGGTTTTGAACTACTCCCCACTACTCAAGCTTAACACCTACTCAAGATGAGTAAATGGGTTCAACTTCTCTAACATGCCTCATCGGTGACTCCTTCTCTTAGTGGATTTGGAATTGGTCCATTCATGCCTACTAAGGACTATTCCAAGCATTGGTTTAGGGTTTTATCTTCAAATCCTTATACCCCCTTTGGAAACCTACCCCCTTGGCTAGTAGCCCTATTTAGTGAGGGAATTAACCTCAACTCCAAAATATTCCATACACCCTAAAAAAATATTCACCATTCAAGATACCCTTTTGGGAGTTACACTCATCCTCAAAATGGGTTGGCAAGATCTACAACCTAAGGGTTTGAACCCCTTAGAAGTCTAGAGACCTAATTAGGACGATTAGGCCTAATTTACAAAGAAACCCCCATTACCGATATCCCAAATGCAAAAAAATATTTATGAGCATATGGGGGATGGTTATTAACCTCTATTTCCATGGTTGCATGTCTAGAATCCACTGCTATAATTTTTTGTGATGAATGTTCTAAATTTGTCTAAGGTAGTCACATAGAGATGCCTACCTTGTTTTGCTTCTTTCTCCTCATAACCAAATATTCCCTACAAAAACCCATCAAAACATTAATTTAAATTGACCAATATTTCACTCCACCAAAGCAATTAACTTCTAGAGGAAGGGGATGCAACATATGGCCATTTTCAAGTAAAACCCTAGCCAAACCCTTACTTTTTGGGTTACAGTCAAAAAAATGGAGGGTTCTCACTACACAGACATAATCAAGGTCTCAGAACACCACAAAATAAAATCTATTTCATTCCTCCATCTTCTCCATGAATGGTGTGACTTAATTCAATCCGTACGAACATGTACAATCACTGTAAAACTCAGAATTTCTAAGAAAACTTCAGTATTTCAGTGTTTATTTGCTTCATCACTTCAAACCACAACATCAAACCCCTTGGGAATCATGTCCAAAAGGTTTATATAACTCTCCAATAGTTTCCAACTAGATTTGGAGGAGGTTGGAGCCATTGAAAGGCTTTCCCCAACCACATTTTGAAAAGTTGCACTTTCAAAAGTTGCAATTTTGCACAAAATATTATCAAACTTTCTAAGGTGGGGATCCACACACTTGGATCAACCAAACACCCCTAAAACATGTCAAAAACCTATTAAACACAAAACTAAACCTTCTACTACCCCTTACTGACCACATTGTCCAAATTGGCTTATCAAATTGCCTAATTGGTGACATGGGTTTACATGGTGGGGTTTATTGAATATATGAAACAAACTTACATAAACAAAAGACACACTATGACAACTATTAGGGTCCTAATCTTCATCCTCAGAGCCATGAATTTCTTTTTGATGAGGTGCACCTACACCAGGTTCTATAGTCACCCTATTGGTATGCCATCTCTGAGCACCTTTGTCGATATCCACCTTAGCGCACTATGTTGAACCAACATGGTCACCAACCAATATCACACAAATGGTGTATGTTTCATATTACTGGTCCCCTTTTCCTACCAGTTAACCTTCTTTCCTTCTTCTTCATTGTGTCTATGGATCTTGTCATCCTAGTCATAAAACATGTCGGTCTTCAGTAGCTCTCTTGAAGGACACATCATGTGCATCTTCATCAGACTGAGAGCGCTTCACATTTGTCTCTCTATCCACTTGGTTGTATGTCGGTATTCTCATTGTTTACCAATTTTTATTTTTCTACCTTCATATCGGTAGTGTGCATGATATCTTCATGCCAACTATCTCCATTCTTTTTGCATTTGTGGGAACACCACTTTCCCTCCGCATACTGGTAACTCCATGTGTGCAACTACAGAGCCTCATTTTTATTTGGCTGGTTCTCTTCTCAATCGGTTTGCTAGGAAGAAAACTAATCATCTTAACTCTTCCTTCTCTACCCTGATAGTACATCATGTCTTCACACACTAATCCTGTGTTCATTTCTGATCTCACACTCTAGAGGATTTCTCATCTTCGACTTGGTCATCTGGTTTGTGCATCCAAAAACCTGCCTTGGCCTGCTCTGGTAGTCTTATCCCGGAGAGTCATGATGTATGCCAAGTAAAACAGGGATAAGAAAGGTTTTACCACATACTGGTGGTAAAGGATCTATGTCATTTGCTAGTATTAATGTGACATCCCTGAGGAGTAGATGCATCTTCAACTTGACATATGACTTGGTAGCTTTCCCATATGCCATTCTTCCTTACTAAAGAAACACATTCTTTGTCACTGTTCTCTTCATTTGGTGGGAGTCATGTTGTATAACATCCAACTCTTATTGGTGGACTGCACATGCTTCACCTCTGGTGTTTATGTAATTCTTGTAACATTTAGGTTGGTAGCCACTTGAAGCCAACACATACTTATTAGTCATCATACCATGCCAATCACCAATGCATGTCAACAACACTAGCCAACACTGACTTTTGTACTGATAACCTGCAATACTTGGCTGACATCAATGTCACCAATACACTTCAATCTCCCACACCGATTATGCTATACTGGTTGATATCAATGACAACATAATGCCAACACCCTTTACAAGCCATCATACCTTATGTTGGCTTACAAAGATAATTATAATATGAATATATGTCAACTCAATAACGTAAACACATGAATAACAAAAACAATTGCCAATGTCAGATTTCTCAAATGATGTCATCCTCCAATACCGATAACTTGAATATAAACCATGTCATCTTGCAATGCCGCTAACTAAATAATTCCTTCCAACTAATGAATATACCTGTCGGTGCCAGTGAAGTGTCTTTCAGTACACTACTAAACCAAAATATGAAGCCGGAACATGTTGCCATGTTTCCATCAGTGACAACATATTGAAACCAACCAAATTGAGTGTCAATTTCCAACACACACAAAATTTACTATCTTATAGAAACTTGAAAATGTCTGAGAAGGTGTTTTTCAATGACTTCAAATGATTATCCCATCCCTTCTTAAGACATTCTAGCACAAATATGAGACCATTGAAGAGGTATGGTTAAATTTCTACCAACCTGAGATCAGAGGGGTCTTATAAGCCTAAGGCATCTTGTTCTTCCTTCAAAGCAATGAACATTGTGTCCAACTTGGGAGTGATTAAACCCCAAAGTTTACCAACCCTGCAAATAATTTTTTCTTTATCATGAATTAATCTCTTTACCTTGTTAAGTAATGATATTACCTAATCTTCATGACAAGCCACAAAGATTGACAAAGGATCAAAACACTGTGATATACTTGCCAGTGTTTTCTCATTCTCCGCAATTTGTTTTTCAATATCTGCAACAAACTTAAAAGATGATAGATAATACTTGTAGACATTTCCTCCTTCTGATAAGGCATCTTGGAAACTTTTTATACATGAGTCTAACAATCTTTTATCTTTAGCAATCATTTTCTTCAATGTCCTTAATCTTTTAGCTTCAAATGCATTTTTAGCTTTGATCTTAGTTGACTTTTCTAATGATTCAAAATGGGTACTCACGGAATTGATCAAACTCTTTAGCTAGCTAGAAGTTGAATTTGAAGTATGCTTTTGAAAGGTAGGTATTAATTTTTCAAGGATGTCAGATGCAAGAATTAGTAGCTCACTATCCTCCATATGATATTTCAAAATTTCCTCTCTAGCCTTAGCTTGTGCAAGTGTTGCTAGCATTAGCTTCTTGATGGAAGAGAGGGTTGGTAGATTGATGGACTCCTATGATAGTGCCAGATCATCAAAATTCTGATTGTCCTTCTCAAGGAATTCCTTCACATCCTTGGCGGTATCTCTTGCTTCATCCCTTGAGTTCTCAGCAATAATTTTTGCCTTGACCTCTTTAAGGCCTATATCATCAACAACCAAAGTAGAAGTCACAATAGGGGGTGTGGAATCTAATGGCTGATTCGAAGGATTATTTGTATCCTCATCCACAGTATCATCACCTTTTTCCTCTTCACCCTTATTTAGCTCACCCTACTGCTTATCTTTATCTACATCTTCCTTTTCTAGAGCACTTTCATCAGCATGATCATCTTTGGGCTATTCTTCGTGTTTTTGGACACAATAGATCATTGAGAGGGGATGAATCAGTGATTTAAATAGTTTTTACTTAATCAGAGCTATATCAGTTCAATATGAGATACACAAGACATAGACCGGTTACCAAAGCAATGAAAACAATATGTGTAGGATAAATAGCTAAAGGATTAATACATCACACACATGAATATGCAACACACAACACCAAGTATGAGGAAAACCTAATGTGGGAAAAACCTCGGTGAGAATAGCTGATGGAGATCTTCTACCCCAATCCAACCTCACAATGAAAAGATCTGATTACAAATTTTATGGCACTAACCCAAGGAGCACCAACCCTTGATTTATGAGCACAAACTCAAAGGAGCACCAACCCCTACACAATTTATAGGCTAAAACCTAAAGGAGCTGCAAGTCCTACACTAAGCACCTACTAAGTGAAAATAATATGAAAACTCAGATATACAAATGAGATCCTTGCTACAAATGAAGTTTTGCAACCCTTCAAAGCTCTGCACTATCGGTTTCTATCTTACCGGTTTGTATCAGCTCAACACACACTGCAACTTAGCCTTCCTGCTGGTTCTAACTCTACTTAATCTTCTCTCCCTCTATTTTGCTAAATTCAAATCACACTTGGTTACTCTATATTAGGTATTGCTTATTTCAATTTGTCACCTTTACATTCTATGCTCACTTTGTCAGTTTGTTCCTTACACCAGTTTACCCTGCTTCTCCTTAGCGGTACAATCTTCACTCACAAACACTTTAAGTGTTTATCTCTTCAGCTCTTAGACAGTAATTTGACACTCTCCTTCACTCTTCAGCAGCAACACTATCTGTCTTAGGTTGCCATATTTAAACTGAAGCTTTCCCACCCAACACCAATTCAAATAGAGGGTGGCTAGAGTTTCCTTCTCCCAACCAAATACACATCCAATGTGATCTGATCTATCTTGGATTGCACACCTGCATTGGAGGAATAAGCCATCACGCATTTTCCATCTTTCCAAAATATGTTTGCCAAAAATAGAAAACCTGACCATGATTTCCGACCTTGAAATCTGTCGACTCATTTATGATCCAGTTGTTTCCTTCTCAAGGTCCTCTTGCAATCCAATTTCCTTTCTTCGATCCAAGCACCAACAACTCCTTGATCTTTCTCTTTCATTCATTCTTCCTTGAGCCACAACAATCTGTTATCAACCTGTGGTTTGTGGTTGTTTCGTTTAATGTTGACTAATTACTCCAACAACCATGTTGATGGAAACTTCACTGACCTCTACATGCTCACCACCTTAGCTCCATGTGGCATCACATCGGCATACACTCATCTCACTGAAACAAGGTCGGTTTAAACTTGAACATTCAAGAAATTCATACAAGCACAAGCCCTTACCTGTAAAACCTTCTCTTGTTGCTATCTGACGGTATATACTACACTGGTAGCTCAACTTCACCTCTAGTGGTTTGTGATCTCTTTGTCACTCTGCCTCTTCATCACAGACATTAACACAAACAAACAGCCCACCTACATACCAGTTACAACTTGCCATGCCAACACACAACTTAATATCACCTCTTACCGGTGATGTTACTGACAGTCTCAATACTTGCTTGTCTTCCACCATACTATTTGACAAGCCTTCATGTTAATCTTCCTTATGTCAGTTCAATCTTCTTCAATATTGACATACCCTACCGGTAGCCTGCAATATTTGTTGACATCAATGACAACTCAATGCCAACAATCTCCCCCTTTGGCATTAATGTCAACATTATCTATTCTAGTTTCTCTCCCCCTTTGATAGCAATGGCAAAGGGAACCTTAGTGTGACACCAATAATCTCTCCCTTGTCTACATCTGGTTAGGACACATTCTCCCCTTGTGTCCACGCTTCATGATTCAAGAGTCGTAAGATAGTAATAGTTGTTGACTCCCCCTAAACTATATATCCTCCTACACATTTAAGTGTTGTTGGATGGTGGGACTACTCCCATATTTTACCTTAAGTACTCAAATGAGCCCAAAGGAAGTGACTTGGTAAATATGTCAGCAATTTGCTCACTAGTGGGAACATATTCAACAATGACCTCCTTGTTTGCTACCTTCTTTCTTAAGAAGTGATACTTGATTGCAATGTGTTTTGTTTTTGAATGCATTACTAGATTCTTGGAGATTTTGATTGCACTTGAGTTATCACACCGAATTGGAATAGGATCCGGTATCTCCACTTGTATGTCCTTCAATGGCTGCTTCATCCATAACACTTGTGAGCAACAAGTAGCAACAACTATATATTCGGCCTCAATAGTGGATAATGACACTAAGTCTTGCTTCTTATTGTGTCATGATACTAACCGGTCTCCTAAGTAGAAAGCACCTCCACTTGTGCTATTTTGGTCATCAATACTTCCTGCCCAATCTGGATTAGTATAAGCCTACAAAGAGAAGTCTCCTTTCTTTGGATACCATAGTACATAACTGATAGTTCCTTGCAAATACCTGAAGATTATTTTAACTGCATTTAGGTGAGACTATTTAGGAGCAACTTGGAATCTTGATACAATGAAAACAACTTGTACAATATCTAGTCTATATGTTGTTAAATATAACAGACTACCAATCATAGACCTATGTAGTGTTTTCTCAACTTCTGGTGACTCATCTAGTTTTCTCAACTTACAATCGGTAACCATGGGAGTACTTATTGGTTTGTTGTCCTCTATTTGAAATTTCTTCAGCATGTGTTTCACATACTTGGTTTGGGAGATGAAAATTCCTTTCTCCTGTTGTGAGATCTACAGACCAAGACAATAGGAAAACTCACCTAGCATGGACATATCAAATTTTTTCTTCATCTGATCTGCAAATTCTTTGCACATGATGTCCTTGTCTCCACCAAAGATAATATCATCCACATATGCAACCACTATAATCAAGTGATCTCCATTTACCTTGACATACAAGTTATTTTTTGCATTTCCTTTCTAGAATCCTTGCTCCTTCAAGTATTTATCCAACCGGGAATACCATGCTTTGGGAGCCTTCACTACTACATTTGGACTAGATTTCCGACTAAGGTTTCCGATGGAGAAGGTATATTGTGACCAAATTTGATTTTTTTTTGAAAAAATGCCTGAATTTGTCTAAATTCCGATGACAATTTTCCATTTGGTTTCAACGAAGAAGGCATTAGCAATGAAAATTTTCTTTTTTTTAAAAATGTGCTTGAGTTCATTGTAATTCCAATGACAACAACCATTACTTAAAAAAAAGAAGAGGGCAATTCATTTGTGCATTGCAATCCCGCATAGGCATCCGTGGCGACTTCAACCCCCAACAACATCAAACCCGTGTTGAAGGCATTTGTGCATTGCTTGCAATCCCGTGCAAGAGGTAGATTATTCACCTTAATTTCATGTTGCAAAAATATACCATTCAAGAGATTCTACAACTTTTGCTTTCTTTTATACATGCTAGCTATGCCTGCATTCTTGTGGGATATTGACTGATTGTGGAAGCAACTCTTGGAGTATGCGAGATTCCTTTTTTATGCAAAAGATGTTAGGAAATGAGACATGTGGTGGTTAATTGCCCTAGTTTTTAATGCAAATTGGTCAATCTTGTATTCATATTAATTATCCAATCTCAGGCTGGATGGCTCCTAGTCAAAGGTGTGGTTCCCTGGATACGTAATACCCTATAGGAATCCACTCCTCATAAAACCATAGAACTGTGATTGAGGAGTGAGCATTCAATTTTGTCGCAGCAATCCCTTCCTCCCATATACATGTTGATTGATCACTATTGTACGAGCTAATATATAGGGCGGTGTCTACCTCTGGCTGCTGAATCGATGGAGATCAAGCCAATGCACAAGAAAACAATGGGAATGAATATTATTCAAGTGATTTGCAACCTTCATTCAATGTTGTTCAGGCAAGCCTTTCTTTCTCTTGCCAGCCAGCCTAACACACCCGACTCGGAAGCCTTAGGGAGATACAATTGTGTTTGGTTCAACACAATCCTAACCTAGAAGGGGTGGACTAAAAATCTCCAACCACACAACTTATCACTTTGTAATTAAAATACAGTATAAAGCTAGTCTATATGACCCCCAAACCATTTTCTTACTGTCTTGGGTTACCCTAGTTTAGGGTATTGGCACTTTTTACTAAATCTTCTCTATTTTAGGGTATTGGAAACTATTGCTCATTTTGCATAGTTTTAGGTGCCATACAAAGTCATTGCCTTCTTTGGCTTCCTTGCGTCATCAACCTCAATGATCATCTTTTGCAAACTTACTTTCTTCAATACTCTCTTCTTTATCCTTTCAAAGTTGAATTGTAGCTACTTAGGAACATCTAGATTCTCATCACTTTGGATGGATGGGTTCATGGTAGTTACAACCTACTTTGGCCTTTGTTCTTCATCTTGTTGCTTGTGCACCTAAGTTTAAAATTTTTGGAGGAGTCATCTTCCGGGTAGGGGTCTAGATAGATCCTTTCTTTCTTGTTCTCCATGCTTCTTTGACTCCATATTCTAAGTTCCTTATGACTTATATTTCATTTTCATGAGTCAACTTATAGTTCTTAATTCAGTTATAGGCTAGTATCTTGTGTGTTGATTGTACCTCTTAGTTTGATAAGGTTTTGGGTGGAATTTAATCTCTAATTTTGAGGAAAAAGTTTCCCTATAAATGTAATTTCAAAATTCATTTTGAGGGTCTAATAATTGATTATTTAAGGTCCAAGTTTAGCAACACTCATTAGTGTGTTTTCTTTCAAAATACATTTAGCAATAGGCTATAGATTTAATACTTGTGCTTTGCTAGTATATTTTGAAGAATTAATGGAAATGAAGTTCATAGTTTGCAACGGTATTGGTAGTCTTTTTTGATTGCTTGGTATTATTTTATTTCTTTCATTTTCCTTAGTCCTGAATTAATATTTACATTTATGAAACATCTTCTTTGTTATAATCAATTTGTGCATCTTTTGTGGTGATTGAGGTTAATAAGGAACATGTGAATGAATAGTAGTAGCTGTTCTAGAGCTTTCCTTGGTCTCATTTTCATGTTAGAATTGGCAATTTTGGCATGATAAATTATTTACATACAAGGTTATTTCTAGATTTTGTTGATAATGTGGATTTAGGTAATACTGATGATTCATTTTCTCATAGCCTTTTTTCTATCTTTTGCAATTTATTTTAACCTTTTACCTTAGGCGGATTGAGAAATTGACATTTCAACTTGATTAGTAATATTTTCCCCTTGAACAACTTGATTAGGAAATGATAAATTCTAAAGGTAAGCTAACTTAACTCAAGGGACTGAGATGGTATCCTACAATGAAAGATGATAGTTCTAAGAAAAAGACTACCTGGTGATATGAAAGTTGATGCAAGATAGTAAGGACAACAAGGAAATTTAGTTTGAACTTTGACAAGATTGAATCTTTAGGTGGAAGTTTGAATGGATTGATAGCGAAAAGGCATGTTGATGCAGAGAATCTAATAAACTCAACCAACAAGGGAGATATTTCTCCCAACTCACCTATTCAATTAGGTGTCAACCCTTCACTTACTCGCAAGACCCCTCACAAGGCAACAAGTTACTCAAAAGGATTCAATACCCTGAAACACACCCATACTCACCAACCCTCACCCAACCATTGAATCGCACTCAAATAGGACAAATAAACATGTCTAAGTCACAATCCAACTCTCCAACATTCAATCACCACCAACACCCTCAACCCTCATTTGCACAAATCCTCTTTCAACTGGGTCTTCTAATCCCCCCTGGTACTCAACTCACAAAATTTACTAGATATCCAAAAACCAATATACTTTCAGATACTCTTACAAGAATCACTAAACATATACCACCATGGGTCTTTACCCTCCCAACCACCCAAAGGTCAAAGGAAGATTCATTGCTACAACACTCAGTTTTTGTGACAGTAACAAGCACTTAGGATAGTCACTCCTTTTATGATAGTAACAAGATCAAATCAATACTAGACTGGGTAATAACGGAACCGCCAACAATGTATTTCCCATCTCAAATAATAAAGAGAATATAGGGCTGCATCTATGAAGAAAAAAAAATGTTGGAAAAGACTATTTCCACCTACTTGGCCACCAAAGTGGTTTTTGAGGTGTATTCAAAGCTTTTACTCCTTTTGTTGTATTTTCACTTGAAATATGGTTGAATTGGCTTTGTAAGCTCCTAGATACTTGGCACATGTTCTAATCAAGTTAAAAGAGTCTTAAGACTACCCTATAGTCATGCTCTACCTTATCCAGCTACTCAATTAGCTTCTCAAACTTATAAGACATATGGTTTTATTCCTTACTTTGAGTTGAAATTGTCTTGGGTTAGATATAAATAAATTAAGCCATTCCTTCAACTACTTCAAAAATCATGAAAAAGACTTCATACTACTATCTACATGTGTTTCTATCCTTAAGAAGTCTAATTTATGCAAGTGGAAAAAAACCTAAGAGGTCATAGCTACTCCTTTTGACTTGGTAATATTCATGGTTTTTCTTTGTCTATTTAACTTCATTCCTTGCATCTTACCCACTATCTTGTAGCATACTTTGTTTTCTTTTATAGTGAATTGCATTTAGTGGACTATTGTGCATCTTTAAAATCATTTGACAACTTCAGGAAATTGTTTTCCTTCTTTATTACTTGACTATATCATTTAATATGCATGGATGGTGTTATCATTTAATTTTCAAGATGGACCTTATATGGATGGTCCTTGCACCTTTTCAAATTGAACTTTTGAAAAAGTCTAAATTTGGAGAGGAAATTCCTACTATTTGCAAATCCACCATTCATCTTTCAAATTTTAGGTCCAATTTCCATGAATAAGGGTTCCCAAGACCCTAGTCCTATAAAAATGAGCCATGCGGAACATCATGAATAAGCGAATGAACCAAATTTATGGAAACATTGTCAAACCTAAGTACAATTAGGCATAAATAAGGCACAACCACTTAAATTGAGTCCAAAATTAGTGTATATTTTTAAAGAGATACAACTTATGATGCAATACTTATCCCCCTCTTAGCAAGAGTATGAAATTATGCTCATTTACTCTTTGGAAAATATGGAGAAACAAAATATTCTTTCACCAAGATATTGAAGATTCAAGATGTCTACAAGTTTGGAAAGGTGGTAGCTCCCAAGACTTATGATATTGTCAATCTACAATATTGACATAAAAGGGAAGTACAAAGTGAGTAATATGAGTAACATTGGTAACACACATGGAGCATGCAAAACACAAAGTTATGACATTTAGAACTAGTAAGATTCATATATTCTCACTAGGAACCATATCAAAAAGACAAGGCATAGATCTAGGATTAGTAAGATCCTTATATAGTTACTAGGAGTCATGTTAGAGACACATAAAAGCATGATACCCAAGCTAGTAAGATCCTCTAATACTTAGTCATAGATTGCATTCTAACAACAAATAGAGACCTAACTGTGAAAGTTTGAGGTCCATTGGGAAAAAAGTTGTCATATTGCCATGACAACTTTTGCATTTCTTGTAGAAACTTCTTAAAAATATGGTTGGAAAGTTAGTTTATGGTGGTTTGAGGTAATAACACACTTGGATAGGAATAGATAGGCCTTTGGCATGCCATCCAAGAGTTTTGCTTAATGAAATTTGGGTTTTATGTGCACTTTTTCATGCTATGTATCATATCATGCTTGATGACAGACCTTTTTTCATGCTATGTATCATATCAGAGAAGAATTTGGTTGATGATAGAGAGAGGGATGAGGGGACCCTATGCAACTTTCGAAAGGGTTTGTTGATCAAAACCAAATGAAATAGATTACATTTCTATAACTATCCTAAGGGTATTGATTGTCACAGTCATAGTTTTACTACTGATATTATTTTTGTTTTGACAAAGTTGTGTTTGTAAACCTAAGTGTGGACATGTAATGGAGTCATGAGATGTCTTAAGACTACATCAATACTTAACAACAACATAGTGTGTAGGCACCTAAAATATGAAAGGACTACATATTGGAAGGCGTGTTTGATGATGCCATGAAAGGTCTGATATCCATATGTATCAGACTGAGAAAACTAGTGAAAGACAATAAAAAATGCATTGAGAAGGCAAAAGGTTGAATTGCCTAATGTGTGTTGTTTAAGTGATGTGTGGGGACTCTGCCAAGTCAAATACCTTGTTGTAGTTTCAAAGGGTGGAAAAAGAATAAGAATTTTATTTACCGTCCTAATAGACCATCCATCATAACAATTATTACTAATATTGATGTGTGTGTTGCAAACAAAGTTCTAGAGGAAGGCTCTTTCTATTGTAATACCAAGTGAGTGTTCATAGACCTTCTGTAGGATCCTCCTAGCCTAGAGTTAGGAGTTCGAAGCCTACATACATTGATTTGGCCTTGTGGCCATCAATGCGTGCTCACCTAATAGGACAAGTCTTGAGACTGACAATTTTGGAAGTGGGGCATTGTTGAGAGCCAACACTTATGTGTGAACCCCATCTTCATCTATTATGATTAGTTTCCATGATACTTGACTCTATCCTCATGGTGCAGGCTCAATTCATATTAGTGTGTTTTGTTGAAGAAAAATGACGTGAGAAGTTTGATGCAGATGCAAGGGTAGAACTCAATATTTCATATTAAGACAACAACCACATTGATTAGGTAAGTCAGATAAGGTCTCCCCAATGTTTAGGATACTAAATTCACATTAGACACTCATGGATTACCCCAATTAGACATTAGTCAACTTAATATCTTATACAAGGATTGCATACCACAAAGCCATTAGATATGTTTTGAGATGAAAAAGAAGAGTTAAATGGTTTTGGTTCAATGATGATAATTTCTATTTTCAAGTAATTTAATTCATTATGTTATACTGAAACGTGATTTCATAACTAACATTTCAACTTCTATATAACTAGTTCTATAGCCCGATTTTCTTGCCTGTGAAGAAAGACCATGTCAGACAATATCAGCGAACAACAAAATAAGGAGACAATTGCTAGATTGTGGTCTAACTTGAAAAGAAAAGGTGATGGAAAATGTTATTGTCAGTGCAAAATTTATAAGGGGTTAAAGACTAGAATACTTCTAATCAAAACAATGAAGAAACATTGTAGGCTGCATGGTCACATTGAAGGTGGACATGATTATCATCCATTGGTAAGTTTTTCATTATATCATTTTAACAATTTATATACATAATAAATCACGTGATGATGAGATCATGATCATGGTTTATTTATGATTATCAATTTTATATAGGTCGAGCATCCCGGAGCACATCGTATGGATCAACACAACCCAGAGAATATGGTTTTCGAAGTGGACAAACATAGAGGTGTGAATATCAAAGATGAAGATAATGATCCTATGGAAGATGACGATCATGAGCCAAAAAACACAATTGAAGATGATGGTACAAATAAATTGATCCATGACACATTTAGTACTCGTGCAGTTGATCATGATGATGAAGATGACCTTGATGTTGTTCATGATGTCCCTCTACTTGAGAAGGCATCTGAGGCCCTTTACGAAGGCTCACAAGCAACTCTTCTCTCCACTCTATTGTTGTTGGTGAACTTGAAGGTTATGAATGGTTTATCCAACATAACAATGTCACGTATGTTAAGGTATGTCATATATGTCATAATAAACTATGAATCATGTTGTACCATTAATATTCTTTATATTAACAAATTATATTTTTTTGTTGTAGATTGATAGGTGAGTTTTTGTTACCACCATCAAATATTCTACCTCGCTCATGCCGAGAATTATCTTCCGTTATGAAAGATATTGGAATGGATTATCAAGCAATAGATGCTTGTCCCAATGATCATATTATATATCACAAAGAACATGAATTTTGAACTGAATGCCCTGAATGTCATATCAGTAGATATCGAACAAATCAAATAACAAAAAGGGTTCCTTGCAAGGTTCTTTTCTATATTCCCATTATTCCACATATGCAACGATTATTCAAGTGCACTAGCTTGGTACAATTTATGGATTACCATGCATGCAATAGAAGTCGAGATGACATTATTTGAATGCCTACGGATGGTTCAACATTTATGGACATAGAGGAAAAGTGGCCAGACTTTAAAGAAGAACCTCATAATCTCAAGCTTTCATTGGCAGTGGTTGGTGTCAATCCATTTGGAGAGATGAGATCTGTTTACTCAGTGTGGCCTATTTTTGTTATCAACAATAATATTCCTCCATGGATGTCAATAAAGAGGGAGCACATAATGTTGGCAATGATTGTTCCAGGTATTTTATCATTTAAATATAGTCGTCTAAATTTAATTATAAATATTGCAGTAAAATGCTCATAATAATTATGTAATGTTTTTGTTCATTCGATTAGGTAAGTACCAAGTTAAAGATATGAATGTATATATCGAGCCTCTTATCGATGAGTTACTGGAGTTATGGAATGGTGTCACTATGTATGACATTTCTAGACCAATAGGACAAAGACAATTTCAATTCCATGTGATGCTTCTATGGACAATACACGATGCCCCGGGGCTAACACATTTTTGTGGTATGTTATAGTGTTTAAGTTGTGCATGAACATTATAATTCAAAAAATTATCATATTTAATCCAATTATATATTATCTTGTAGGTCTTCAAACAAAGGGAAAATTTGCATGCCTTGTTTGTGGTCCAAAGATGAAATCTCGTCATTCAAAAAGTTTAGGAAAGCAGGTGTTTGATGAGTATAGGCACTTTCTCCACAAAAATCATAAGTATCGAAATACTGAAAAACATCTTTTCAATGGGAAAGAAGAGAATACATCAAAGCCATGAAGAATGACACCTCAGCTATGGAAGTTGGAATATAATAGAATTAATCACCAAGGTAATGCCATTCCATCTATTAATTTGTCATAAAACATCTTTTCTATTTTGTTTTGTTTACTGATGATGTGATTGATGATCATGAAGGTCGTGAAGGCATAAATGACCACCTTCCTAAGGGACTAAAAAGTTATTCCCGACAATTTAGTAGGTCTCCCTACTAGGAGCAGTTACAAATTGTTTATTTGCTTCATAGTATGCATATTGGAAAGAATATAACAGAGACAGTATGGAAAATATTGGATGGAAGGCATGACAAAGAAAAAATTGTCAAAATATGTAGTGACATTCAGGATTCCAATCATGCAATGATAAATGTCATTCGATCAAATAGCCATGGAGACCAGATTAATATAAGTGAGCTTCCTTGGTTATTAATGGACAACAAAGCAATGCTATAAAAGAAGTCATATGAAAAATTTGATTTCCCACAGGATTTGTTGCGAACATAAACAATCTCATATCAAAGAAAAGTGAATTTGGGCCAGGGATGAAAATGCATGATTGGCATACCTTCATTAAGGTAATTCATGTTCTTGTGTTTTTAGTATGTATTTAAGTATTGCGCGTACATGTACTTTTCATTGTATTATGTTACAAAAAAAGAAAAGATAATTTTATAATTGTTGCAGTACGTTCTACCTCTATCTCTCCCAAATGACTTCGACAATAATGTCAAGTAAGTCATATATGATCATGGAAAATACATGAGGTAAGTAGTGATATTTGTTTAGTTTGTTGTATAGATATTATATTTGCTATTTGTTTTACTTGTTATGTAATATATTTTTTGCATCTTGAATATCTTGTAGGTGGTTGTCATGTAAAGAAATCCATAAAGATGATATAAAATATTGGAAGAGAAAAATTCCTCATTTAATGTGTGAAATGAAAAAGTGTCTACCTCTATCTTTTTTCAATGCACAAGAACACTACCTCATACACCAAGTTGAGGAGATTGAATTGTGTGGACCCATACACACTATGTCAATGTGGATGGTTGAGAGGCACTTGAAATTTTTGAAGGCTTTGGTTCGACAAAGAGCACATCCTGCGGGTTCTATGGTGGAGGGATATATGGTATACCAGACTATGGAGTACATTTATGAATATCTTCCTAAGTTTGCAGCAAATTCCATGTGGATCGCATTTGGGATCCCAACACCATTAACAAATTTGAAGGGGAGTACTTGATAGGGAAAGGTAGATTGAGGAAAGTAAGAGGTAATTATAAGATGTTATTGTAGTTAATTAATTCTTAATCTTAAAAAAAAATCGATTGTAAGACATCTATTTATTTTTTGCACAGTTGGTCGAGAGTGGGATGCACTACATTTGCATATTATAAAAATCTTGATTGGATAACTATATGGATTGAACGCTGTCAACATTCTAGATGCACATTGACATGGGAAGGTGTGGCTTCATTGGTTAAAGAAGCTCATCGTAATGGAGATTCCAATGTTACACAAAGGGAAATTGATTTAGCATATGGCTTAAGAGATAAACAAGTACATATAAATTTATTAATCACCAATATGTTTATCAACTCACAATGCAATAAATTTTATATGTTTGCATATCGCAGGTCAAACACCACAACGCTATGTTTTGCAATGGTCATAAATTTTACATAAAAAAGTTGGATGACACGATGAAAACTTGTGATTATGGCATCATTGCAGTCTTTGAGGTGACAAATATTTCATCGAGAAATGACATACATCCTCAAGAGTCTCAAAATCGATACTATGGCATTTTGGATGATATAATTGAGTGTGACTTTTATTCCTTCAAATTAGTTTTGTTCGTCGTCAAATGGTACAGGCTACAATTGAATAAAAATGATCCTGATAGAATTGTTATTGAACATGATAATGGTTTTATAATGCTAAATACAAGGTCATTTGAACCAGTTGGGGATGAGCCCTATGTTCTTCCAACACAATGTGAGCAAGTATTTTACTCAGAGGTTCCACATAAACCGGGTTGGTCATTTGTTGTTAAACATGATCCAAGAGGAAGGCCGATAAAGTATAATGTGATGGAAGAAGAAGATACCGAAGAAGTAGAAGATGAAGTGGATGATGATCACGATCGACAGTTTCTCAATGATGATGATGATGATGAAGAAGAAGAAGAAGAAGAAGATGATGATGATGATGATGATGATGATGATGATGATGATGATGATGATGATGATGATGATGATGATGGTGGTGGTGGTGGTGGTGGTGGTGGTGGTGGTGGTGATGGTGATGGTGATGGTGATGGTGATGTTGATGGTGGTGGTGGTGATGGTGATTATGGTGATGATGATGATGCTGATGATGATGATGTTGATGATGATGATTATGATGATGATGATGATGTGATGATGATGATGATGATGATGATGATGATGATGATGATGATGATGATGATGATGATGATGATGATGACGATGATGATGATGATGATGTTGGCGATGATGGCCTTGATTTTCATGATGATGAAGAATGAAATGTATGAGGTATGCGATTAGTATATTATCTATTTAATATTGACTTCTTGATGGATTTTTTTTTACATAATTAATTCATTATATTTTGAATTCTAATGCCATTACATTATTAATTCATGATGCACCTTTTAATATGGAGATGGAGATAGGGAGAGTGACTATTTATGTGACATTTTTTAAACTATGTTTATTCATGGAAATTGGATTGTTTATTAGATATGTGATGGATGTTGATTTAAAATACATATGTGATGGATCACATGTTTACGATGATGTATGTGACATTTTTTGAACTTTGTGTTTATTTATAGAATGCGGATTGTTTATTACCTATGTGATGGATGGTGATTTATGATACATATGTGATGGATTACATGTTTATGATGACACATATGTGATGTTAATTGTGATGCTCAATTACATATATGATGACACATCATGTGATGCTTATGATGCTTATGATATGTATGTATTTATTGTTTATCAACTTACAAATGTAGTAATGCTTATGATGCTCAATTGATGGTGTTGATTTCAGGTATAGTCCCTGTGTGATGTTGTCACCCTTGTTGGGAATAGGTCATTGACTACAGACATCATCAACCATTTAGTTGAGGATCCTACATAGTCTACATAAAGTAAAGGTAAGGAATTAAAAAATTTACAATGATTTTGATGACATCTTTTTATTATTTAATACTCTTTTTGTCTACAAAGTTCATGTTGTTCATGTTGTGTACTATGTAATTTTTAGCTAACATAAGATAATTGAATTACATTGTACAAGACCTTGAACCCCTTTGACGAGGATCCTGCACAGTCTCATGGATGAATAGGTATAACTAGTCAATACACCCTATAGAAATAGTTTATTTTTTTTAAATTACTTGGAAAACAAACTTCCTCAGTTTTTCAAACCTTGACATTAGCATCAAATCTAATACAGTTATCAACACTTGAGGCCCCAGTTGGACTTATTCCAATTTTAACCCCAAAATCAACTTTAGGGCTGACTTCTTCATCAACATTACCCTCATTTGCAAAATTTCTCTCTCATTTCATGGAGTGCAGGTACCCCCAAATAGGTATTTGTCAGATTTGTCTTCATTGAGTGAGGAAAATGCAGGAATAGAAAATGAAAGTGACACATGTAGTAGGTCTACAATAGGGAGATCAACAAGAGGTCAAAAGATTAGAAGAAAATTCAATAAATGCACAAAATTTTTCCTTGCTCAAGGGGGGTCATATTCTTATGATGATGAGACCAAAGGTGACATTGAGGTGCCACTGAGGTACATACATCTATAGAAACAATGGGTGCCAAGGAACTTCCTTTAATAAACACTGATTTTTGTGTTAATGATAGGATATATTGCATAGCACCTTCACTGTTACATGGTTTAGGCTTATTTTCCATGGACGACATTAAGGTTTGTTACAATAGAGTTGCTGAATTGATGGAGTTTGTTGGACCTTGTTACAATTACAATAATTGGATGCAGATTGTTAAATATAAAAAATGTATGCATAGGTATGCACTGTCAGCAAATTATATACAACAAAAAGATAATGATCCAAGTAAATGAGTGGTTGTATACATTGATGGTCGGCCAAAAGCAACAGAGAATATTGTAGGTTTTATAAATAGTACGCGACCTGGGTCAACTAATAAACAACCCAATTGCATATTTGAGGCGTGCAAGGGAAATCGTGTATTTGTATGTGCAATAAAATCAATAAGTGCAGGCGAAGAGCTTCTAATCGATTATAGTTTGAATCATATAGATACAAAAAAAGTTAATATCATGGGCATGGTACATAATATATATCATTTAAATTAACCAACCTCTAATTAATGAATCCAATATACCATTTTATTATGAAGTTTTTTTGCTAAGTCTATTGGTTTAATTTCGCTAACGTTTTTTATATTTTTTCTTTGTCACAGGGCGACATGGATCCATCACATATCGCAGACAGGGATGTAGCTTGCAACACTTCTACCGAGTAGGTAAACCTCATTGTAATTGTACAAATTAGATAGAAGCAAACTGTTACATTATTATGTTATTTTTTTTAGTGATTTATACTAATTTTGTAATTGTTAATGATATTCTTGATATAGATGGATGTTCGGGGAAAGGGAAAGGGAGTTGCAGTACCTAAGCACCTTTCTAGGGATGTGGAATCATTAGGGTTAAGCGATGATGACCTTGAAGATTCCACACACCTTATGAAATTCTTTAAAATGCCTATTAGAAAAATTATAAAAGAGATTGTTGCTTTGGCAGTCATGCATCCTATTACTGATGAGATATGAGAGAGGGTGGAATTATTGCTTTGGACAGCAGAAAACTTGCAAGTAAGTAGTAATAAAAGCTTTAATTATAAAAAAAGTTCAATAATGGTTTATATTTTATTCTCTTTTATGTCATTAACTAAAATATGTATGTATTGTTTTTACAACAATTTATCCACCCTCAAGAAAGTCGTTCCCACGATCAGGGTGTTGCATGATCTTCAGGTGATGACGATTTTCTTGTATTATCACTTGCCTGGCTTATCACTCTAAGTACCCAAAACACATCATACTTGATACTGTCAATTTTTAAAATAAAGGTTCATCCTTGTTTACAATTCTTGCACTTTTCATATATTTAATGTTTGATATATTTAATGTATTATTCTTTAGGTGTTGTCAATGTTCCTGTGCAAATGTCATCACCGCCTATCAGAGGTTACCCTCACCTGTATTGTTGAATGCAATATTGGCAACATGTAGCATGCAGACATCCTCTACTGCACGTCATATTGGCCTGCCCACTGTTGGTAGATCCCTCTTTTTCTCTATCTTCTATCATGTGTTTATTTCCCTTCAAGCATTCTTTCTTGAATTCTAATGCCATTTCATAGTGGATTCATTTTTGTAGGAGAATATGCACATGAGGATGTGCCAAAGGTGACTACTGCTGATAACATACCATCATTTCCTGGATCTTCTCGTATTGCTAGTACCGGAATGTTGCAGGCCACATTGGTGGTGAGTGACAAAGAAATGATTCCCTTAAAGATACAAAAGGTTCCAAGTACTTTAAAATTATTATTATATATACTCTAATTGTAATTTACTTTATGATCACTCATTTTGGACTAATGATCCCATGAATTTTTTGCAGGCAATGATATTTTCTATAAACATCTTAGTGACATTGCATTGCAGATATTTGGGCCCACCATACGTAAAAGGTGGTACATCATATGTGAACTAACCCTAATCCACTATTTTGATTTCATATCATCGCTATAATAGTTTTCCTTTGATCCATTTCTTGAAGTGTAATAAATGTAGCTTCAGTTCATTTCTGAATCTAACAAGTTTGTTTTTGCTTTAAAAGGTGGAATGACCAAGAAAAAAGGTTAAAAGATGAATTGACAAACCAAATGGTTGAGTGGTTTGGAAATGACACCTTTGACAAAACCAAGCTCCTTGAAAAAGCTGGCACATATCTAAAGTATGTGAGGGACCAATATAGGACCCATTTAGAGAGGAACCTAAAGTACAAGCATCCCCCCATGATTCCAGAGAGGGAGTGGAAGGACCTAATTTTGGATGCCAAGGAGAGAATTGAAAGGAAAAAAGGAAATACACCACTAGACACCAGAAGAAGGTACAAGATACTATTAAGAATGTAATTATGTACTAATTAATTACTCTTTATATTTATATAATCTAACATATTTCAAACTTTTTATAGACTGAGTGACACGTCAAAGGCAACAAAGGCAAGACAAGAAAATCACAGGAAACACAAACTCCGCTTTGGTGGTTACATGAAACTTGTTGTATGAATTGTAAGTATCTCATGTAAATGAAATATTGCATCAAAATATTAATAAATTGCAAACATTTTTTTTTTATCAAACAATGCAAGCGAAATTCACGGTACCAAGCAAAAATGCAGGGCTTTGAATTCAATAGAGTGCCCACAGAAGATGACAAGAGAATTGCCTACTAGCAAGGCTATTTAGCCGTGGTTGATTGGCTATGAGAATTGAGTGGGCATACACAACATTTGAGTGCATCCGTCACACAGGTAAATATGCTAAATGGAAATTGTTTCAAATTGAATACTTTACCAATAATCTAATTGATGTTGAGTTCCAACATAAAGTGACTATATTTGTTTTAAATAAGAAAGCAATGATAACAATGTGCATGCCATTGGAATGCAGTCTGCTAATTGTGAAACACCACCTGCACATGAAGGTACTGATGTGCATCCTAGTAGTGGAGGTATTCATTTTCTATTCAAATTTATTTATTTAGCTATTAATACAATTAAACATCTTAATTTGTAATTAGAGTAGTAATTAATGTAACCTTTTTTGTTATTATTTTAGAGCATGTAGTTGGTGGCGACCAAGTGGAGCATGATCTGGGTACACAACATCAGGAACGTGATGTTCCCCACTCAAGTAAAGAGGACCATTGTTATTCCTTTAAACAAAGATAATTGCAATTGGTGTTCAGCATTAATGTAACCTTTAGTATTTCAACTCTAGATGATCTAGAGGGTGTTCAACATGTTGAGGTTGAGGCTACACAAAATGATGTGGCCCCATCAGGTAAAGAGCACAACAATTATGTTCTCTAAATTAATGAAATACTTGTAATAATAATAAATTTTTTTTGAATTTAACCCATTTCTTTGTTATTGCAGAGGACCCCCCTTCACTTTGGTGTCCTCGTCCTCAATATAGGACTAGGCATACATTGAGATCACGAGCAGTTGGCAGAGGGGAGAAATGATGAAGAAACCGATGTTCCACTTAGTCTTTTCATAGCTTCAAAGAAAAAACAAAAAAAGAAATGATTTTAATATAACTTATTTGATAATGACTGATTTTTATGTGTTAGTGAATGTAATTATGTGCTAATTAATAGTTATGGATGATATGTGCTAATTAATATTGATGAATGTTGTGTGTTAATTAATGTTAATCAATGTTATGTGTTAATGAATGTTATGTGATATTAATGAATGAATGCTATATTTTATTAATGGTATAAAGAATGAATGAATGAATGTTATAAGATGTTAATGGGGAATTTAGAGTGATGTTAGGGGGGGAGGGGCCATATGAACTTCCACCTTCATGTGGTTGGCCCTATTAAGTAGAGAATATTAAACTATTCTCAAAACCAAGCGAAGCTCAACAAGATAACACACTTTTCAATATTTCATTATGTTGCATAATTAATCTTATTGAATAATGTATATTGAATCTTAATTGCAGGGTCCAACAAAGCCAACATGAACAACAACACCACAAGTTGCTGGGTATAATGAACTCCCATATTGTCTGGTCTGTACATGAACAATATGAGTTTCTTCTAGTGTTGATATCCAAGGCGAGACTGCAAAAGTTATGAATATGCGTCATCCTTATAAGTTTTTTTATTACTTGTAAGTCATGAATATGCCTCATCCTTGTAAGTTTTTTTATTACTTGTAAGTCTAGAATATTTCTCTTTAGTTGATTAAAATCATTTCAGTGAATGCAAATCTTGATTATTATAAAGTGATATCTGCACTATCAATATCAATTCCAAATTGAAACCCTTTCAGTGCATGCATGTTGTTTGCCAAAATGCCATCTCAAAAGTATCAGCAAACAAACATTGGCATTCACAAAATCAAGAAATACAAACTGAAAATTAGCAATAGAGCATTCAAGTAAACTATTTGTCAAGAAGCATAGTTGAAAAGGTGCAAAAGAAACTGGTTTCAAAACAAGGGTAGACCATTACAAATTGGCAACTTGGCATCACTTCTCTTCATACTTCTCCTCAACCCTCTTGCTCTGCACTCTCACTTTTTCACCTAGCACCTGCAACTCTCACTCTCATATTCATACTTGTCAGCTTCTTGCACTTTTTTTTTGTGAGTTGAAACAAAAATAGGAGGCAGTTTTATAAAGTTGGTGGGGTTTGGGTGGGGCCCATAGGCTATGAGGGTTTGACCTTGGGCATGGAGTTTGAAAAAAAGTTCTGATTTTTTTTAAATCACTTATGGGCTATTTGGCTATGGGAGATGCTTGGACGTCCCTGAGATGGTCTGGAGGCTCTTGGGAGTCGCTCAAACATCTCAAGGATGTCCTAGAGATGTCTCAAAGATGATGGCATTGGATTTCACTGGGGTAGCAGGGGGACGTCCCATCCAAGTCCTTGTATTCTGAAGGTGTCCCCATTTCAAAAACAAACAGTTTTGGGGGAGGAAATGTCCTTGTGGAACACTGGCTCCAATACATATGCCTTGGTATGATTTTTTAAATAAGACACCAGAATTCATAAAAGAATATCTTTAGAATCTATATTAAGCAATAAAAGATGTTTCTAATTCAATGTATGTACCAAACCCTATTACCAACAATATAATTGCCTTGGCCTACAAATTGGACTGGTTAATTTTCTCCAATCAAACAAACATGTAATCACTCCATAAACTAGGTACATTAAGCACACATCGAATTATAAAATAACTAACTATGATACATCAATATGTGAAAGTTTAATGACCTAGATATTAGGACTGTAAAATACTATATCGTATCCTAATTCCTAAAATAACCCTTTTTGTGTGATGTGTGAAGTACAATACACAAGTAGGAATTATGTTGAGTCAAATGCAAAATCGGTACTAACCATGGAAGCTGAGGATAAATCATGAACAACATATCTAAAGCAACACAAGAATGACTCAAGTGCAGATGAATGCTAGGAAATAAAGTAGAAAACAATACAAAATTAGGTAAGAAACTAGATGACAATAAACCATGAACAACTTGAAATAGTTTATAATTAATGATCTATGTGATCCATCAACCTGTGACAATGAAACGTAATCTGCAAGCAGTAAACTTGTGGACCATTAAGAACAAGAAGAAACTTGTTAGTAGATCTGCCATTTCTTGTCAATCAATCATCAAAGAACTTGTGATCTGCCATGCACCATGTATGTCATATACCATATCTATATACAAACATTTTGTATAGAGTAAACTACATTTATTGATTCATTGAACTTGTTTTGCTTGGATCCAAATACAATGGAAACATAACCATTAATCCTAATAACCTGTGAACCATGGAGTGCAAACTAAATGGAATCATGTCCAAAATTTTGGTTAACACAATCTAGGGAAAATAGTGGGATTCCAATTATCCATCTCAAAACACCATCATTGAAACTTCCATATTCAATATACTGGAAAAAACTTTGTTTTTTAACCATTTTACTCATCAAAATATTTTTTTGCTAAATAAAAGTTGGATTTATATTAAAAGAGCTAATTATTACAAAACCATTTCAGCAAAGTTTATATCCCTATCATTTATCACTATTTCTTTTTGATAGATTGCTGCCTTTTTCTAGTGGTAGTGTTGTAGTATTGATTAATGTGCTACATCATAATGTGATCAACTTAAAAGAAGTACTAAATTTTAAATGATATTTCTTTTAAATTGAGGGGTGAATTAGCTATATCCTCTAAACCAAACATTATTTTATCATATTTATTATCAACATTCCTTCAATACCTGTTTGTGAATATTTAGGGTGACATGATTAGCATCCTCCCCTTTGTACAAAATTATTGATTACATGAAATGGATTTTTTATGTCATTTTGCAATATACCATGGTTGTATATGTTTATACGTAAAGTTATGAATCCAAAATGGTCAAATAGATGTTACATAGATAACAGTCTTTCCTTCTTGCTATCTATTACAGACAATGGAAAATTTTCCATTGTCCTTTAATTCTCGCGTACATTATTTAAACCCAGTCTATGTGTCTTTATGGTCAAAGTCATGGAATTTCAGCAATTTAATTCTTAGTATATATCAATAGCCTATTAGCAAGCTCACTCTAGCGAAGACAAATTTGAAAGAATTCATAAAACAAGAGTTGTCAATTGATAGTTATGATACAAAATGTAAGTACAGATCAATAGCCAACAAGATGGGGGGGGGGTGAATCATACAAACTTAATCTTCCATAAAAACATCAGATTCAACCTCGGTAACATATACTTTAGTAATATAACCCAAAACTGTTAAACATGCAAACTCAAAAGCATATAAACATCATAAACCTCATAACACCAGATTTGACATGGAAACCCAAATAGGGAAAAACCACCATGGGATTTCAGACCCGAAATATACTCTTCTAGAGTATGCTCAGTTAAAAGAAAATCCTGTTAAAGATTACAAACACATTGCTAGATGTGACCCGGTTAAGGGATTTCCCTTAGATCTGTTAGGATCTTCACCTTGTTAGAAGTGACTTGTTAAAGGATTTCAAACACTCAATCAGAATGTCACCTTGCTAGAGGGTTTTACAAATAAGACTGTTAAGTCCACTCAGTTAAGATATTTTCTATCACTTTC
This sequence comes from Cryptomeria japonica, assembly GCF_030272615.1. Lineage (NCBI taxonomy): Eukaryota > Viridiplantae > Streptophyta > Pinopsida > Cupressales > Cupressaceae > Cryptomeria > Cryptomeria japonica. The sequence continues at coordinate 572,414,883 of NC_081408.1, forward strand.
ACAAAATAACAGTAATAAAAATCTATCTACAACTTCACATCTAAAATGCTAAAGCAGATTCTTATTTGTTCAATACAATCTAGACATAGAACTAATCTTGTCCATCTGTTGGGCTTCTATACTTTGTTATTCAAACAGGTCTTCAAGCTTCTGTGCTCGGTAATCACTATGTAGCATCTCTATGCATACACTTGCCCACATACATTGTTTATCAACAATTCCCTATTTATAAACAATTAGCTAACCACTTAATCTCCTTGATCACATTTCCCATGATCAATCATAGCCATCAGATCTTCAAACTTGTCTAGGTTCAATGCATCTTTCAATCTGAAAACATTTTACCCTACCTAGGAACTTGCATATATTTCTTGGAACTTGTGCCAGGGTATTGTGGTTCAATCTGAACTATAGATCTTCATGCTGACTTTCCTTTGCCATAGATTCATTAACAAAATATATTTATGGCATACCAATCATTTAATCAGTTCTGACTCATCAGCTTCCTTCATTAAATAGCACATGTAAACATTTAATGCATTTTGTTATAGCTCGGTTACAACTCGGTTACAACTTGGTAAATACTAAACTTCACTCGGTAGACATTCCACCTTCATTAACCGATAGTGATAACCTTAGGGTTTACTGACTAGGTTCTTTGCTTGGTAACATAGTATAGTATTAACCTTACAATTTACAACATATGTATGATGTTAAAACAATCTAAACATCATGATCTCATCATTGTCTAACTCGGTAATAGTTGCCCCATTGAATACCTTATTCATCCCCTTATTCATCATATTTTTTCTGTGTCTTTTACCAACATCTTTATATTCTTCAAATCATACTTCTCAAGATATGGCAACATCATACTGAGTTAGAAAATCAATTTCTTGACATCAATGAAAAAATAATAATATCAAGACAGTAAACATCCTTAATTAGTTATATCCATAATCATCAACAACCTTCTCAATATCCTTATTGAAATGTCAACAATCTCCCATTGTTTGTTATAATGCTATATTGCCAACAATCTCCCCCTTTGGCATTGATGGAAAAACCAATTGACTTGACCTTAAAAGATTCGGATTGTTGTGATTCTGAAATGCTGAAATGCTTTCCCCCATACATTAGACTTCTCCTCTTTTCTCAGTCTTCTCCCCCTTTGACAACAATGCCAAAAAGTGAACTAAAACATAATTTCTTCCTGTATGAAGTGATTTCCTGCTGTTGTGTATCAATGCAGTCTCGGTCAGAGCATTTTGTCTTCAATTCCTATTCCCTGTATTGTTTTCCTATAATATTTCCTGTACACCTTTAGAAAACCTCCTAAAGTGTGTAAAGCATCATGAATTCCTAAAAAATATTCGATAGAGTCATCGGATTGATTCTTTCACCGAACTCGGTTAGTGAGTAGAAGATAGGGGTAGGAACCCTAACTTACTTCTGAGATATTCAAAAGTGTCCCTTGGTAGTGTCTTGGTGAAGATATCTGCTATTTGTTCCTTTGTGCTAACATACTCCAACACCACTTTCTTCTCTTGAGCTTCTTCTCTAAGATAATGATATTTGATAAAGATGTGCTTTGTCTTAGAGTGCATAATAGGATTCTTTGAAATGTTAATGGCACTAGTATTGTCATAGAATATAGTTACTGGCTCGGTAACCTTCTCATTTATACCTTCCAATAGTTGTTTGATCCATGCAATGTTGGTACAATTCAATGCTAAAACAACATATTTAGCTTCAGCTGTTGACTGTAAAACACATCCATATTTCTTGCTAAGACAACTCACTAGTCTTTCTCCTAAAAAGAAAGCTCCTCCACTTGTGCTTTTTCTGTCATCAATGTTGCCTGCCCAATCAGCATCGGTATAAAATTTTAAATCAAAATCATTTCCTTTCTGATATACTAAGCCATAATCCTCTATCCCTTTCAAGTATCTAAAAATTCTTTTGATTGTTCTCATGTGTGTTTCCTTAGGATCTGCAAAGAATCTGGCAACTATACCTACTGCATGTGCTATGTCTAGTCTGCTATGAACAACATATTGTAGTTTTCCAATCATGGATCAGTAAAGTGTCTCATCAATAGATTCAGATTCATCATTCTTTGATAATTTACAATTGGTAGTCATAGGAGTACTTACTGGTTTTGAATCCTCCATTCCAAATTTCTTCAAGATTTCCTTTATGTACTTGGATTGAGTAATGAAAATCTCATTTTTCATTTGTAGTATCTGTAAACCTATAAAATACTTTATCTCACCGATTAATGACATCTCAAATTCTTTGCTCATTTCATTTCCAAAGTTCTTACATAAAGAGTCATTGCCACAAAATATAATATCATCAACAAATATGGCTGAGATCAGTATTCCATTTTCATCATTCTTCATGTACATATTGTTGTTCTCACTTGTCCTTATAAAACCAATCTTAATCAAATAAGAGTGCAATCTTTCATACCATGCTCTAGGTGCTTGTTTCAAACCATATAAAGCTTTGTTCAATTTACATACCTGATCTTTATTATTGTTTTCAACAAATCCTTTAGGTTGTTCAATAAAAACAACTTCTTCTAATATTCCATTCAGAAATGCAAATTTGACATCCATTTGATATACCTTGAAATTTTTGAAAGCAGCATACGCCAACAATGTTCTTACTCCTTCAAGCCTAGCAATAGGTGCAAAAGTTTCACCATAATCAATTCCTTCTTCTTGAGCATAACCTTTGCAAACTAGTCTTGCTTTGTTTCCAATGACCTCTCCTTTTTCATTTAGCTTATTTCTGAAAATCCACTTTGTACCGATTACATTTTTGTCCTTTGGTCTTGGGATTAATGTCCATGTGTCATTCTTCTTGATTTGTTCAATCTCTTCTATCATAGCATTTATCCAATCTTCACTATTAAATGCCTCTTTCACTATTCTCGGTTCAAAATCAGATATCAGACATGTGTTCTATCTCAGTTTGTTCCTTGTCATCACTAGATCATCCTTATCTCCTATAATCTGACTTGGTGCATGATGTCTTCTGACATAATTGGCTAATACAAGCTCGGTAGGCTCTATATGATCTTCTTCATCACTCGGTAACTAGATATTCTCTTCATTTTCCTCAACAGTTTTCTCAGTAAGACTTGTCAATTGAACATAGACAAATTCATCATAGTCTTTTGGTTCCTTAGAATTTCCTTCATCATTTCTTTCTGCAAATTCATCAATTTTCACATTTGCACTTTATACTATTTTGTTAGATGATTTGATCGGACATTTAAATGCTTTGCTTCTAGAAGAATAACCTAGAAATGTTCCTTCTTCACTTTTCTGATCAAACTTGCCATTTCTATCATCTTTGTGAACATAGCATCTACTTCCAAATATTTTAAAACAACTTACATTAGGTTTCTTATCATACCAAAGTTCATATGGTGTCTTCAAAGTACCTTTCTTCAATTGTACTCGGTTCAGGGTGTAAACTGTTGTGCTTATTTCTTTTCTCCAAAATGTTTGTGGCACCTTCTTTTCAATCATCAATGTTCTAGCACAATCCACAATAGATCTGTTTCTTCTCTCAACTATTCCATTCTGCTATGGAGTTCTTGGTGCAGAGACTTGTCTTTTAATACCATGATCATTATAGAATAAGTTCAATTCATTAGATGTGAACTCTCCTCCTCTATCTGATCTAGGACATTTCAGTTGTCTTCCTGTTTCATTTTCAACTTTTGCCTTGTACCATTTAAACATTTGAAAAGCTTCTGATTTTTCTATTAAAAACATTACTGACATCATCCTTGAATAGTCATCCACAAATAATATGAAATATTTATCACCATAATAACTTTGAACTTTCATAGGACCACAAAGATCAGTGTGCACAAGATCTAAAATTCCCTTAGAAGTGTAAAACTTACTTGTAAAGCTTGATCTTGTCATCTTACCCATTTGGCATCCTTGGCACATAGCATTCTCAGGTTTTTCAAGACTCAGTAGACCTCTTACTCGGTGCTTCTTACTTATTTTGATCAGATTATCAAAATTTACATGACAAAACCTTTTATGCCATAACTAGGTATCATCTATCTTTGCATACAAACACTTATTATGAGTTGAGTCAAGGTGAAATGTGTTACCTTTTGTTTGTGTCCTAGTAGCAGCTAACTTTTCATTCTTGTCATGAACTTTGACAATTCCTTTATGAAATTCTATTCGGTAACCTGTGTTGTTTAGCTATGCTACACTCAACAAATTGTATTTCAAACCTTCAACCCAATAAACATCATTACATTTAGCATTTTCAAGAAGTGTTATGGATCCTTTACCTTTCACCAGACATGGTGCATCATTACCAAATCTTACATAGCCTCCATCATAATCTTCTAATATAGGAAACTTGTGTTTATCTCCTATCATATGATGTGAGCATCCACTATCTATGATCCAAGAATCATTAGTGTTTATGTGAGATATTAGGGCTTTTTTTTCATACCTTTCTTCGTCTGATCCATCTTTGATAGCCACATAAACTACTTCCTCTGTATCAGTTTCATCTGATTTATCATTATTAGATTTCTCATCAGCTATTAGACATGTCTTTCTATCTCTTCTTCTGAAGTCTCGATGTCCTCTGTAATGATTATCTTTCTGTTTGTCATCTCAGTAATCTCTCTTTTCAGTAGAATCTTTGTCAGGACACTTAGAAGCTATATGTCCTATCTTATCACAATTGAAGCATTTCAAAGGTAGTTTTCCTTTATACTTACCTTTGCCTCTCGGCAACCTTCTAGCTAATAGTGCTTCAAACTCTTCCTGCTTTCTGATTTCCTCATACAGTTTGTGTACTTCTTCCATGTTCTTACGAAATCTTTCACTTGCTCCACTATGATCTCCTTCAGAGTACTTATAATTTCTTTCATTGTAATCATTAGATTCATCAAGATGAAAAGAACTAAATGCAAATTCAACTTTGTTTACCAAAGATCCACTGTCATCAAAGTTACTTAACTCAAATGCATGTAGCTTACCAATAGTAGCATCTAAAGAAATTGGCATATTAGGTACAGACCTCAATTCATTGATTGCATAAGCTGGTAGAAGGGTTCTCAACAACTTACTTGTTATATCCTTTTCTTCAATAGTTCCACCCTCTCCTTTGATTTAATTGACAATCTCCTTTAGTCTTGTATTGTACTAAGTTATGTTCTCACCTTCATTCATCCTCATAGATTCAAGTTGTCCTCTTAGACTATCTACTTTTCCTCTTTGAACATGTTCATCTCCACCACACACTGATATGAGCTTATCCCACATTGCCTTTGCATCATTGCAGCCTTCTAGATCATTAAACTCTAAGTCGGTCAATGCAGATGTTATTTCAATCATTGCTTGAATATGTTCTTTCTTTGCCTTTATCTCTTCCATAGTCAATGGATAGGTGCTCAGTGTAACAAAATCATTCTCCAGATAGTATACAACATATTCTCCAACTCCTGATAGATGCAGCTTCATCCTTTTCTGCCATGTAGAGAAACTTGACTTGTTCAACATTGGTGCATCCCTCTTATACATCTTTGGATCTTTAACTCAAGTGCCTTTAAACTTTTCTTCTAGATTCCAAGGCTCTGATACCAATTGATAGTTCTGATACAAAATGTAAGTACAGATTAATAGCCAACAGGATGAGAGTGGGGGGGGTGAATCATACAAACTTAATCTTTCATAAAAACATCAGATTCAACCTCGATAACATATACTTTAGTAATATAACCCAAAATTGTTAAACATGCAAACTCAAAAGCATATAAACATCATAAACCTCATAACACCAGATTTAATGTGGAAACCCAAATAGGGAAAAACCACTGTGGGATTTTGGACCCAGTAAGAAATATACTCTTCTAGAGTATGCTCGGTTAAAAGCAAATCTTGTTAAAGATTACAAACACATTGCTAGATGTGACCCGGTTAAGGGATTTCCCTTAAATCTGTTAGGATCTTCACCTTATTAGAAGTGACCTTGTTAAAGGATTTCAATCACTCAATCATAATGTCACCTTGCTAGAGGGTTTTACAAATAAGACTGTTAAGTCCACTCGGTTAAGATATTTTCTGTCACTTTCACAAAATAACAGTAATAAAAATCTATCTGCAACTTCACATCTAAAATGCTAAAGAAGATTCTTATTTGTTCAATACAATCTAGACATAGAACTAATCTTGTCCATCTGTTGGGCTTCTATACTCTGTTATTCAAACAGGTCTCCAAGATTTTGTGCTCGGTAATCACTATGTAGCATCCTTGTGCATACACTTGCTCGCATACATTGTTTATCAACAGTTCCCTATTTTTAAACAATTAGATAACCGCTTAATCTCCTTGATCACATTTCCCATGGTCAATCATAGCCATCAGATCTTCAAACTTGTCCAGGTTCAATGCATCTTTCGATCTAAAAACATTTTACCCTACCTAGGAACTTGCATATATTTCTTGGAACTTGTGCTAGGGTATTGCGGTTCAATCTGAACTATAGATCTTCATGCCGACTTTCCTTGGCCATAGATTCATTAACAAACTATATTTATGGCATACCAATCATTTAATCAGTTCTAGCTCATTAGCTTTGTTTATTAAATAGCACATGTAAACATTTAATACATTCTATTATAGCTTGGTTACAACTCGGTAAATACTAAACTTCACTCGGTAGACATTTCGCCTTCATTAACCGATAGCGATAACCTTAGGGTTTACCGACTAGGTTCTTTGCTTGGTAACACAGTATAGTATTAACCTTACAATTTACAACATATGTATGATGTTAAAACAATCTAAACATCATGATCTCATCATTGTTTGACTCAGTAATAGTTGCCCCATTGAATACCTTATTCATCCCCTTATTCATCATATTTTTTCTGTGTCTTTTACCAACATCTTTATGTTCTTCAAATCATACTTCTCAAGTTATGGAAACATCATACTGAGTTAGAAAATCAATTTCTCGACATCAATGACAAAATAATAATATCAAGACAGTAAACATCCTTAATCAGTTATATCCATAATCATCAACAACCTTCTCAATATCCTTATTGAAATGTCAACAATCTCCCATTGTCTGTTATAATGCTATATTGCCAATAGTCAATGACATATACTGACACTTGAGTTTTATGTTTCTTTTGTTATAGGCTCCTTTGATGTAAGGGATAAAGAGGATCGATGGATACAAAGATGGGTTAAGAAGGGGGATATGATTATCCTCCCAGGAGGAATCTATCATCGATTTATCCTTGACACAAACAACTACATTAATGTAAATGGTCTTTTATCTCAAGGACACTCACTATAAATCATTTCTTATATGAACTAGAGGATATTATTATTGTTTCTTTGACTTATCATAGATCCTGAGGCTTTTCTAGGGCGAGCCAGTCTGGACAACATACAATCGTCCTTGTGAGGAGCATCCTGCTAGGTAAGAACCCTAATAGTTGTAAGACCAAGATGAGAATTTCAATTTGATTGTTTTCAAGAAAACCTGAACATTCTAGTTTTACATATAAAAATGACATATTTTTGTGATGGCATGTTACCATATGTATTTTCTTTTGATAGATTGGTTGTAGGTTCTAGAGAGGACCCATTTCCAAACAGATAAAGTTGTTATAAATAGGCTATTGGTGAAGGGTAACTGAAGAAAATCAATGAAAAACCATATCAACAATAACCAACATAGTCAGAAACATTAATCTAAAGATTCTTTTTAGCCCTCACCTTGACAACTTATTTATCTTTTGATAGCACCAAACTTCTTGAGAAGTATCTTCTTACTCAAAGAAAAAATGTGATAAAAAACAATTGTCCAATCAATCGCATCAACATCAACCATGCCAGAATTTGATGTTGCAAGATCCAAGATGGATATTGCATAACATAGAGAAGCCATCATTTGAAGGAAACAGGAACCCAGTGAAGACATTAAGAGGGCATGAAGGCACAACCAAGGTCCATTGAGTAGAAGGCAAAGGAAAAATCTTGGAAACAAGAGGAGGAGCACTTGGAGAAGAGAGTAGGGAAAATATAAGTTTGTCCAATAGAGAAGCTAAAATTTGATGGTAAACTACCAGAGATAGCAAGAAACACTCCTGTCAAAGCAGGGGAGACAAAACCAACAATCTCTACTTAGGGAGGAGCTCTAGACCCCAAATCTGAAGAAAGAAACAAAGCTAAAGTAAGTGAATTGGATAACAACAAGAATGTAAAGTGCGCCCCTGATTTGCTAACCAATTTTTTTTTCACTTTTTCATGATTTATTTGTCAGACATTATAACAAACACTTGACATGTAAATTACTCAAATAGTATGCTTTGCAAAATTCTATAGCCAACCCTTTTTTCCAAAATACAAACAACAGGCATTACATTAAATAGTTTGCTTGCAATTTAGATCACAGTGTTTCTGATTTGAAACAGGTTTATTGATGTCTAAGTTCTAATAATATTGCATGTACTAAATTCGAGATTGTAAACCCAAATATCATTCATGGATAAAAACTATTAGGAAATATATTATTAGTGTGAATTTTGTTACAATGGTTATGAGTTATTTTAAACAACTAACTAAGTAAAACTACATGGAGAAATTTGTCAACCTTTCCTTCATTTAAACCAAGCAATAAACCTTTATGCATACGTATATGCATATGCATATGCATATGGATATGTATTTTGAAAAGTACTACCTTAATTTAAAAATTATTAACAATCAAATGGTTGTACTTAAATCAGTTGAGCATAATTGGTGAGGGTGATGATATGTTTCTTGATTATACCATCCAAAGAATGTTCAAAATTAAATGAAAATCTTTAATGAATACACAAAACTATATACATAAGCAGGTGCACCATGGTTGAGATGGTCCAACTCCCTAGTCTCACTCTAGGACTAAGCTCATGCCATATCTAAATGAAAGACATCTCAAATACATCATCGATGGAAAGCTGCAAAATGCCATTTTCATACATAAGAAAGACATACACAATTGGGCACAATCACCAAGAGAATGATAAAAAGTGTGTTTGAGATCATTGTCCTAATTGTGGTGTGGTCATGAAGAGATCACTGTAAATTTGTCAACCTTTCCTTCATTTAAACCAAGTAAACCTTTATGCATATACATAAAGGTTTACTTGGTTTAAATGAAGGAAAGGTTGATAAATTTATGGTGATCTCTTCGTGACCACACCACAATTAGGACAATGATCTCAAACACACTTTTTACCATTCTCTTGGTGATTGTGCCCAATTGTGTATGTCTTTCTTGTGTATGAAAATGGCATTTCACAGCTTTCCACCGACGATGTATTTGAGATGTCTTTCATTTAGATATGGCATGAGCTTAGTCCTAGAGTGAGACTAGGGAGTTGGACCATCTCAACCATGGTGTGCCTGATCATATTAGCTTAAAACCATGCGCCTCATATTAGCCTCGAACCTATGCCCCCTACTAGTAGTTGGTGGGGATAGAATATCATTCGTTGTACATATCAATGACTGGATAATAATAAGAAAATTTTGATAAAAATATCATCGTCAGAATTATGACGAATACCAAGCTTTCCACCGATGATGAAATCAACAGACATACAACGTTCTTGTTGGTGAAATGTTCTAGAGTCATCGCACTTTCGAATCAAACCACACAAACATCCGACAAGGATGTTGTACGTGCGATGGAACTTCATAGTTGGATGGTTGTTGATGCCTCCGAATGGACCGACGACACAAGCGCCGGACAAACAACATCACCATCGGTGCAAAGTTCCAAATTATCGTCGGCTTTGCGATGAAATCTACTGAAGCATCCGACAGGGATGCTGCATGTCCAACAACTTTTTTAACTGAAAGAGTGATCATGCCCACCATCAGCAGTCCATGGGATTTTCATATTTTTGATGGTCAGGGCATCGTCAACAAATCTGACGACAAGTTTTTCGACAACTTTTGTCAGCACTCTAATGAGAATTAGTCGCAAATCTGACAATTGACCATCGAAAATTAGCTCCGAATGTATTGGTGCTTCTTCAAACCATACAAAGCTTTCTTCAACTGACATACAAAACTCTCATCATCAAGTAAAAGATAACACTCTGGTTGTTCCATATATACCTATTCTTCAAGGTTACCATTCAAAAAGGCAGACTTGACATCCATTTGGTAGACTTTGTAACCTTTATAGGCAGCAAAAGCTAAAAAACATTCTTATTGCCTCTAGCCTAGCAATCGATGTAAAGGTTTCTTTGAATTCAAAAACCTTCCACTTGAGCATACCCTTTGCAAACTAACCTTTCTTTGTGCTAGATTATCTTGCCTTCTTCATTCATCTTATTCCGGTAGACCCACTTGGTACCTATGACATTCTTGTCTGCTGGTCTAGGAACAAGTTCCCATGTTTGATTCTTCTAAATTTGTGTCAACTCTTCATCAATGGCATCTACCCATTTCTCACTTTTTCTAGCTTCATCAAAAGTTTTGGGCTCAAGTTCTGTCATGAGGTAGAAATTCACCTACTCTTCATTCTAGGCTAGTCTTCTTTTGGTTTGCACACCTTCATTTTTATCTCCTATGATTTGTTCTTCTGGATGGTTCTTTTGCACATACCGGTTGGAATTCTTGCTTGGTACTTCCTCTATTGGTCCATTTTCAGATTGATCTTCATGCTCATCATCTAAAACATCAATATAGGGTTTGGTGTAGATTTTTCTTATGTAGGTCTTCATCTATTCTCATATTTATAATATCAACCTTTTTTCTCAAATTCTTGTTGTAGCATTTGTAAGCTTTTCTCTTGGTTGAGTAAGCCAAGAAGATTCCTTCATCACTTCTGGAATCAAAACTTCCTAATCCATGTGCATCTCTCTTGATGAAGCTCTTAGTTCCAAATACTCTAAAATGATTAACTGATGGTTTCCAGTTATACCATAACTCATAGGGAGTCATTCTACTATTCACTCTTAGTTGTACCTGGTTTAATGTGTAGACAATAGTATGAATTGCTTCGTTCCAATATGTATCCGGTATGCTACCCTCATTTAACATTGTTTTAGCAATTTCCTTTACTGTCCTATTCTTCCTTTTTACCGCACCATTATGTTGTGGTGTTCTTGCTGCTGAATACTATCTCCAGATTCCATGTTTCTCACAGTAGTCAATAAACTCATTTGAAGAATATTCTCCACCCCGATCTGATCTTAAACACTTTAACTGGTGTCCATTGTCATTTTCAACCATCCTTCTAAAAATCTTGAATTTTTCAAATGACTATGATTTTTCATGCAAAAATGTCACCCAAGTCATCCTTGAGTAGTCATCAATGAATAACATGAAGTATCTCTCACCGGTCAGAGCCCTTGTCCTTGATGGCCCACACAAATCAGTATGCACTAATTCTAGAGGTCTTGAGGTATTTTAATCTTTTGTTTTGCAACTTACTTTGATTTTCTTGCCTCTGATACATTCATCACAAAAAGTACTTGCTGGTTTTGTTATTTGTGGAATATTTCTTACAAACCCATTCTTGCTTATCTTCACCAAATTGTAAAAGTTCACATGACCTAATCTTCGGTGCCACAACCAGCTTTCATCAACCTATCCCATCATGCATTGGGACTCATAGCATTCATTTAGATTGTAGAAATTACCATATATTCTCTTTCCTTCTGCCACAACCTAACTAGTACTCTGCTTTCTTATCTAACAACCGGTAGAGTCAAATGTGAACTTGTACCCTTTGTCACACATCTAACTTACACTTAGCAGATTATGCTTTAGTCCTTCCATGTAGTACACATCATGAGCCTTAAGATTTCCATCAATATTAAATGTACCACAAACTTTAATCTTGATGGAGGAGTCGTCACCAAAACAGACAAAACCACCATTCCAATCATCAAGCTTGATAAAAAATTTCTTGTCTCTGATCATGTGATTTGAGCAGTCACTATTAACTACCCATAAATTCTTCCTTTCAAGATGTAGAGTAGTCTGCACAATCAAGCTTGACACTATTTTATTCTTCTCCTTCTCTATCCAAACCTATTTCTCTTCTTTCTTCTCCTCTTTCATCATCTTGTGTTCCGATTTAGTCTCTATCTTTTGATCCGGTACTGTTTTCTTTTGCTCACTAGTTCTTAGCTTACAATGCCTTGCTATGTGACCAAAATTTTGTTACTTGTAACATTTTACATTAGCACTGAAAGATGTATCCAAAGCATTCTTGTAAGACATCTGCACACTTCTCCTACACTCATTGCAATTATAGCAAGTGACATTTGTACCTTCTAATGCAAAAAATGAGTTTCTACTCTCAAAACTGGGGTTTACATTCATTTTTCTATAGTCTGCCATTCTATGTCCGAACGTATTACACCGGTGATAATAACCATGAAAGTTTGGAACATACCTGTTAGATTATCTTGGTCCTACAAATGACTGTCTCATCAGGGGTCTTCCTTTCATGTTGTTGACTCTGGTAAATCCTTCATGATCATCTCTTGCATTTCTCCCTTGATCTGCATGTCGATGCACTGAGTATGGTCTTTAGTTCATTGATTGTGTATATCGGTTTGTATGATGATTCTTAACAGTATCTGCATATGTCTTCTTGCTGGTATCTTTTCTTACTGTGAATGTCTTCTTCTCTTCACCTTCATTTGAAGAAGTAAACAATATCTCCTTACCAGATGTGTCTTTTCTTTTTGAACTTTGACCCTTTTCAAATCCTAAGCCATCAGTATCCTTAGAGTGCTTTTGTTTTCTCAACATCTTTTCTAAAGCTTTAGTGTTGCCTTCATATTTGCTTCTCACTTTCATTTCTTCCTTGCTTTTCTCTAATTCCTTCCAGAGCTTGACAATTTTTCTTCTAGGTTCTGAAGCCCCTTCTCCTTTTTACTCAAACTAGTTCTAGTAACTTCACAAATCCTCTTAGCTTCTTCCAATTGAATTTTAAGATTTGCAATTGTTTTCTTGGACTCTTCGAGAGATTTCTCCAACATCTCTTGTTCTTTAGCTGCAACCTTTTTCACCTTATTTAGATCCCTTCTTGTTTTTTTCAGCTCTTCCAAGGCATTGATGAGCTCTTCTTCAAGATCTACTTCTCCTTCTTTCTCTTCCTCTTCTCCTTCTTCAAGTATAGGAACCTCTTGGGCCATGAATAGGTTTGCACTAACATCATCTTCACTGCAACAATCATCTGAGACACTCTCCTCATATGAGGTATCATTTTTCATGTGTGTAAAGACTGTTCTGCTTTTAGTTTCCTCTTCTACCATACCGGTAGACATTCTTCTTCCTATCCTTACCGTATTATCTGCTAACACTTTATTGATCATCTTCATTCTTATCACCACAGAGACATTTGGAAGCAAAATGTCCAATCTTTCCATAGTTGAAACATTTCAGGGGTAGTTTGCCTTTGTATTTTCCTGAACCTATCTTGAGTATTCTGACAAGGTTTGCCATGATATCATCAGATTCTTCACCGGTTTCATCATGAGAAGACTCTTCTTTTCCTTTACTTGATGTTTCAAAAGAAACTTCTTTCTTCATAGCCTCAGTACCAACAGTCCTCATTTCATAAGCAGTTAGGGAACTATACAACTCATCCATTGTAAATACTTTCAAGTCTTTTACATCTTCTATTGTTGAAACCTTTGTATCATACTTAGGTGTGAGGGATATAAGTACTTTCTTTACAACCACCTCATCTTTTATTTCTTCTCCAAGCCCTCTAATGGTGTTTGTTGTTTCATCAATCCTTTGGAGATAGTCAACAATCTTCTCTTCATCTATATTCTTCAAACCCTCAAGTTGTAATGGAGTTGAAAAGCATTGAGAGGGGGGGGGGGGTGGCTGAATCAGAGACACCAAATAAAACACTAACTAGTATATGAACTTAATCAAGCATTTAAACAAAATACATGCTATCCAAAATGATATAATAGTATCCACCATAACACGTGTTTATATGTGGAAAACCCAAATAGGTAAAAACCATGGTGAGATGGAATTCACAAGTTAACTATCTGTAGTAATAGATAGCTGACCAATTAAGGTCTTACAAAGTGCTCTGCTAGGAGAGAATCTTGTTAGAGATCCCAAGCTTGATTAGAAGCTTATACCCTGTTAAGAGTACTACCCTGTTAGGAGTAACCTCGCTAGAGGATTTGAGAATCCAAACTAATGGATCACCTTGTTAGAGGATTTGTACAATGAAGCTTATTAGAGCTTACCCGATTAGGGGATTTTATTATGTTGTAATGATTAGAAAACAACAAGAATGGTTTGATATGTTCTCAGTAGCACAATACTTGCTTGATCAGATCATTCTAAGTACATTCAACACTGCTCTTTATCTTAACACTTATCGGTCTTCAACAAAATCTTTCACTCTATATGCATATCAGTATTCGCATAATCTCCTCTCTATCACTATATGTATCAAATGATTCACTAAGATTTATTTATATAGACATTCAAATCTTATGTCAGCCTAAGGAAATCAAAACACAATTTCCTAGGTGCAGTGTATCTTGACAAGTAATCATAACTCATTAGAAAAATAACCATCAAGAAGTTGGTGCTAATAACTCATCACAAAATTGGATATCGGTTAGAATAGTCAATACCGGTTGGAACAAAACATGTGATCCATTGTCTTGGAATCTTCTGCTTGATCTCCATCTTCATCTTCATCTTCATTTTGATGCCAACTTAGTGTAACCACAAGTTATCTCTTAAGCATATATCGATCGACATAGAGTATCAATTAGAGATAAACCTTAAACTTACTGGTTGACAGTGTAAACCAATTGAAGTTACACTGGTAGTCAATGTAATCATATGTGTGTGTGTGAGTGTTTCATCAATGACAATAAGTGATGAATACATTACAATCATCATCAAGCCAACAAGTTGTACTCTCAATGTCTTTAACTTGGCTTCCTTTACTTTAGCATCTCCTTCAAATATTTTTTGCAACTTATCCCAAGTTGCTTTGGCAGATGAGCAGTGCATAACCTTAACAAACTCATTATCAAATAACCCACTAAGAATAGCATTTTTTGCCTTAGCATTGTTCTCATATTCCTCCTAAGCATCTAGATAGGTAGGAGGATTATTAGGGACTGTATACCCATTCACAACTGACATCCATACATCACAACCTAGAGATGACAAATAGGTTTCCATTCTTCTACTCCAAAAGACATAGTTGACACCATCAAACATAGGGGATTTTGAGGAGGCTGATTCATTTCTTGCCATTGTGAACACTTAACAAGATCTACCCAAGCTAGAGAATTCTTTGACAAAATAGGGTACCTAGTCTCTGATACTAATTTTTGGACACAATGGATCACCGAGAGGAGCGTGAATTAGTGATTTAAATAGTTTTTACTTAATCAGAGCTATACCGGTTAAATATGAGATACACAAGATGTAGACTGGTTACCAAAAAATGCAAACAATGTGTGTAGGAGAAATAACTAGAGGATTAATACATCATACACATGAATATGCAACACATAACACCAGATGTACAAGAAAAACCCAATGTGGGAAAAACCTCAGTGAAAATAGTTGTTGAAGATCTTTTGCTCCAATCCAACCTCACAATGAAAAAATCTGATTACAAATTTTAGGGCACCAACCCAAGGAGCACCAACCCCTAATTTATGGGCACCAACTCAAAGGAGCACGAACCCCTACACAATTTATAGGCTACAACCTAAAGGAGCTACAACCCCTACACTAAGCACCTATTGAGTGAAAATAATATTAAAACAAATATACAAATGAGGTCCTTGCTACAAATAAATTTTTGCAACCCTTCAAAGCTCTACACTACTAGTTTCTATCTTACCGATTTCTATCATCTCAACACACACTACAACTTGGCCTTTCTGTTGGTTCTAACTCTGCTTAATCTTCTCTCCCTCTGTTCTCCTAAATTCAAATCACACTTGGTTACTCTCTATCAGGTATTGCTTCTTTCAATTTGTCACCTCTACATTCTATGCTCACTTTTCTAGTTTGTTCCTTACACTGGTTTACCTTGCTTCTCCTTGCCAGCACAATCTTCACTCACAAACACTTCAAGTGTTTATCTCTTCAGCTCTTAGAAAAAAATTTCACACTCTCCTTCACTCTTAAGCAACATCACTATCTATCTTAGCTCACCATATTTAAAATGAATCTTTCCCACCAAAAACCAATTCAAATAGAGGGTGGCTAGGGTTTCCTTCTCCTGACCAAATCTTCATCCAATCTGATCTGATCCGCCTTGGATTGCACACCTGCATTGGAGGATAAGCCATCACATGTTTTCCATCTGTCCAAAGTATGTTTCCCAAAAATAGCAAACCTGACCATGATTTCTAGCCTTGAAATATGTCGACTCATTTATGATCCAGTTGTTTCCTTCTCGAGGTCCTCTTGCAATCCGATTTCCTTGCTTCGATCCAGGCCCTAATAAATCCTTGATCTTTCTCTATCATTCATTCTTCCTCGAGCCGCAACAATCTGTTATCAACCTGTGATTTGTGGTTGTTTCATTTAATGTCGACTAACTGCTCCAACAACCATGTCGATGGAAACTTCACCAACCTTTGCATGCACACCACCTCAGCTCCATGTGGCATCACATCGACATACACTCAGCTCACCAAAACAAGGTTGGTTTAAATTTGAACATTCAACAAACTCATACCGGCACAAGCCCTTACTAGTGAAACCTTATCCTACTTCTATCTGATAGTATACACTATAGTGGTAGCTCAAACTCACCTTTGGTGGTTTGTGATCTCTTTGTCACTCTGCCTCTTCATCATGGACATTAACACAAACAAACAACCAGGCTACATACCAGTTACAACTTTCCATGCCAACACACAACTTCATATCACCTCTTACCAGTCATGTTACTAATAGTCTCAATACCTACTTGTCTTCCATGCCTTCATATCAAGTTTGTATTCCACCATACCAATTGACAAGCCTTCATGTTAATCTTCCTTTTGTTGGTTCAATCTTCTTCAATATTGACATAGCCTACTAGTATCCTACAATACCGGTTGATATCAATGACAACTCAATGCCAACACTTGTGATGTAGGGGCAGATGATACCAAATCATATTGATTTCTCTACAAAATAGGTATAAGAATTTTCTCTGTATCCTTTACTACTTCATCAGTTAGACCAATCATAAGCTTGTTGACTCTAGTTTTACTTCTAAAATGTGGCTTAGCTTCTTTAAGTATTCTATTAATTTTTGTAACTACTATTACCGGACATAAATTTATAATTACATACTCTGTTAACATTTCATCTTCCTTATTTGTAGTCTGTCTCCTCATTTCCAGAATATCATGCAAACCTTTTGGTATCTCAGACATTATTTCAATTAGATCTTTATTGTACACATTTAAATATTTGACAATAGCTTCCTCTAATGCCCTTTTTCCATTATCGTCAAAATTGTCATACCATTCAAACATTGGCTTCAAATTTCCATTCTTCACAACCTCATTCATAATTTCATCTAATGACATAGGAGGTTTAACTGTAAATTTTGTTTGCTTAATTACCTCATCTATTCTAGAGATGTTTTCTTTCTTTCTTGGCTTCTCACCACCGGATAGATTTTCCTTAGCAACCTTAGTGGCCTTAGCTGCTTTTTCCTTTACCTCCTTCATAACTTCATTCAACTTTGTTTCCTCATCATCCTTTATAGACACAAATCTTACTTTCTTCTTCTTTTCTTCTTTTTTGGATGGCTTGGCAGAATCAGATGAGGGTGTAGAGCTCCTTGATGGTTTGGGCTTGGGATAAGAAACTATTGGTTTGGCCTTCTTCTCGTTCAAAGTATGTTCTTCAAATAGAATGTATTTTTTCTCACCTCCTAGACTGCCTCCGTAGAGATCCCTATGGTGTGTGAAAAGTGGGCCTGTATCTATATCTGGAATACACAACACTTCAATTAAGTCATTAGGTGCATTGTTAGTAAATCAATAATCAATTAATAATAAACCATTACAAAGTGACCCATTGCCTTCTAGTAGATGTGAGTTTAGATTGCTCTCAGATTGCTAAGCTATCTAGTGAATAGACAACACCTAAATAGATTTTTAAGTCTTTATGAGCATGAATAAGAGCTAAATGGGTGCAAGATTTAAGCTAGATATGCAAGATTAATCTAACATGATTTAAGCAATATATGAATATTTAAGCTAAATGATTTAAGCAATATGAAATAACTAATATGCAATATCTCAATGCAAATTCTCAATGAACCTAGAGCAAAAACAACATAATAACAATATATTCTCCAAGATTTTTGAATGAGAGATGAGAGCCTAGATTTATAGAAAATTCAAAAAGAAACCAAAGGCTGAGATCGAATGATGATGAGCAGTCAAGATTTTCCAAGAGGAAGCACAATCCAGGTGAATTGATGTGATTGGATGCTTTTCTCAGTTTTAAAGGAAATTGAACTAAAATTAAGATAAAATAAGAAAAAAGCTGATTTATTCTCTATTTCATTCAATTTTAATATTTAATTGTTTTAATTGCTTTCTTTGAGATTATTTATCAATTTTTAATTTGTTTTTCAAGATTATCTCCAATTGGTTTCTTTTCTCAAATTTTTAATTCCTTTTTTTATTTGTTTCTTTTTTTGGAGATTTGTGCTCATAATTTCCAATTCCTTTTTCTTGATTTGTTTCTTTTTTTCAAGATTTATGGCAATTTTTATTTATTTTTCAAATTAATTTCTCTTTTTGATGATTTAATGGAAAATTGATTTATTTAATTAAATATGCTAGGATATTCAATAAAATAAATAAGATAATTGATTAAAAATGATTTACTTGGAATGATCAATTAATTAAATAAATATTTAATTAATATTGGTTGATTAATTTGCCATGTGACATTGATGATTATAGAAATTAATTGTGTGCTTAAGATTTATTTAATTTCCTTTGGTTAGGACCTTGGGACGTTGTCGAGATTAGGGGCCCATGGTTTAGATGACCATTTTTAGGGTATTACATTTGCCCCTCTTTGAATTAATGTGTGAGCAGCGCATTGGTTCAAAGAAAATTTGATGTCTACGAGATACCAGTTCTAAACTTGATTGATCATGAACCAGATGAAGACAGAGGTATTTAGCTTGTTTTGAAGTGATGAAGCTGAACAGAGTTAAAGAAAAACCAATCCCGAACTTGATTGAACTAGGAACGATAGAGAGCAAAGATACCAAACTTGAACTTGATTGATCAAGAAGCGGATCTTACTGATCTAGAACTTGATTGAACTAGACATAGTGAGCAAAGATAAAATTGATCTTGAACTTGATTGATCAAGACACAATGAGCGAAGATAAACTATTCAGCTTGATTTGATGCGATGAAACTGAACACCTACTTAGATTGAGTGTGATCGAAGAAACTCTTTAAACCCTTGATTGAGTTTAAATGAATAATCATCTTGATGAAAAGCGATGAAACTGATTAAATTTAAGAGACTGATTCAGACAAAGACAATATCAGTTTGATATGAGGCGATAAAACTGATACGCCCCTAGTGATTGATTCAATTTAGATGGTCGAGGAATCTCAACTTGATATAAAGTGATGAGGTCTTGTTTGATGTTTAGAAAAGATTAGCTGCTCGACATGCAACGAAGAATTTTTAAAGAAATTCTCAACTTTGAGGTCATGAGTATGCCCCCTCGGGAGCGAAATCGAAAGATAGCGAGGGTTGCACAGTGATTTTAGGCAATTTTTTTGAGCGATTATAAGTTATTTGAGCACAAAGATTAATATTGAAGATTAAAATCAAAGTTAATGTGAGAATTAAATTGAGATTTAGCATTGATTAATGAGAAATTGAGCACAAATTGAAGAAGAGAATGAGTATTTGATGAAAGCACTAAGTGGTCAACATCGTGAAATTTTGATGAGAGAATTGACATCATATTTTGATTTCGATCCCAAAAATGGACTTAGGATAGTCAATTTATGAGATCTTGATTTGATTTCATCATACTTGTGTTGATTGATTATGAGATGTTGTTCTATATGCTTTATTTTATATGTATGCATATCTTTTCAGTATAGATGAATGAATGCAAATGGAATATGGGTGTTTATTTTTGTTTCTTTTTATGCAAATAAATGATGATGCAAATAAATGAGGAGAATGAGTAACTAGTAATGCAAATGTTTATTTTTCTTCATGCAATAATATGAATGCAAATAAGTATAAAATGAAATGTATGGATCTATATAAGATGCTCATGTATGCAGCTAACATCTCAATACACAAGTACTCGATCGGAGAAACGATGATGAAAAAGAAACCACTTAGCTGAGAAATGATGAATGCTTCAAACTCTCATTCAGAAGATAAAGAGATTAGTGTTACCATACTGAAATCACTCTAAATTCACGAGATACAGAATGAAATACAAGATGAGATGCAACTGAAACCTAGTCACTAGATTTGAAAAGCTTAAGTTTCATCATTGAGCATTTTACAAACATAGCAAGCAGATTAAAGTTCCTTTCTTTTCATGTGCAATATTAATTATCTTGTCCGCAATGACCCTTTTTTCGTTCATATCCTTGGATAGATTTTGCAGGGACCTGGATTGCATGATAAAGAAAATCCCTCAAAACAGACAAAGAAATGATGGGAACCTCCTTGTAGCATACAAATAAGCAGAGTTGAGCTATGTGTGGCGATTTCACCTTAATGTGAAGGCACTTATCATAGACACCCAGTTGATTAGATGTTTTCAGATCATCGAAACCATTCCTACAAGTAGAAAACAAAGAAAATATTATGCCCCCCAATCCTTGCTCCTCTTAGTCAAGATAGACTTCCTCGGGTTACTTGGAGGGATAATAATTTAAAACCAATATTAAAGACAACACAGAAAGAAAATTTCATGCATATCTCAAATAGTTTAGTGATTATTTTCAGTTTTGTTTTGCTTGTGCACTCAGTGATAAAACTCTTCAGTAGTCAGGAGACAAGTGACTGACTCGGAGTGGACGAGCAAGTTTCACTGACATAAAGTTGACTTGGTTGACACTGCTTAGGACATGTAATGTGCTTTGTCGATTACCTAAGACTGGGACATTGATTAGTTTCAAGCCATGAGGGTTCCAACGAATCAGGATGTCACAAAAGTAACTAGAAGATATGTACAAGTGAAAGCAAAGATGCAGGAAAGCGGGAATGAAAATGGGAAATACCAATGTTGTGTTCGTAGATGAAGCGCTTGAGTACAAGAGGCGCCTATTTACCACATTTTCACCTACTTGGCAAAGATTTTTTTCTCATTTTTTTTTTAAAGGACTTTTTCTGATTTTTAGGATTTTCTTCAAGACTTTTTCTAATTTTTAGGATTTCTTCAGGACATTTATGATTTTTAGAATTTTTGTTGAGGAAAATTTATGATTTTTAGGAGTTCGTTTAGGACATTTTTGTGATTTTTAGGAGTTTGTTCAGAACATTTTAGGATTTTTTAGGATTTTTTAATGTTTTCCCCTAGTGTCTAGCAAGGCAAAAGGGATTTTGAGTACATGAATGGATAATTGAATGATGGTGGATGCTTTCAAGGACTACTCACAACATTAATCCAAGCACAGGGTCCAGATATAGCAATGTAAACCAAGGAATTTAGCAATGCAAAGAAAGGATATAGCACAACAAAGCAAGGATATAGCATAACGAAGCCATATGGTCCAAAGAAGTGGCCATGTCAAGAGGTTTGTGGAAAACATGTTTTTGCATTTTGTCCATAGTGTTGATCAAGATCTGGATAGGGGACAAATAGGATAATCAAGATCAAAGGTGGTAATGAAGGATGTAAGAAAGCAATGGATAGGAGCTAAAGGGTCTGGATCAAGTGTAATAGATAGGACACATGAAGCTTGCAAGGATCCTTAACCTTGTCAAGATCAAAGTGGAAAAGGGATATGAATGTAGATAGAGCAAATGAGGGATAATGGAGGATGAAGGGTAATAGATGGATGTACATGGATGGAACTTTTCCCTAGTGTAAAGTGCAAAAGGATAGTGGATTACACATGACACCTGTTTGCCAGGTTTTCATCATGGTACTTGCCCAAGGTGCCACAAGAAGTTGTTTTCACACAAGGATGAATTTATTTCTCTTTATATTTTTTTTTTTACTTTTTCATCTTTTTTTTTTCTTCTTTTTGGAAGATAATGGAGGAATGCTAGGGGATGGAAGAAGGACCCCAACGTCTTGCTTCTTTGGATGGTACCCTTAGAATATGAGTTGCAATAGACCATGGCTATAAAGGTATGCTCAAAGATGTTGGTAGGATAATGAAATGAAACTAGGGCAAGGATTTATGCAAAGGATTGGATAAGAGAGATGGAAGGGTGAAAAAGAGGTGTTGGAAGAATTGTGTATGGCTAGATGGAAATGTTGGAAAGATCAACATTGGCACACATCTTGAGGGATAGTGGACATATGGAGGAGAAGTGAATCTCAAATTTTGAGATTTTGAAGGAGGAAAGGTTACATATTTTGGAGCATAAGAACCCAAAATGGATGGAGGAGGTGATGGAGGAATAGACTCGGAAGGTTTGGATGGAGGAACAACAATTCTGGATGCCAATTTTGATTTTTCTTTAGACTTTTGTGCTTCAAGTAGCCGCTTAGGGATCCACATGGCTTTTGATTTTTGATGTTTTATAGTTACTTAGAGCACATTGCTTCTTCAAGTGCCTTAGGAACCCATATAACTTTTGAATTTTCTTCTTTCTTTGTGGGCCTTTATGGCATTTTGTATTTTTCTTTTTCTTTGTTTTGACATGTCGATTAGATGGGATATGTTGATCCATGAATACATGTGGATTACTTGACTTGTGACTTTTATGCTTGGCATCCAAATTTCTTGGAGAAGGAAAATAATGTATGAATGGATAGGAATGATATGAAGGTATTTTAGATGGATGGAAGGTACTCGAATACGTGTGCCTTTGTTGATCCTGCATAAGGGATGAAGGGATATAGGGACCTAGAATGAATGGAAGTGATGATGGGGAAAGCATATATTTGGATTTAACTGGAGAAATGTAGGATTTATGAGAGATACCAACATCTCGAGAAATTTTCCTGAGGCCATGACCTTTAACATTTTCTTTAGTATGGAGGGGTTCTTGCTTGTGGAGATTTACCGCTTTTCCTTTATAGATATTTTGACTTGTAGGATACACTTTGCTTTGGAATGAAGGCGCGAGTCCAGTATGAGATGGAGGTGGAATGTAGGGAATGATAGGATCATGAGAGGAATTTGTAGGAATGATGGATCCTTGAGGTGAATATGGAGGATTATGAAAAGGAGATGAAGGGATACTTTGAACTTGACATGGAAGAGGACCATTGGATAGAGTAGGAAGGGTGTTTGACTCTTCATTTTGAATAGGACCATTTGAAAAGGTGGAAGAGGCATCATGATCTTGCTTAGCAAGTAGATTAGGAATGGGATTTGGAAGGATGATTTTCTCTTGAGATGGAAAGGGATCATCTTGGAAGAAATGGAAAGGTATAAGAGGATCATCATGGGATTCTAGGGAGGTGGGATATTTTTCAATCATTAGATGGGATTGAGGAGTTTTGGTATCTTGATCTTGATTTATGATAGGACTTGTTTCTTCATTTTTCAGATTATCCTCTTGACATGGAGTCACTTCTAAGAAAGGGATAGGATTGTGCATAGGCATAGGGGATTCTTGGAAGATCTCCATATTTTGGCATGATGGGGAAGAATTTTGAGTGGGACTCTCTGGAGTGGGTACGTTTGGAATTGAAGTGTATGATGGCATAGGATTTGGGATTTTTAAATACTTAGAGGAACTTGTATTAGTATTGAGATTAACTTGGATTTCCATAGGAGATATCCCTTGAAGGTAAACATGATAAGTTTCATTGTTTGAAGGAGATGAAGATATCATGGAAGGGATGGAGGCTACATATGGAACCTTGCTAGACATAGGTTCATGATTTTGATAATGCTTAGAAATAGTTCCTTCTTTTTCTTTAGGTGATTCATTAGGATCTTCAATTTCAATGACACCATTATCAATGAGATCTTGAATCTTATGTTTTAATTCCACGCATTTTGAAGTCTTATGTTCATTTTGTCTATGATAAGCACAATAATTACTCACAAATTCACATCCCCATGTGGTCTTTTTAGGCAATATGATAAGATTATGCTCAAGAAGCTCTTTCAAAGTCGACTCAATAGATTGCCCCAAAGCTGTAAACTATCTATCTAGAGGATATTTGAAGGAAATGTCTTTATGTCTTGGTGAAGGTGTCTTGTGAGCTTGTTTGAGATTTGGTTTTTGATTGTAAATTATTTGTTGGCTTTTGATTGTCAAATCATATAATCATTTTAGCATTCCTTGAAGTTTCTCACTCTTGATATCATGCATTTCTTTTTCAAATGGAGTCATTGATTTATTTTGTTGGATTTTCATGTCATATATTTCTTTCTTGATATCTTGAAGCATTTGACCTGAGGTAGTCATGGGAATTGGAGCTAATGTAGTCATGGGCTTCTTACTTTTTTTAGAATATTTAGAAGAGCTTCTAGTTTGAACAGGCATTTACAATCAATAGGACCAAGAGCTAGATGTGTTGCAGAAGTCAAGATCAAATTGCAGCTAGTTGTTCATTTAACGTAGTGATTTGAGAGAAGTAACTAAGATCTGGTCTGGTTGTAGGATCGATCTATCCTGTGTAAGACATTATCTAAGTTAGCTTAGGTTTGATAAGATGTTGTTTGAACTAGCTGAGAGATGATCGACAAAATCATGCAACGCAACGATAGGGGCACACTATCAGGGTTGTTTATGCTCAAGAGGATGATGACCAATTTTATGCTCATTGTAGACTGATTTAGGCATTTTTGACTATTTTGACTGACAAGATTAGGAATTCATACGACAAAGGATTGGACAGAGATGAGATTCTGATAAAAAAAGTTTTATTGACTGAGACTACTAGTTTTTGATAAGTACTGATGTTTCGATGACTGATAGAGACTAGTTTAGACACGGACATAGTTTTTAACTGAATTGTTTGATATTGTTTGATTTGTTTTCTCTAGTTTCAGTATTTATTTTTTAGTTTCATGGATGAAAACATAGAAAACACACAAGATATATAATAATTCAATCACAACATGCTAACCCTACAGAAGTTGGCTTAGAGAAGAAAATATTTGCTTGCTAACTTAGGTACACACCTAATAGCTAATCAAAATACAACTGTTAAGTCTCACGCAATGGATTCTCAATGCTATATTAGCCGACTCCAAATGCTAATGGGGGCACGGTATGGCAAATGTCTTGGGAGAGTTACTATCTCTCTTGCACAAAGATTATCCACCTTTCGGAGGTGAATCGGGTAGCCTCTATCTTATATTTTTTAGTCAGGAATTCTTTTTGAAATTACCCCTTGAAGTCATGCAAGAATGATTGAGGCCTATAGCCTGACAAGGTACCGAAATAAGTTGTAGTCACGTAAACGTGATTGAGACCGCGAGGCCCTACAAAATCCTCGATATGAGAGATCTCAAAGAGAAAACTCAAATAATCCCATCCTCTGAGACTTTAATCACCAGAGGCCTATTTATTATAGTGAGTTGGAATGCTCAGGTCCAACTGTACTCACTTGAGTCATTCTCACATGGTGATTACTTTTTGCCACTGTGACAGACTCGCTAAAGGTACACAAATCTCAAAACTTAGAAAAAAGCTTCGAGGGTCTAGATTTATGATTGTTTGTAAAAGACAAGAGCATACTCTCCTACCTCTCAGATTTTTTTGAAAACACAAAAGATAGATTTGTTCTTTAACCAGATAGCAATTTAAGTGCATAAAAATTAATTTAAAGAATACACAATGTTTGGTCAATTCTCTTTAGGCAACCTGCAAAACCAATGCATCAGTAGTCATGTTGTTTTTTATTCTTTGATAGGAGTATGTTTGATTGATAAATTCTTTGTCAAGCGGACCTGCAAACTTTAAAAGCCCAAAATTAGTTACCAAAATAACATAAAAAGATCATCAAAACAAAATTCTTGCATGCAAACTGTAAATTAAACTAATCTAACAAGAATTTCCATTTTTTATGACTATCCTAGTTATGATAGTTTTGATAGTACTACACTCTGTCATTTATAACTTTTTAACCAAAGATAATTCGGAAAATCGATTCAGTGGAAATGTGGAAAAATTGGTTTTATAGAACATATTAAAATTTTGTTTAGATCCAACGGTTCAATAAAATTTTATACCCTCTGAATAGAGACCATTTTTGACTGTCACAGAAGAATAAGTAAAATGATAGTACTACACTCTGTCATTCCTAACTTTCAAACTAGAAATTCTTAGGAAAATCACTTCAGTGAAACTGTAGAAAATGTGGTTTTCAACAACATATCACAAATTGGTTTAGATCCAATTGTTCAATAAAAACCTATGCCCTCCAAAAAGAGACCATTTTTTACTGTCACAGAAGAACAAGCAAAAAGAAAGATTTTTATTTGCAAATTTAACACATGTTTATTAGTTATAAAAACCAAACATTAAATTAGTTCAAGAAACATTAGAAATCTTGTATTCGTGGGTTTGAGCCCTATAATACCCTAAAAATGGTCATCTAAACATGGGCTCCTAATCTCGACAACATCACCAAGGTCCTAACCAAAGGCAATTAAATAAATCTTGAGCACACAATTAATTCTTTAGTCATCAATGTCACATAGAAAAATTAATCAACCAATATTAATTAAATATTTATATTTAATTAATTAAATCATTCCAAGAAAATCATTTTAAACAATTATCTTATTTATTTTAATTAAATATCTTTTGCATATTTAATTAAATAAGTCAATTTCCCATTAAATCATCAAAAAGAGGAATTAATTTAATTAACTGAATCAATTATGAGCACAAATCTTTAAAAATGCCAATAAATCAAAAAAGGAATTAACTGACCAAGAAAGAATTAAAAATTTGAGAAAAGAAATCAATTGGAGATAATCTTGAAAAACAAATTAAAAATTGATAAATAATCTCAAAGAAAGCAATTAAAATAATTAAATATTCAAATTGAATGAAATAGAGAATAAATCAGTTTTTTCTGATTTAATCTTAATTTTAGTTCAATTTCCTTTAAAACTGAGAAAAGCATCCAATCACATCAATTCATCTGGATTGTGCTTCCTCTTGGAAAATCTTGACCGCTCGTCATCATTTGATCTTAGTCATTGGTTTCTTTCTAAATTTTCTATAAATTCAGGCTCATCTCTCATTCAAAGGGAGGCTGGAGAATATATTGTTATTATACTGTTTTTTCTCTAGACTCATTGATATATATTGCATATTTATTATTTCATATTGATTAAATCATTTAGCTTAATATTGCTTAAATCTTGTTAGATTAATATTGCATCCATCTACCATTCATCATGCTCATATAGATAAAATCTTTCGTCTTGATGTTGTCTAGTCACTGGTATTGCTAAATAATTTGAGAGCAATCTTATACTCGCATCTTTTAGAAGGCAATGGCTTGCTTTGTTATGGTTTTATTATTCATTGATTATTGATTTACTAACCATGCATCTAATGACTTAATTGAAGTGTTGTGTATTACAGATATAGGTCCACTTTTCACACACACATTTCTGGCACCCACCGTGGGGCAGAAAACTAATTTTTCGACCTCAAAATCATTTTTTTTTATCCTGTAGGTCTCGTCCGTACAACCTCTGCGAAATATCATACGAAGAGTTTCACTACATCGTACGATATTATATTGACACCTACAGTTTATCGTACGAAACATGATCATATCCTTTAAATTATCGTACAGATCAGAATATAGACTCATACGGCATACTGATTTTCTTATAGTTTGTCATTCTACGTTGATTCTTGACTCGTACAACATACTGCTTAAGCTATCTTTTTGTCATTCTGTGCTAGTTTCTAACTCGTACAATAAAACTATTCTGTCATTCTATTTTATGAATATTGTCGTACGGTTCTGTTTTCTGATGGATTAAAAACAAATTACCTTTCAGGATTTTTTTCTTAAATTTTGATGATGCTAACACTGACCCTAGATTGTCTTCTGTCTACCTGATATTTTCACAGCCTAACCAGTTTCTTGCAGAACACTTGTCAAAGAATGTATCGATCAAACGTACGCCTGACAAAGAATGAAAACAACATGACTACTGATGCATTGTTTTTGCAGGTTGCCTAAAGAGAATCAACCAAACATCATGTATTCTTTAAGTTCATCTTTTTTAGGCACTTAAATTGCTATTTGGTTAATGAACAAATCTCTCTTTTGTGTTTTCAGAAAAATCTAAGAGGTAGGAGAGTATGCTCTTATCTTTTATAGACAATCAGAAATCTAGACCCTCGAATCTTTTTTCTAAGTTTTGAGATTTGTGTACCTTTAGCGGCCCTGTCACAGTGGAAAAAAGTAATCACCCTATGAGAATGACCCAAGTGAGTACAGCTGCACCTGAGCATTCTAGCTCACTATAATAAATAGGTCTCTGATGATTAAAGTCTCAGAGGATGGGATTGTTTGAGTTTTCTCTTTGAGATCTCTCATATCGGGCATTTTGTAGGCCCTCACGGTCTCAATCGCATTTACATGACTACAGCTTATTTCAGTACCTTGTCAAGCTATAGGCCTCAATCATGCTTGCGTGACTTCAAGGGGTAATTTCAAATGGAATTATTGATTAATAATTATAAAATAGAAGCTACCCGATTCACCTCCGAAAGGTTGATAATCTTTGTGCAAGAGAGATAGTAACTCTCCCACGACACTTGCCATATCGTGCCCCCATTAGCATTTGGAGTCAGCTAATACGGCGTTGAGAATCCATTGCATGACACTCAGTGGCCATATTGTGACTAGCTATTGCATGTGTACCTAAGTCAGCAAGCAAAGGTTTTCTTCTCTAAGCCAACTTCCATAGGGTTAGCGTGTTGTGCTTGAAATATTACATATCTTGCATGTTTTTTGTGTTTTCATCCCTGAAACTAAAAATGAAATATTGAAACTAGAGAAAACAAATCAAACAATATCAAACAACTCAGTGATAAACTCTATCTATGTCACAAACTAGTCCATCCTAGCCAGAAATTAGTCCATCCCAAAATTGGTTATACTCAATTATTGTACTCAGCGATTGAAAAACTCAGAATTTTTAGTCTCTGCTCTGTGAACAGTCGTACGAGTCTGAACAATTGTCATCCTGCACCATATCTTGTGTCGTACAAGTATATTGAATTATCATCTTGAGTCCCATATTGTGTCGTATGAAACCAAATAGTCTGTCATTTAAGCTAAATCCCGTGTCATACGAAACAGAACCAAACAGAATCATTTGTCGTCTGGGACTTACCCATTTGTCGTATGGTGCTAGGCAGCAACTTGTATGAAACAAAATTGTTTTCGTCCTGAACTTGTTGAATTGTCATACGAGTCTTTGATTTTGCCAATCCAAAATAGTTAAACCTGTCCAAAATAGTCTACAGCGAGCCTAAAACTGGTTATCATCCTCATAAGCATAAACAACCTTGATAGTATACCTCTACAGTTGCATTGCACAATTTTGTCGATCATTTCTTAGCTAGTTCAAATGAACATTTTATCAAACCTAAGTCAACTTGGATAACAACTTACATAGGATAGATCATTCCTGAAACCAGACCAGATCTTAAGTTACTTCTCCTAATTACTACGTTAAAATGAACTACTAGCTACAATTTGATCTTGACTTCTGCAACACATCTCGCTCTTGGTCCTATTGGTTAGAAATGCCTATTCAAACCAGAAGCTCTCACAGCAAAAGAGATAAAGAAAAAGAGACACCCTTTTCGACCAAAGACAATCCATTCTTCAAAGAAAACCCCTTTTACAACAAACCATCCTCGTCATAGATACCAGTTTACGATATACCAATCTTTGGTTAGCCCTTATCTCCCACCATGTCTGGAGAAAGGAAAGAAAGAGAAGCTAGTAAACGAAACACTCATATCATGCCACCAACAATGATTCCTCATCAACTGAATCTGAGCTTCCTGAACCTCCAAAAGATGAAGTACATAGATGTCAGAATGATAAAGAATTCCGGAAAATGATGAAGGTCATCATGGCTAGGGAAAAAGAAGACTATTTCCTAGAATTAGCAAAACAAGGTGTGAAACTCCCTAATGGTTATAATGTGGAGGCCCTCATTGCTAAAGAGGAAGAGACACCATGGGGAAAAATGAGCAAAAAAATGCAAGCATTACAAACTATAGTCACAAGAATAGAAAACAAAGATAAAACACCAAAACAATATTCTTTGGACACAATATGCCCATTCCCATTTGACAAAAACCTTTACATGTCTCCATTTCCTTCATGAGTTGAGATCCCAAAATTTGACAAGTATGATGGTACCTCAGATCCTCAAGATCATGTCAGAGAGTTTTGTGCTGCTTGTATGGAGTTTATGCATGATCAAACGTACCTCATGCACCTTTTCCCAAGAAGTTTAGGAGGTCAAGCAATGGAATGGTTCACAAGCCTACCCAAGGGAATAAAAATGTTTGAAGAACTAATCCAACTATTTTTACAACAATACTCATACAACATTCATCACCCAATCACTATGATAGAGCTTTTCAATACCAGACAAAAGACAGGAGAACCCTTTCTCACTTTCCTCCAACGATGGAGAAAGATGTTCTCTAGATATTCATGGACTATCCTAGATCTTGAGAAAATGGATATCTTCATCAACAACTTAGTCCCTAAATTGAAATATAGTGTCCAGATGCAAGTACACCCTTCATTCAACAAAATGGTAGATAATGCCCTCAGAATGGAAGACGTTCTTATCAAAAAGGGAGATATATCACTTTGGAAAGAAACATCGCAAGGTTCTGACTCTAAAGAAAAGAGTAAATAATGGAAATATGGTAAAGACAACAACAAGAACATTGTTAGTGATGGAGTGGTAGATACTATCCAAGCAAAAACAAAATCCACAAAATTTAACTTGGCCAGTGGCACACAAGCACTCAAGGCAGTTGAAACTACAACAAAGAATCCCCCAAAGAAAATAAGAGAGTGGTTTGAAGACAAACCTTGGGTCTCAAAGCCTAAGCGTGAGTTTACTCCTCTAGATGAGTCATATGAATCAGCTTTTAAAACTTTATTGGTAAATAATCTAATAACATTACCAGACAATTCTAGACCCTATGACCCAGAAATTAGACCCAAATGGTGGAGAGAAAATGAGTACTGTGACTACCATCAGAACAAGGGACATAACATAAACCACTGCATGAAACTCTGACATGAAATCCAAGATCTCATTGACGTGGGCAAGATCATTGTTGGAAATCATGTAACTAATGTTGATCATAAGGCCTTTAAAGATCCCTTACCCACTTATGAACAAGGAGATTCCTCAAAATCCAAAGGAGGAGCCAGAGTCAATTATACTTACACTAACAATGATAATTTGATCATAGTCCAGGATCATCAAAGTCAAACACCGACTACTAATGCCGTGACTCATGCTCAAAGGAATATTTCTCTCCCAGGAACTAGTCCCCTAACTTTTGATCATACAACATCAAAACTACCAATTAGACAAATAGACACAATCATGGCTAAATCGAAACAACCAGCTTCATCATCTTTTCCTGGTTATAGTATTGTCAAACAATTGAAGAGAACCAATTCTCAAATATCCATTTTGGAACTACTTAAGATCTCTTCTGCTCATAGAGAGGTCCTAGACAAGGCTCTACTTACTACTAGTGTCCCTAAAGATTTAGACGTAGATTGGTTTCAATCTATAGTGGGTCACCTGACCTCACCCCATTATCTCACATTCTCTGAAGAAGATGATAATTCACTGAGTCATCCACATAACCAACCATTGCACATTGAAGCCATGATCCATAAACACCATGTTAAACATGTTTTGATAGATGGAGGTGTTGGGTTGAATATTTGTACTTACAATCTATTAACACAGCTAGCATTCTCTGAAAATGTTATTGATCCAACAAAGAAGATAACAATCAAGGCTTATGATGAAGAGGAAAGAACTTCTAAGGGACTAATATCATTGCCAATTAGAGTAGGACTTGTGGAGAGAGATGTCATTTTCAAGTCTTGGATCTTCATCTTTCATACAACATCTTACTGGGTAGGCCATGGATTCATGAAATTAAAGCAGTACCATCTATGTATCATCAATGCCTAAAATTTCCCTATAATGGAGTTGAAGTCAGTATTCCTGTCGATACAAGCTATACCTGCAATGCATTAACATAGGGTGCTAATATTTTTGTTCCTAATAATAGAGCATCTTCTATAGATAAAAGTTCACAATCTCTGCTGAAAGATTTGGAAAAGAAACTGAGAATCACAAACACTGGCACGGATGGTTATAAGATAGAGCCTATACTCTCACTAATGTTTCTTCCTCCATCACCAAGATAGTTGGGAAAACCATCAGAGGGCATGAGGCCACAAACTTCAACTCCAAAAGTCATTTATGATGGCACCTTTATACAATCCTCTACTTCTCTTGCAGGTGAAATAGAAGGGGATGATGTCCTTAAATCGCTCTTCAAAGAAGACAGTGTAGATAAAGAAATATGACATTGTGAGATTTCTTGAACACAATATGGTCTAGGCTATAAGATGCTTAAACACATGGGATATTTAGGTACTGGTCCTCTTGGAAAATGTCAAAAAGGTATTGTTGAACCTATTCAGTTTCAAACTAAGTCGACCAATGATAAACTTGGACTGGGATATGATCCAAGAAAATCATTGGATCAGAAGCACACATCTCACCATCAACGTAAATGGAAGAAAAAGGTACTACCTTTAATAGCACAAGAAATTGATACCCAACAAACTCAGGAGGAATGTGATGGTTAACAAAAAGAATTGCACACACAGGGAGAGGGAACAAATGGTAATCAAGTTCTAGTTATATCAGCTATGATACCACATGAAGTAGACACCCCAGAAGATATGAGAGACAAAATATATAGAATCAGAGAATTGTTTGCACCATTGAACATTTCAATCACATATACTGGCAGACAACAAGTAGATGACTCAGAAACTGATTCAAATGAGTATGAATGGGGTCTAGATCACATCTTAGATACATCTACTATAGAAACACTTGAAGAACTCAGGGATACCGCAGATGATGCACAAGAACTGATACACCTAAGAATGCAAAAGGAAATAGAAGAAATCAGATTAAAATGACAAGAAGACTATGACCAATAGCTAAAGAAAGAAAGGACACAAGCAAGTCCTTCACCTACCAATCCTCCTAATGAGATAGGACAAATCAAGTACAGAACCACACAAGAAGAACTAGAAGCTAGAGCAAGAGAACTAGTCATTAGTCCAGAAGAAGCTGAATGGAACAAATGATAGGGATTAACAGAACCGTCAAAGTCATATCCACAAGTGTGTCAAATGCAAGCAATCAATGAACCAAATTATGAAGGAACTTGCAGCATCAAGGATGTGGGTGTTGATACTATATATGCCTTCACTAAACCACTTGAAGATGAGTCAGCAACTTCATCCTATGACTCTGATGACTTAGATAGGAGCTCTATTTATGATAACAACTATTCTACAACACATTATGACTATTCTGTCATGAATGATGAGATACTCTCTACTGTTATACCACGGTATGTAGTCCAGTCTGAAGTAGGTGATGACGCTAGAAGTAGGTTAGTTGAATTAGGTCAAATAAATACTAACATTAATGATGATAATCATTTCGTAACTCTTCCTGGTCTCGAGACACATACACAAGGTAGTCTTCTGGAACTCGACTGGTCGGTCTGAAATAATGATGATAGTACCTTGAACTCCCTTGAGCCTATTCCAACCTTATCCTTAATGCATCCAAAACTAATTGATTGCACCTTTATAACCAACCCTTGAATGTACCTACTTTTGCCAATGAATATACACTAGCCTACTATCTCAGTGCAGTTGAACCCATGTACTCTTCCACCAGCGAACAAAATGAAAACATGACTGAAGCGGATATCAAGTATCTTAGTTGCAAAAACAAGAAAAATAAGAATAAAAGATCTGATGGCAAAAACCACATTGTGATAGTATCAAACTCTAAAAATGAGAAAATAAAGGACGAACCTAAAGGTGAAAACCTCTCTGAGGCACCTGAAGGTGAGATACTTAATATACTGTTGAGTCACTTCTAGGATAGATCTTCCATATTGATTGACCCAACTCAACCAGTGAACACTAGGAGTCAAGAGATACTGCATATCATTCATTTAGCTCAATCACTATTAGCAGAAGAGTTAAAAGATTTCAGCAATCTATTTTTAGAAAAGGAGATCAACTTTGCATGGACATACTCAGATATGCCAGGACTAGATCCTGATCTCATCATGCATCATCTCTCTATTATGCCAAGAATTAAACCAGTCAAACAAAAACTCCGAAAGATGCATCCCCATGTGGCACTACTAATCAAGGTTGAACTAGAGAAATTGCTAAAAGATGGATTTATTAGAACTATAGACTACGCAGAATGGATATCCAACATAGTACCTATACCAAAAGCAGACAAATCTATTAGAGTTTGCATAGATTTCAGGGACCTCAACAAGGCATGTCCAAAAGATGATTTTCCATTGCCCAACATTGACATGATAGTAGATATCATTGCCCAACATTGACATGATATTAGATATGACTACTGGATACGAGATGTATTCATTAATGGATGGATTTTCTGGTTACAATCAGATCAAGATAACACCTGAAGATCAAGAGAAGACAACTTTCACATGTGCATGGGGAACCTTCTGCTGGAATGTTATGCCGTTTGGTCTAAATAACACAAGAGCAACCTACCAAAGAGCAGTAACCACTATTTTCCATGATATGATGCATAAAAACATGGAAGATTATGGTAAAGACTATGAAGAGATCTACACACATTCAAGAGCTAGGCCTCATATTAGATCAAATGGAAAGATTCAAGCTCCACTTAAATCTAAAGAAATGTGCATTTGGGGTAACATCAGGAAAATTGCTTGGGTACATAATATCCAGAAAAGGAATTGAGGTTGACCCCGACAAGGTCCAAGCTATAATGGAAATGCCTCCACCAAAGAATATCAGTCAGATGAGAAGTCTATAAGACCATCTTTAGTCCATAAGGCATTTTTATATCTCAGCTAGCTAACAAAGCTCAACCCTTCATGAAGGTATTAAGGAAAGGGATTCAATACAACTGGGATGAAGATTGTGAATGACATTTACAACAAATCAAAGAATATATTTCTAATCCACCCATATTAATGCCACTGATTCAAGGTAAGACATTGATCCTATAGATATTAGCTATGTATACTTCACTGGGGGCACTTTTGGCACAACAGGATGAAAATAAAAAGGAACGAGCTATCTATTACATCAGCAGAACATTGGTTTCATATGAAATGAATTATACTATAATAGAGAAAGTATGCTTAGCTTTGGTCTTTGCATCACAAAAATTAAGGCATTATATGTTGGCACACTCTATTAAGCTGGTAGCCAAGATTGATCCACTCAAGTATCTTCTCAGTAAAGCAACGCTTACAAGAAGACTGGCCAAATGGGTCATGGTCCTTACAAAATTTGACATTGAATGTGTGGAATGCACAACCATCAAAGGACAGGTTATTGCAAACCAACTTGCTGAAGCTCCACTGGAAGACGATCAACCTCTACATATACAATTCCCAAATGAATCAATCATGCACCTTATTAAACAATCATGGAAGATGTTCTTTGATGGGTCTTTCACTCAACATGGTTCTGGTGCTGGGATACTATTTATTACTCCCCAGAAATACTCAATTCCAAAATCTTATAAACTTCTCTTCCCTTGCACAAACAACATTGCAAATATGAAACTTTGTTAAATGGGATCAAGCTGGCCATCAAGTGGAAGATCATGGAATTACACATCTATGGAGATTCTCAACTCATTACCAACCAGATTAATGACCTATATTAGATGAGAGATGAGAAACTAATGCCTTACAAGAGGATGGTGGATGACCTCAAGAAATATTTTACCTTTGTATCATTTCAGTAGATCCCCAAAATAGCAAATAGTGCAGCGGATGCAATGGCCACTTTTGCATCTATACCATAGCTATAGGAGTCTAATTTACTTGGAATGATCAATTAATTAAATAAATATTTAATTAATATTGACTGATTAATTTCCCATGTGACATTGATGATTTTAGAAATTAATTGTGTGCTCAAGATTTATTAGGACCTTGGTGACATTGTCGAGATTAGGGGCCCATGGTGTAGATGACCATTTTTAGGGTATTACAATCCTAAGGCACTCTGCATAAGCTTCAACTTCCTTCCTCATCTTCTGAGTAATTTTAGGCCCCTTGAAATCCTTGTGCAATTTCAAATCCTTCTCAGTGAAGGTGCCAAACCTCTCCTCTGATGGATCTACCAATTTTATTAGGAGGAGTTATGCATAGAGCTCAATAATTTCTTCATCCACCTCATACCCCATGGGCATGATCCATGACTTTCTCGGTTCCACTACTTCCATCAAACATTGATCTATGTCCATCATGAAATAGATGGCGTCCTGATACTTCTCGACTATGGACTTACATATTCTCTCCCTTTCCTTCATTGCACTTTAAATTTTTTTGAAATAACCATAGAGAGTATCTTTTTGGGTCTTAATGTCTGCAATATTGTGAAGAAAATATCTGATTTGGATGGCTACCGGGTTACCGTATGCCCATTGCACTTGACCAATTCTCAGTACTTCATTCATGAAGAAAAAGTATAGACATAGAATTAAGGTTCCATAAGTTTGAATGGAAGCTTCTTGTCTTATTTAATTTTTTGCAAGTTCTTCATTAACTCACTCCAGAGAAATTCACATAGATCACATTTCTTGTCTTCCTAGAGCATCTCATATGCAACATAGATAGCTATTCTAGAGACAAAATTTTACCTTTTGTTGTCTTCAAAATCTGATTCACTTCAATATTCTTATAATAATATGATAACTCTGTGCAGAAGAGATATTAAAAGGAAGGAAACTCTTAGGACAACATATGACAAGGTTTGATTTAACCTTCTACACTTTGGACATACTCAGAGTCCAGGTGGGTATACCTTTGTGAACTAAATTCACACTTTAAAAGATAAATCCACAACAAACCAATCTAGAAAATGAGTGGACCTAATCACCTTGAAACTAACTAAAACAAAGGAATAAAAATTATACTCATATTCAGTATTTGACCTACAAAACATGTAATAGACAACCTTGATCTATACCAGTGCCTTATCCAAGGTCACAGAGTCATCTAAGTTCAAACAATACTCTCACAGTCAAATATCTATACATATCCCATTAGTTTGGCTTCTGTAGATCCCTATATATGCCTAAGACATATAAGAATTTATGCATACCAAAGTAAACTATGCTCATCAAGATTCAAAATATATCACGATAAATTTACTAGCAGAAGTGATCCCCGCATATTTAATTTCCCTCCTAAAGAGAAAAGCTAGCAAACACATCTACTGAAAGTTGCCTTACAGCCCCTATTCAAACAAAATAACCCTAGATTATTCAAAATGAAATAGTAAACAATTGCAAACACATTTGAAGATGACACAAAGTTTTAACTCAAAACCAACGGTCTGTGTATTGATATTATCTTCAAGAAAGTATTACAAAAACTTTCCAATATTCTCCATTAAACTTAGAAATGCTCAGATAAACTTTTGTAGTGTTTTCTTACAATTCTTTTGCGATCCTTTTTCTATTAGTCCTGGTATCCATTTATAACAATATTGATGCACATAGCTTCGGACTTTCCTAGGAGAATTTGTTACAATCATTTCTTTTCTAGAATAAGTTACAAAGCCTTTTACAAAAAATAGTTACAAGTCCTTTTTGACCTCTGTAGCTTCTTTTACTTGCTATCCAGTTGCAACCTCTTCTAACTATTCAGGAGTGCCCTCTAACTGCTCTACATCCTGGATGGCATATTTTCTTGTCCACTCATTGTACACATCATCAGTTGGCCACGCGAAATTAATCACTTTTGCCTTTGCCTTTGTTAACCTCTTCCAGGAATTTCTGATCTTGTTGACCTCTGAATTGAGAAAACCATAATGAGATTTGATTTTCTCTATCTCCTGAATTGTTACAACAAAAAATGAAGTATCATCTAAATCAACAATTCCTTTTATTCTGGCTGACAGTTTGGCCTCTAATTCCTTAAGCCACACTTGTTTGTCCTTTAGTTGATCTGGGCTGACAAAAACTCCTGGAGTAATTCAAAAAATTGATCAGTGTACTCTTTCTTGTACAAGTTGATCTTCCTATCAGCATTATCCACCCCTTCTGCCAATTTTACTAAATCCTTGGTGGTGTCACAAGTGGATTTGATGATAGGATCAGCCCCTGCTTCATCATAAGATACACAAATAAGCTCCGAGTCCTGCTCTCTAGGCTTCCACTTGTCAAAAATAGGTGTCAAAGTGGCCTTATCTCTATTAAGCTCATTCCACATATCCAAAATCTTGCTTATGTTGTTATATAGCAGTGAGGCACTCATGGTATCTGAAAAACTTGAAATGGTAGCCCTTACTCTTTCTTCATACTTCTTGGCATACAAGGCTTGAGCTTGTTTCAAATTCTCCAATTCTTGAGGAGTAATCTCAACCATTTGGGAGCTAGAAGGTGCTAGAGATGGTGGGAACTCAATGATGGGGCTGGTAGGTGGAGGTCTTGCAGGAGAAGAGGAGATCATCAGTGTTGAAGACTCACCTTGATGGTACTGTCCTATCAACTGGCTTTGCAGCTTAGCAATGATGCTATCTTTACCTCTTACCACTTCCATAGCACTGTTGTAAGCCTTCAAAATTGTCTCCAACTTGACTTGGAGGTCTACTTTTTCCTTAGCTTCCCTTTCTAACTACTACAACACTAAATTTTGTAGTCTCTAGCACATTGCTGCAGCTTCCACCACCCATGTGTTCTACACTCTCTTCACTATCATTCCACCAAGGTAGCTTGACCCTGGGGTGTCCTTACTTCTCTTATTCTCATCTCTCTTGAGAGACCACATGACAAGAGCATCATTATCTTTGCTAAAAGTGATTCCCTCCATGGGCTTGGTTTCTTTTCTCACTGCCTCTAGTACCAGGGCATCTGCTATGTCCCACTCAGGGAGAATGAGTACTCCAGCTTGTGCCACCATATCTCTTCCTTGCTCAGGAGTGATGGTCTTAAGCTCATCCATCATTTCTTGCTTTATTTCCTCCTCCGCCAGAGCTGGATCTTTGTGAGGTTGCTCACCTTTTCTCTTCTCACATCTTGCATTGTATTTGTCAATATTTTGCTTCCATACAAATTGCATGAATGCTCCTGATGTAACAAAGTTATTGTCAGCCAAGAAGTCCTCACTAGCCTATTTGATCTTAGGATCCCACTCCGGGCCCTTAAACTCATTGGTACTGATGCTCATCTCAGTAGCAAGGGGCTCTTCTGGCATTCGCTCTTCTACTTCATCATAAGTGTAGGCTATTTCTCCTAGACTACCTAACTATATCAGTTGTTCAGCTGCTGCCTGTTCATCTCCTATGTGAATAGGGGATTAGGATGGAGAGTATAAGGGTGTATCAGAATGTATCTCTTTTCCTACTCTCTTCTTCTTTGGGCTCTCTTGGATGTCAATAACATCTTGTATCTTCCTCTTTCCTTTGGAAGTACATACCTCCCCTATTGTAGGCATCAACACACTATAATTAGACTTCTTCTGCAATGTATAGTCACCGAGAGGGATTGCTCTAGTGGAGGAAGACCTACTTAGAACCATTCTTGCCTTTTTAGGGTTTCTTTTAATCACAGCCTCCCTCTTTTCTTTCAAAGTCTGCATTACATCCTCAAAGCAAACAATTAGGAACTTTGTTTTCTCCTCAAAAGGTAAAAAACTAGATAATGGGTCATAGCTAGCATCAAACTGATGTACAAAATCTAAGGCTTTTTTATAAGCCACCCATTTTTCCTTCCTCAACTCCTGCTCATCTAGATCAAAGTCATTTCTAATGAGGTCTTCAGGAAACTGGAACTCATGGGGTCTACCTCTGCACACTACTCTCTTTCTAAACATGCCATTGAAGAAATCTTCTGGATTGGCACACCTAGATATTGAAGTTGAAAAATAATAAGGTTTGAGAAAATCATCAAAACAATTCCAACCTCCCTTGGTTATTACAAATTGGTGGGCTATAGTAACCATAGGGAAAATAGTCCCTTTACCCTTGCCTATTAGCTCTACCTCTTGCACACTACCAATCTGTCTGAGGACTTCTGCAATTCCCACTTTGAGAGGGACCTGATAGGGCAATAAGAATGGAGTGCCTCTGAAACCAAAAACTCTGAAAACTGTGGAGACAGGGTATAAGTAAATATCACCCCAATTATGGACAATCTTTATACTTTCTGTAAATTCTTTTGGTCTAACAAATTCCAAAAGAACGTTGGGGATTCTTGGGTTTTCTGAGAAGAGGAGAGTCCTAATCTTTGATGCAGAATATTTATCAAATTTTAAGAAACTAGCATCATCTTTGTCCTATGATAGCACTGTACTCCATAGTTGCACTGGCATCTTTTCTCCATGCTTCTCTTTTATAAGGTCCATTCCACTTGCAAAATAATCACCACCTTTGAATAAAAATAGATGCATGAGGAGTGAATACCATCCGAAAAGCCTATCAACCTTTCCTTTATTTATTCTTATCAACCCTCCATGGATAACATTAGTAATAAAAGAAGCATAATCAAAAGTTACTGCAAGAGAAGGATTCAAAATTTGAGCAATCATTAGCATGTAGTGATTGGGCATATTTGCCTCAGCATCCTCTCCTAAAATTTGGCAAAGTGACCAATACAATCCCTTAGGCCTAAGGGTGAATAGATTCAATGAGAAGGGCTCTTCAGTGTTGGGTCCTACAACTGTCAACCCACCTATCTTCACAAAAAATTCCTTAAGAGGCACATTTCTAAGGTGGTTCCTTTGTGCACTATATACTTGAGCTATTGATTTGAAGTTAATGCGTTCCAAAAAATTGGTAAACTCATTAATCCCAAAAGCACTTCTGAATTCCTCATTATTGATTTCAATGAGGGCTTTCCCATTGATATCCTTAATGATCCTTGTGACTGGATCATAATTAGGTGCAATTTGAGTGAATAGATCCATATCCATGAATACTCTTAGAACTACCAATTTTCCAACATCTAACTCCCAGATGCTATTCTGCGGGGCTGGAGAATTTCTTATACAAAATCCAACTTTGAATAACCCCAACCCAGACAACCCAACCTGTGGATCTCTCAACTAATTACCCTTATCATACAACCCTTCTCCTATCTTCAAACGAGGAGCTCTTGGCACTAATTCTTTTACTTTCAATGCCTGATTAGTTGACAACGTCAAATGTTTGAGAAAATCATCACAAATGGCCCTTTCCTGGTAATTAACTTTCCTAGAAAAATCTCTCTTAGGTGCCATTTTGAAATATGCAAGGAATTAAACTATTATCCCCAACTGGTTTTGTGACAAATCAAGACCCCAACTAAAACACACTGCAAAGGAATTACCACACAAAAGTATAAGAAAACCTACTTTTAGCTCGAAGGAATCTGCTCTACAACTAAATTGACTTGCTTTGTATTTGAAGAAAATAGCTCTGCAACCGCTCCTCTATAACAATTCTTTGGAATGATACCTTTACTCAATCGATAGGAGATCATATATGGTACTCAGTCTCTTAACTGCGACATTGATACTGCATGCTTCAGCCATCCCTTCAGAATTGAATTCATGAGAGAATTTGAATTTTTGCTCCAATGGGTCACAACAAACCTGCACATTCTTTCCTTTCTCTCTTTCGCTATTTCACAAAGAATAACCTTCGGGAAATTTTGTTAAAAGAAATCATGCCAACGGTCCAATCAAAAGAAACTTGATTGGCCTTTACACTGACTTAACAACTTTGCCTTTACACCAGGCCCCACCTCCTTTTCACCATTTCGCGGGCTTTATCCCTCGAGCATTTTTCCTTTGCCAAGCCACGCCAGGTGTTAGGTGGAACTTTAATTGCTCAGCATTTAACTCTAATTGCAATGGTCAACTTCTTCCTTAACCGCGCCTTTATCTTGACTGTTACACCTTGGCGAGCCCTCAACTTCTTCTGAAACCACGTGTCAATCGACACATCACCATCTAGCATTACACCTGGATACTTTCTCTTCCTTTTTCTATTTCGCATAGCATATCCTTCGGTTGGTTCACAACCATGAAACAACGTGAGCCCTTGGATCAAAATGGAGTTGATCCCCTTTTATCCTCACGCTTTATCTATCTTCTTGGCCAAAAAACCTTTTCGCCATTTTACAGGGCATAAAACATGAGCACTTTACCATTGTGAACTCACACGGGCTGTTAGATTATATTTGACTTGCTCGATGCTTAACAACTTACTGAATTCGGCAGATGTGGGCCCTCTAACTCAACTCCATCCACTTGGCATCTAGTCACTTTTAAACTAGCATGTCAACCTTTCATTTACTGAGAGAAAACACTGGGTTCTAGCTCATCCTTGCCACCTGTATCTGCCAGGTCACTTCTTATTCCGTGGCATGACTCACATCTGGGACCCAAGTTTTAATCCTTAGACCCGCCTTGTTGACTATTGTGGCCTCTACCACGTGCCATCATCTTACTCACCCTTTCGACGAGCTGGACCGTCTACTTGGAGTGCCATGTCATTTCCCTACTTTGTGAAAGCTAACTGTCGAGCATTTTCATCCTGCGAAGCTGCGCTAACCCTCAGATCAAATTGGACTTGATCACCTGTTAGGCTCTTATAAAAAACTCTCTTTTCATTATTTCACAGGGCGTAACCTTCGAGCATCTATCAGCTACGAAATAGTGCGAATCGTCATATTAGATTGGACTTGATCACCTTTTAATCATTTAGAAAGTTTTTGCTGTAGGGTCCCACCAAACGCTTTCGCCATTTCACGAAAGGTATTTCACTTGCAAGTTTTGGTTGCGAAATAACACCAGCAGTTAGATCTTGAACGAGATGAAGCCATTTTAAACCGGACCAAATGCACCATTTAGAACACATTTCCCTTTCACCATTTGGCGAGTCTTAAGCCACATGCAACTTTGCCTAATGAAATAGTGAAAATCATAGATCCACCTAAGAACTGCGCACAACCTACTGGGCCCAACAACATTAGGAAGAAAAGACATAAGGCATAAAATTTTACGATTAATTCAACAACTGCCTAGGCAAATGACAAGGGGGGACACCTCCTACAACCCCAAGACCCATTACTTAAGTGGATAAAGTAACAAAGGAATAGAAACTAGAGGGTTTTTGACCAAACATTGAATGATTTAAAATTAAAACCCTAAACCCCTAAGACCTAACACAGAGCTTGAAGCAGTCGATAGTGTGTCTAACTCAAAATTTCAAAAACTTAGCCAATTATGGGAAACGAAAACCCATTTTTAAATAGTGATAACAATAGCTCTGACTGGGGATGGTTGATCGCAAGGTCAACACAAGAAAACTCAGAAACTTAAGAGAAACAGAACAAAACACAGACCCAAACAAAAGAACTATTGTGCATGGACATCAAGAGAAATAATGTTTCAGGAATTGTCCATGCACTAGAAATTCTTGTACTTTATCATTAATATTTTTCACAAAATAGGAATCCTTTCCATTTAAGTCATAGACCACAAAAGGGCCAATCCATAATGATTCAAATTTTTTATGCTTTCCCTTGTCCTGTCCTTTTGCATTCCACTGAAGAACAATATCATCAATTTGAAACTTCCTTAATGATGTCCTTTTATCAAAAAGGTAATTAGACTACAATTGAATCTTCTAATTTCTTTTATGAGCTAGAGTTATGAGCTCTTCCACCTCCACAATTTGGATCATTCTATTTTCCATTGGTTCAGATAGCTCCATATCCTCATCTTGCAAGAATTTATAAACTAGAAGAAGATTATTCACTTGCAATCTGACTTGAGTACCATAAACCAGTTCAAAAGGTGACATTCCAATGGCCTTCTTGACTATTATTCTATCTACCCACAAAGATAATTTAAATTTTTGATCCCAAGATCTCTTATTTTCTTCTAGAATTTTCTTGATGATGTTCAAAAGGATTTTATTGTTGGATTCTGCTTGTACATTCCCCTGAGGGTGATAGGGTGAAGAGTAAGACATAAGTATTCCATGACTGGTACAAAATCCTACAAACTCTTCAGATCTGAAACTCATGGCATTATCCATCACCAATTTTGCAGGTATTCCAAATGTAGTTATTACATTATCCATTAGGAAATCAATGACAACCTTACT
Source organism: Cryptomeria japonica (assembly GCF_030272615.1). NCBI lineage: Eukaryota > Viridiplantae > Streptophyta > Pinopsida > Cupressales > Cupressaceae > Cryptomeria > Cryptomeria japonica. Next base: position 572,459,593 of record NC_081408.1, read on the forward strand.
TGTAGCTCTTCTTGTAGGAATAGCTTCTATCCATTTAGTGAAATAGTCAGTGGCTACTATGATCCATCTATGACCTCTTGCTGACCTCTCAACAATCTCTCCAATAAAATCAATGGCCCACTGGACAAAAGGGGCTTCCACTGTGATTGGATTTAGGGGTAAGGCTCCTTCATACTTCAGCTTGGATGAAAACTTCTGACATGGGTTACATTTCCAGACATATGCATGAGCATCGTTGAGTAAGGTAGGCCAAAAGTATCTAGCCCAGATTATCTTACTAGCAGTTGTCTTAGCAGAGTAATGACCCCCACATACTCCCTCATGCATTTCAGTCAATACTTGTTTAGCCTGGAATTCATCCAAACACATTAGCAATTCTCCATCTCTTTTCTGATTATGTGTCATTCCTTTTGAGAATGCAACATCTCTTAGGAATCAGACTATCTCTTAGTACCAAGGTTGCCTTTCAATGCTACTGACTGAGGTACTTTTGACTTCAACATTATGTTTTCAATGTTCAGAAGATTAGACTCAGTCATGAGCTTAGCCAAACCTAAACCTCTCACCAATTTGGTGATCTTTATCTCCGAGTCAAATTCTTGAATTCTATTAATCCATCTGCATCTTTTCCCTATAACCTCAGACTGGGACAAAGTATCCTTAACTGCAGCATGAGGGACATAGGAAATGATATTTGCAGTTATCAGATATGGCCTAAAATCCTTAACAGCTTTAACTAAAGCATAATCTTGTTTTTCCATGGTTTCATATTTTAATTCTGCTACTTGCAAAGACTTGCTGTAGAAAGCTATGGGATGTTCATATCCCTCATTGTCCTTTTGTAACAATACTATAGCTACTGTATGATATGAAGCAAAAGAAAACAGAGAAAAGGGCTTACTATAATCAGGAGATTTTAACACTGGTGCTTCCTGAATGGCCTTCTTAATTTCAGTAAAAGCCTCTGAGGCTTCTTGATCCCAACAAAATTTGGTATACTTCTTGAGCAACTTGACAATGGGCTTCACTATCTCTGCAAAGTTTGCAATGAATCTCCTAACAAAATTTACTTTGCCTAGAAAGGACTGAATACCTTTTACATTCTTTGCTTTAGACAACTTGTTTATTGCTAGAATTCTTTCAGGGTCTATCCTTACCCATTCCTTGGAAACAATGTGTCCCAATAGTTTTCCTTCAGTGACTCCAAAAAGACATTTCTTGGGATTTATTGAACACCTTTTCCAAATGTCCACAATGATCATCAGCCCTCTTAGAGAAATAGGTTAGATCATCATGATAAACCACCATGATGATATTAATGAATTCTTTGAAGGCTACATCCATGGCTCTCTGAAATGTAGCTCCAACATTTTTCAATCCGAATGGCATTCTCACATAAACATATGTTCCCCATGGAGTAGTGAAGGCAGTTTTAAACTGTTCAAATTCCTTCACTAACACTTGATTGTATCCTGAAAAACCATCCATCATGGATAAAAGATCAGAACCTGTTACTCTCTACAACATGGCTTCCATATTTGGGGAAGAGTAATTATCTTTCAAAGAAGCCACATTCAAATTTCTAAAAACTACGGACAATCTAATGTCCCCATTTTTCTTTCTTACTGGGACCAGATTGGAGACCCATGAAGAATGTCTTATAGGTTTGATAATTCCCCCTTCTCTTAATTTAGTCAACTCTTGCTGCATCTTAGTTTCTAATAGGGGATTAATGGGTATCTGTTTCTGTCTGAAAGGCTTAGCATCTAGAAGTAAAGGAACTTCATGCTGAAAAAGATCTTGTCTATACGCCTTTAGGTCTTCATAAGACCAAGTAAAAACATGTTTATATTTCCTCAATAAATTAATAAGGTTAGTCCTAACATGAGGGGGTAATTTCTTCCCAATGTATACCAACTTAGGGGATGATTCAGTCCCGAGGTTTATCTCCTCTAATTCTTCCAACTTGGTGGTAGACTGCCGATGTAAGTGACTGTCATTGTAACTGAACATGCTTTCCAGCTCTACCAGCCCTTTAGGTATTTCATTGGTTTCCAACTAGACCAAATCATTCCCAAACAATGTTTCCCTATTGTCAACCACCTCCACCAGTGCATTACAATCAATCTTCTGTCCATCATAATCATCAACACATTGGATGAATCTAAGAATATCTTCATCATCAGCAAAAACTTGCCAATTGTACACATTATAAGGAATAAAAGGCCTAGATTTTTTTTTCATAGTGGAAATACCGGTTAGTGTTGCATCATCATTTTTCAAGGCAACATTAGCTAGGAAATCTTCCATAATATTCTTTGATCGCTCTATCCAATTAATAGAAAATGCACTAAAATGCTCAATAACATCCCAAACTGAATGTTTATATCTCTTTAATCTATCATTCTTGGATGCATATTTGGATCTTACCTGAGAGACAACCAATTCTGAATCCCCTAACACTGTCAATAGTTGGATCCCATGCCTTTTTGCAACCTCAAGCCCTAACAATAAGGCTTCATACTCTGTAGTATTATTTGTGCACTAGAAAGCTAATAAGAAAGAATACTTAAAGGTTATACCTGATGGGGATACAAAAAGAACCCTTGCTCCAAATCCTTCTTTGGAGCAAGCTCCATCAAAATACATCTGCCATAAACCATACTGTTGTGCTTCTAATTCCACCACAATAAGGTCAGTATTCTTCAACTGGGGTAAAATTGGTTGAAGTCTACAATTATCAAGATCTACATCATTCATACAATTGAGCATATTAGGGTCTACATTTTCAATTACCCTAGGAGCACGTGGCTCTCTGTACAATTTAACCTGATTTCCATTGATTCGAATGGTGGCATAAGATAAGTCCACTTGATCATTTCCTCCTACTATTGCTGCCCATTGTCTGGAGAGTAACATACCATAATGGGGCTTGGTATAACTAACAATAACATCCATTTTATATGTTGCCTCAGGGAATGCTGCTATTTTTACCTCAACATCTTTCATTGTACCTATCACAGGTACTTCCCTGTTATCCATAGCATAGCATTTTCCATATACAGTGGTTACTAACAGTCCTATTTCTTTCATAACACCATAGGGAATTACATTAGCAGTAGCTCCTAAATCTATCATGCAGTTTTTTATCAATCGGTTGTTTACTAAAAGAGTAACATAGAAAGGATCTACCTGTCAGGGCTCTTGAGTGACAGTGGTTCCAACATAAACCTCTAGGATTTGGAACTCTTGATCTTTTCCAATTCTAGAAGAACCAGTGGGTAAGATTGTGTTACTATAAGATATACTAGAAAATAAAGACAAAGCTGCATCCCTATGTTCTTTAATCTTCAGTAATTCTACTAATGTGATAGTGTACTTCATTTGTGTAAGAGCTTGAGCCATTACAAATGTAGAACTATTTCTTATTTCAGTACTAGCTCTAACTCTTTCTGCCTTAAATTGACTTGTCTTTTTTATTATGGTAGCTCCTTGTATATCATTGGTGTTTTTATCATCTGTACTCTTGGGTACATCTTTAACTTGTTCCCTTTTTCCTTGACTAATCTTATGAACAGTAGTAGCATTACTTGCTACCCCCTTTTGAGTGACCTCTTTTATGAACATGGAACCAGGTTCACCCTTATCAATGTCCTTCTTAGTGCTCCTCAAGTTATAGTTGTGTTTTGCTTTGGCAATGGCAGCTTTAGTGAGATTTTTAACTTCTTCCTCACTAGGACTTCTAAGATGAACTTCTTCATCCTTAATTATTACCACATTCAATGTAGGATGCAAATCTAAGGTTAGTTGTCCTTGAACAAACCTCTCATTGTCTAGCACATCACTGTATTCACTTTGTATAGACTCCTCATCACTTTCTATGATGGTTTCAAAGATATTCATGTCAGGCTCAGCTTCTTGTCTCATAGATTCTTCAAGGTCTTGCGCTACTGCACATTGATGAGGGGAATGTGGTCCATTACAAGCAATACACTAGGGAGTATTTTCTATATTGTGGATAGTTTTCCCTTTCAAGGGATCTGGAGTGTCCTGATTTTGAGCAATTTTGGGCTTCTCATTCTAGGGTTTTCCATCTTTCCAATTGGTATTATAAGGCATGTCATGCAGTCTAGGGGGTCTATCTTGCCAATTATAATGAGGTTTGTCATTTTTGTTTACCTTGGAAGTCGGATCCTTCATTGCAATAACCAACTTCTCTATCTTATCTTCCTCCTTAGCAACTTTATTAGGTTGCTATGTTGTTTCTTGCCATAATCTACCATCTGTTCTTCTTCCTAACTTCCAAGATGCTTTTCTATTACTTTCTACATTAATGGCAATTCTAAAAGCATCTCTCAAGTTATGTGGATTCTTATCTCTTATGATATAGGCCATCTTAGAATCAAATGCACTGTAGTAGGTATTTAAACACATGTTATCATCTAATCTCATCACCTGATACAATCTATGCATGGCCTTCCAGAATCTAGCATTGAAGTCAGTGACCATTTCATTATCACTTTCTGATGTTATTGAATTCATTGAGCATGAAGCTCACATTAGTCTTGTCACCATACTGCTCTTGAAAATAGTTTTTAAAATCCTCCCATGACCCTATGCTATTAACTAGAAGACCTCTGTACCAATCTCTTACATCATCAACTAGGGATTGGACAAATAGTTTCATGATAACATCTTCATCCACTATCTCATAATCATTTATTAGGTCTCCATAAGATTTTAGATGTTCCTCAGCACTAATGGCATTGTTTGCAGCAAATTTATGGAGTCTATCTCTTAACTCAGTAGGAAAATGATTGGCATATCTTGGGATCCCATCAAAGAACAATTGTCTATATTGTTCTAAAATGATTGGTCTCCTTTGAAAAGGGGTAATAGCATTATTGTTTCCCATAGTCATTCTAACTTTTGGAATTGGAGACTGAGATATTTGGGTGTACTGACTGTTCACAGGAATTTGACTCGCTGATGCTATATTAGTAGGCACTGTAGGTTGAATTTTACCTAGGGAAAGGGAAATTTGTTGAGGATCACGCCTACTAAGGTCTTCTGATGGAAACATGATAGGGGGAGCCTTTAAGTAACTATTTTTTCTTTTTACTTCCTGATTTGCTGCTTCCAATTCAGCTTTCTCTAGTTCCATTTGGAGATCCTCTTTTTCTTTCCTCATTCTTTCCATTTCTCTCTCATGTGTTGAAAACCTATGAGAAATCTCCTTTGCACTTTTAGATCCGATTCCATCATCTACCCATTTCTTTTTTCCTTTATCCACATTAGTCCTAGGAAGCTGAGAATCACTAAGAACTTCCCTGTTTGGTTGGACTACTGACCTATATGCTTTCTTGGCTTTGCGGATGAAAATTTCTTTGATCATAGGGCCCTCTTCATCACTCTTTTCTTTTTCCTTAGCTAGCACTTCAAGGTTAGCTATTTGTCTAAGAAGCCCATCTCTCTCCATTAATTTAGCTTTGACTTCCTTTTCCTTATTTGCTTCCCTTTAGGCTCTTAGGGAGATTAAATGGTGAACTCTCCTATTCAAATCTTCAATCTCTTGGGACACTTTATCTTCATCAAGGAAATTTTCCTCAGAATCAAATATATTGACTTCATCTATGTCAATCAAACTAATGTTTCCATCAATTGTTCTAGTCACAGAGTGTCTAATTGCATTTGAACTAGTCCTATCTATTGCAGAGATGCTAGCATGGGATAAATCTTGATTTAAAGCATGTGCATTATCAATATTTCCAAACAATCCTGAATAGAAACCTAATATATCATGCTCAGAATCTCTGGAAGAAGAATTAGACTTTGCATAAACAAGTCGATCAGGCATCTTACCGATATCATTATTCTTTTGTACCCAAGCAGCATTTGATGGGTCGTGTAACACTAATCTCTTCTGGCCTCTTCGTGACTGCTCTGGCAAATGTTCCTACAAAGTTTCATGAGGATGCTTCTTCATGAATGATCTAGTGTTTTTTACTCCTTGCATTATGCTTGTTTTCCTTTTAGAATGATTTCTAATTCACAAGGACTGGTTCCAAAATAACAGAGTCGCTACCCACAAGAATATGGGAATTATGAAAACAAGCTTAGAATGAAAAACTGCAATTCCATAACACAATGATTTTCTTTATAAATTTAAGCACAAAATTTGCTTCTAGATTCTTAATGTGACCTATCCCATCGTTGTCACCACAATATGAAGTTAAATTTTTCTTAACCAGGAACTTTAACAATTCATTTACTCCCCAGCGGAGTCGCCACTTTTGTTGTCTTCAAAATCTGATTCACTTCAATATTCTTATGATAATATGATAACCCTGTGCAAAAGAGATATTAAAGTTAAGGAAACTCTTAGGACAACTTATGACAAGGTTTGATTTAACCTTCTACACTTCAGACCTACTCAGAGTCCAGGTGGGTATACCTTTGTTAACTAAATTCACACTTTAAAAGATAAATCCACAACAAAACAATCCAGAAAACCAGTGGATCTAATCACCTTGAAACTAACTAAAACAAAGGAATAAAAATTATACTCATATTTAGTATTTGACATACAAAACATGTAATAGACAACCTCGATCTATACTAGTGCCTTATCCAAGGTCACAGAGTCATCTAGGTTCAAACAATACTCTCACAGTCAAATATCTATACATATCCCATTAGTTTGGCTTCTGTAGATCCCTATATATGCCTAACACATATAAGAATTTATGCATACCAAAGTAAACTATTCTCATCAAGATTCCAAATATATCATAAAAAATTTACTGGCAGAAGTGATCCCCGCATATTTAATTTCCCTCCTAAAGAGAAAAGCTAGCAAACACATCTACTGAAAGTTGCCTTACAACCCCTATACAAACAAAATAATCATGGATTATTCAGAATGAAACAGTAAAGAATTGCAAACACATTTGAAGATGACATAAAGTTTTAACTCAAAACCGATGGTCTGTATATTGATATTATCTTCAAGAAAGCATTACAAAAACTTTCGAATATTCTCCATTAAACTTAGAAAAGCTCAGATAAATTTTTGCAGCAGTTTCTTACAATTCTTTTGCGATCTTTTTTCTGTTAGTCCTGGTATCCATTTATAACAATATGGATACACATAGCTTCTGACTTTCCTAGGAGAATTTGTTACAATCATTTCTTTTCTAGAAGAAGTTACAAAGCCTTTTACAAAAAATAGTTACAAGTCCTTTTTGACCTCTGTAGCTTCTTCTACTTGCTGTCTGGTTGCAACCTCTTCTAACTATTCAGGAGCACCCTCTAACTACTCTACATCCTAGATGGCATATTTTCTTGTCCACTCATTGTACACATCATCAGTTGGCCATGCAAAATTAATCTCTTTTGCCTTTGCCTTGGTTAACCTCTTCCAAGAATATCTCATCTTGTTGACCTCTGAATTGAGAAAACCATAATGAGATTTGATTTTCTCTATCTCCTGAATTGTTACAACAAAAAAGGAAGCATCATCTAAATCAACAATTCCTTTTATTTTGGCTGATAGTTTGGCCTCTAATTCCTTAAGCCACACTTGTTTGTCCTTTAGTTGATCTGGGCTGACAAAAACTCCTAGGAGTAATTCAAAAACTTGATCAGTGTACTCTTTCTTGTACAAGTTGATCTTCCTGTCAGCATTATCCACCCCTTCTGCCAATTTTACTAAGTCCTTGGTGGTGTCACAAGTGAATTTGATGATAGGATCAACCCCTGCTTCATCATAAGATACACAAATAAGCTCCAAGTCTGCTCTCTAGGCTTCCACTTGTCAAAAATAGGTGTCAAAGTGGCCTTATCTCCATTAAGCTCATTCCACATATCCAAAATCTTGCTTATGTTGTTATATAGCAGTGAGGCACACATGGTATGTGCAAAACTTGAAATGGTAGCCCTTACTCTTTCTTCATACTTCTTGGCATACAAGGCCTAAGCCTGTTTTAAATTCTCCACTTCTTCGGGAGTAATCTCTACCATTTGGGAGCTAGAAGGTGCTGGAGATGGTGGGAACTCAATGATGGGGCTGGTAGGTGGAGGTCTTGCAGGAGAAGAGGAGATCATCAGTGTTGAAGACTCACCTTAATGGTACTGTCCTATCAACTGGCTTTGCAGCTTAGCAGTAATGCTATCTTTACCTCTTACCTCTTCCTTAGCACTGTTGTAAGCCTTCAAAATTGTCTCCAACTTGACTTGGAGGTCTTCTTTTTCCTTAGCTTCCATTTCTGCTACTGCAACACTAAATTTTGCAGTCTCTAGCACACTGTTAGTAGCTTCCACCACACCTGTGTTCTGCACTCTCTTCATTATCATTCCACCAAGGTAGCTTGACCCTGGGGTGTCCTTACTTCTCTTATTCTCATCTCTCTTGAGAGACCACATGACAAGTGCAACATTATATTTGCTAAAAGTGATTCCCTCCATGGGCTTGGTTTCTTTTCTCACTGCCTCTAGTACCAAAGCATCTACTATGTCCCACTTAGGGAGAATGAGTACTCCAGCTTGTGCCACCATATCTCTTCCTTGCTTAGTAGTGATGGTCTTAAACTCATCCATCATTTCTTGCTTTTTTTCCTCCTCCACCAGAGCTGGATCTTTGTGAGGCTGCTCACCTTTTCTCTTCTCACATCTTGCATTGTATTTGTCAATATTTTGCTTCCATACAAATTGCATGAATGCTCCTGATGTAACAAAGTTATTGTCAGCCAAGAAGTCCTCACTGGCCTATTTGATCTTAGGATCCCACTCTTGGCACTTAAACTCATTGGTAGTGATGTTCATCCTAGCAGCAAGGGGCTCTTCTTGTATTCCCTCTTCTACTTCATCATAAGTGTAGGCTATTTCTCCTAGACTACCTAACTGTATGAGTTGTTCAGGTGGTGCCTGTTCATCTCCTATGTGAATAGGGGATTGGGATGGAGAGTACATGGGTGTATCAGATTGTATCTCTTTTCCTACTCTCCACTTCTTTGGGCTCTCTTGGATGTCAATAACATCTTGTATCTTCCTCTTTCATTTGGAAGTAGAGGGCTCCCTTGTTGTACGCATCAACACACTATAATTAGACTTCTTGTGCAATGTATAGTCACCGGGAGGGATTGCTCTAGTGGATGCAAACCTACTTAGAACCATTCTTTCCTTTTTAGGGTTGCTTTTAATCAAAGCCTCCCTCTTTTATTTTAGAGCCTGCATTACATCCTCAAAGAAAACAATTAGGAACTTTATTTTCTCCTCAAAAGGGGAAAAACTAGATAATGGGTCATAGCTAGCATCAAACTGATGTACAAAATCTAAGGGTTTTTTAAAAGCCACCCATTTTTCCTTCCTCAGGTCCTTCTCATCTAGATCAAACTCATTTCTAATGAGGTCTTCAGGAAACTGGAACTCATGGGGTCTACCTCTGCACACTGCTCTCTTTCTAAACATGCCATTGAAGAAATCTTCAGGATCGGCACACCTGGATATTGCAGTTGACAAATGATAAGGTTTGAGAAAATCCTCAAAACAATTCCAACCTCCCTTGGTTATTACAAATTGGTGGGCTATAGTAACCTTGGGGAAAATAGTCCCTTTACCCTTGCCTGTCAGCTCTGCCTCTTGTACAGTACCAATCTGTATGTGGACTTCTACAATTCCCACTTTGAGAGGGACCTGATAGGGCAATAAGAATCGAGTGCCTCTGAAACCAAAAATTCTAAAAACTGTGGAGACAGGGTATAAGTAAATATCACCCCAATTATGGACAATCTTTATACTTTCTGCAAATTCTTTTGGTCTAACAAATTCCAAAAGAACCTTGGTGATTCTTGGGTTTTCTGAGAAGAGGAGAGTCCTAATCTTTAATGCAAAATATTTATCAAATTTTAAGAAACTGGCATCATCTTTGTCCGATGACAACACTGTACTCTATAGTTGCACTGGCATCTTTTCTCCATCCTTATCTTTTATAAGGTCCATTCCACTTGCAAAATAATCACCACCTTTGAATAAAAATAGATGCATGAGGAGTGAATACCATCTGAAAGGCCTATCAACCTTTCCATTATTTATTCCTATCAACCCTCCATGGATAGCATCAGTAATAAAAGAAGCATAATCAAAAGTTACTGCAATGGAAGGATTCAAAATCTGAGCAATCAGTAGCATGTTGTGATTGGGCATATTTGCCTCAGCATCCACTCCTAAAATCTGGCAAAGTGACCAATACAATCCCTTAGCCCTAAGGGTGAACAGATTCAATGAGAAGGGCTCTTTAGTGTTGGGTCCTACAACTGTCAACCCACCTATCTTCACAAAAAATTCCTTAAGAGGCACATTTCTAAGGTGGTTCCTCCATGCACTATATACTTGAGCTATTGATTTGAAGTTAATGGGTTCCAAAAAATTGGCAAACTCATTAAGCCCAAAAGAACTTCTAAATTCCTCATTATTGATTTCAATGAGGGATTTCCCATTGCTATCCTTAATGATCCTTGTGACTGGATCATAATTAGGTGCAATTTGAGTGAATAGATCCATATCCATGAATACTCTTGGAACTACTAATTTTCCAACATCTAACTCCTAGATGCTATTCTGCGGGGCTGGAGAATTTCTCATACAAAATCCAACTTTGAATAACCCCAACGTAGACAACCCAACCTATGGATCTCTCAACCAATTACCCTTATCATACAACCCTTCTCCTATCTTCAAACGAGGAGCTCTTGGCACTAATTCTTTTACTTTCGATGCTTGATTAGTTGACAACGTCAACTGTTCGAGAAAATCATCGCAAATGGCCCTTTCATGGTAATTAACTTTCTCAAAAAATTCTGTCTTAGGTGCCATTTCAAAATATGCAAGCAATTAAACTATTATCCCCAATTGGTTTTGAGACAAATCAAGACCCCAATTAAAACACATTGCAAAGGAATTACCACAAAAAAGTACAAGAAAAAATGTTTTTAGCTCGAAGGAATCTACTCTGTAACTAAATTGACTTGCTCTGTATTTGAAGAAAATAGCTCTGCAATCGCTCCTCTACAACAATACTTTGAAATGATACCTTTACTCAATCGATAGGAGATCATATATGGTACTCAGGCTCTTAACTGTGACATTGATACCGCATGCTTCGGCCATCCCTTCAGAATTGAATTCATGAGAGAATTCAAATTTTTCCTCCAACGGGTCACAACATACCTGCACATTCTTTCCTTTCTCTCTTTCATTGTTTCACAAAACATAACCTTAGGGAAATTTTGTTAAATGAAATCATGCCAACCATCTGATCAAAAGAAACTTGATCGGCCTTTACACTGACTTAACAGCTTTGCCTTTGTACCGGGCCCCACCTCTTTTTCGCCATTTTGTGGGCTTTATCCCTCGAGCATTTTTCCTTCGTGAAGCCATGCCAAGTGTTAGATGGAACTTTAACTGCTCAGCATTTAACTCTAATTGGGATGGTCAACTTCTTCCTTAACCACGCCTTTATCTTGACTGCTAACGGTCTTTCGCTATTTTGCATAGCTTAAACTATTCTCAACTTAGGGCCACGAAACAATGCGAAGCGTTGGATCAGATCAGAGATGACCATCCTTTAAGGGAGACCTTTATTCTTGCTTTACTTATGCCGCCTTTTCATTGGTTACTGACTACCATGTGGCACTCAACCATTAGCTTTGGAAAACTATTCGAGCCTAGTTCAACATCAGCCACGTGTCTCTCCCTTATAACCGCCGGTTACAACTTGGTGAGCCCTCAACTTCTTCTGAAACCACATGTCAATCGACACATCACCATCTAGCATTACACCTAGATACCTTCTCTTCCTTTCGCTATTTCGCATAGCATATCCTTTGGTTGGTTCGCAACCAAGAAACAACGCGAGCCCTTGGATCAAAATGGAGTTGATCCCCTTTGAACCTCACACTTTATCTATCTTCACGGCCGAAAAACCTTTTCTCCATTTCACAGGGCATAAAACATGAGCACTTTACCATTGCGAACTCATGTGGGCTATTAGATTATATTTGACTTGCTCAATGCTTAACAACTTACTGAATTCGGCAGATGTGGGCCCTCTGACTCAACTGCATCCACTTGGCATCTAGTCACTTTTAAACTGGCATGTCAACCTTTCATTTGCTGAGAGAAAACATTGGGTTCCACCTCATCCTTGCCACCTATATCTGCCAGGTCACTTCTTATTCCACGGCATGACTCACCTCTGGGACCCACCTTTTAATCCTTAGACCCGCCTTGCTGACTATTATTGCCTCTGCCACGTGCCATCATCTTACTCACCCTTTCGACTAGCTAGACCTTCTGCTTGGAGTGCCATGTCATTTTGCTACTTTATGAAATCTAACTGTCAAGCATTTTCATCCAGCGAAGCTGCGCTAACCATCAGATCAAATTGGACTTGATCACCTGTTAGGCTCTTATAAAAAACTCCCTTTTCGTTGTTTCATAGGGTGTAACCTTCGAGCATCTATCAGCCATGAAATAGCACGAACCATTGGATCAGATTAGACTTGATCACCTTTAAATCATTTCAAAAGTCTTTGCTGCAGGGTCCCACCAAATGCTTTCGCCATTTCGTGAAAGGTATTTCACTTGCAAGTTTCGGTTGCAAAATAACGCTAGCCGTTAGATCTTGAACGAGATGAAGCCATTTTAAACCGGACCAAATGCACCATTTAGAACACATTTCCCTTTCACCATTTGGCGAGTCTTAAGCCACATGCAACTTCGCCTAACAAAATAGTGAAAACCATAGATCCACTTGAGAACTACGCACAACTTATTGGGCCCGACAACATTAGGAAGAAAAGACATAAGGCATAAAATTTTATGATTAATTCAACAACCGCCTAAGCAAATGACAAGGGGGGACACCTCCTACGACCCCAAGACCCATTACTTAAGTGGATAAGGGAGCGAAGGAATAGAAACCGGAGGGTTTTTGACCAAACATTGAACGATTTAAAATTAAAACCCTAAACACTTAAGACCTAACACAAAGCTTGAAGCAGTTGATAGTTTGTCTAACTCAAAATTTCAAAAACTTAGCCAATTATGGGAAAGGAAAACCCATTTTTTAAACAGTGATAACAACGGCTCTGATTGGGGATGGTTGATTGCAAGGTCAACACAAGAAAACTCAGAAACTCAGGAGAAACAGAACAAAACACAAACCCAAATAAAACAACAGGAAGGAAACAAAATATATACAAACAAAAGAACTACTATGCACGGACATAAAGAGAAATAATGTTTTAGGAATTGTCCATGCACTGGAAATTCCTATACATCATCATTTATATTTTTCACAAAATATGAATCCTTTCCATTTAGGTAATAGACCACAAAAGGGCCAATCCATAATGATTCAAATTTTTTATGCTTTCCCTTGTTCTGTCCTTTTGCATTCCACTAAAGAACAATATCATCAATTTGAAACTTCCTTAATGATGTCCTTTTATCAAAAAGGTACTTGGACTACAATTGAATCTTCTAATTTCTTTTATGAGCTAGAGTTCTGAGCTCTTCCACCTCCACAATTTGGATCATTCTATTTTCCTTTGGTTCAGATAGCTCCATATCCTCATCTTGCAAGAATTTATAAACTGGAAGAAGATTATTCACTCGCAATCTGACTTGATTACCATAAACCAGTTCAAAAGGTGACATTCCAATGGCCTTCTTGACTGTTATTCTATCTGCGCACAAAAATAATTTAAATTTTTGATCCCAAGATCTCTTATTTTCTTCTTGGATTTTCTTGATGATGTTAAAAAGGATTTTATTGCTGGATTCTGCTTGTCCATTCCCCTGAGGGTGATAGGGTGAAGAGTAAGACATAAGTATTCCATGACTGGTACAAAATCCTACATACTCTTCAGATCTGAAACTCATGGCATTATCCATCACCAATTTTGCAGGTATTCCAAATCTAGTTATTACATTATCCATTAGGAAATCAATGACAACCTTACTTGTAGCTCTTCTTGTAGGAATAGCTTCTATCCATTTAGTGAAATAGTCAGTGGCTACTATGATCCATCTATGACCTCTTGCTGACCTTTTAACAATCTCTCCAATAAAATCAATGCCCCACTAGACAAAAGGGGCTTCCACTGTGACTGGATTTAGGGGTAAGGCTCCTTCATACTTCAGCTTGGATGAAAAATTCTAACATGGGTCACATTTCCGGACATACGCATGAGCATCTTTGAATAAGGTAGGCCAAAAGTATCCAGCACGGATTATCTTACCAGTAGTTGTCTTAGAAGAGTAATGACCCCCACATACTGCATCATGCATTTCAGTCAATACTCATTTAGCTTGGAATTCATCCAAACACATTAGCAATTCTCCATCTCTTTTTCTCTAGAATAGATCACCTTGAATGAGCACATATTTTTGTGACTTGAGTTTCAAATTTCTTTTCTGATTATGTGTCATTCCTTCTGAAAATGCAGCATCTCTTAGGAATCGGACTATCTCTGAGTACCAAGGTTGCCTTTCAATGCTACTGACTGCGGTACTTTTGACTTCAACATTATGTTTTCAATGTTCAAAAGATTAGACTCAGTCATGAGCTTAGCCAAACCTAAACCTCTCACCAATTTGGTGATCTTTATCTCCAAGTCAAATTCTTGATTTCTATTAATCCATCTGCATCTTTTCCCTGTAACCTCAGACTGGGACAAAATATCCTTAATTGCAGCATGAGGGACATAGGCAATGATATTTGCATTTACCAGATATGGCCTAAAAGCCTTAACAGCTTTAACAAAAGCATAATCTTATTTTTCCATGGTTTCATATTTTAATTCTGCTTCTTGCAAAGACTTGTTGTAGAAAGCTATGGGATGTTCAAATCCCTCATTGTCCTTTTGTAACAATACTATAGCTACTGTATGATATGAAGCAAAAGAAAACAGAGAAAAGGGCTTACTGTAATCTGGAGATTTTAACACTAGTGCTTCCTGAATGGCCTTCTTAATTTTAGCAAAAGCCTCTGAGGCTTCTTGATCCCAACAAAATTTGGTATCCTTCTTAAGCAACTTGACAATGGGCTTCACTATCTCTGCAAAGTTTGCAATGAATCTCCTAACAAAATTTACTTTGCCTAGAAAGGACTGAATACCTTTTACATTCTTTGGTTTAGAGACCTTGTTTATTGTTAGAATTCTTTCAGGGTCTATCCTTACCCCTTCCTTGGAAACAATGTGTCCCAATAGTTTTTTTTCAATGACTCCAAAAAGACATTTCTTGGGATTTATTGACACACCAAATTCCAAGGCTTTATTGAACACCTTTTCCAAATGTCCACAATGATCATCAGCCGTCTTAGAGAAATAGGTTAGATCATCTTGATAAATCACCATGATGATATTAATGAATTCTTTGAAGGCTATATCCATGGCTCTCTGAAATGTAGCTCCAACATTTTTCAATCCGAATGGCATTCTCACATAAACATATGTTCCCCATGGAATAGTGAAGGCAATTTTTAACTGTTCAAATTCCTTCACTAACACTTGATTGTATTCTGAAAAACCATCCATCATGGATAAAAGATCACAACCTATTACTCTCTGCAGCATGGCTTCCATATTTGGGGAAGAGTAATTATCTTTCAAAGAAGCGACATTCAAATTTCTAAAATCTACGCAGAATCTAGTGTCCCCATTTTTCTTTCTTACTGGGACTAGATTGGAGACCCATGAAGAACGTCTTATAGGTTTGATAATTCCCCCTTCTCTTAATTTAGTCAACTCTTGCTGCATCTTATTTTCTAATAGGGGATTAATGGGTCTCTGTTTCTGTCTAAAAGGCATAGCATCTGGAAGTAAAGGAACTTCATGCTGAAAAAGATCTTGTCTATATGCCTTTAGGTCTTCATAAGACCAAGCAAAAACATGTTTATATTTACTCAATAAATTAATAAGGTTAGTCCTAACATGAGGGGGTAATTTCTTCCCAATGTATACTAACTTAGGGGATGATTCAGTCCCCAGGTTTACCTCCTCTAATTCTTCCAACTTGGTGGTAGATTGCTGATGTAAGTGACTGTCATTGTAACTGAACATGCTTTCCAGCTCTACCAGCCCTTTAGGTATTTCATTGGTTTCCAATTGGACCAAATCATTCCCAAACATTGTTTCCCTATTGTCAACCACCTCCACCAGTGCATTACAATCAATCTTCTGTCCATCATAATCATCAACACATTGGATGAATCTAAGAATATCTTCATCATTAGCAAAAACTTGCCAATTGTATACATTATCAGGAATAGAAGGCCTAGATTTTATTTCCACAGTGGAAATACCGGTTAGTGTTGCATCATCGTTTTTCAAGGCAACATTAGCTAGGAAATCTGCCATAATATTCTTTGATCGCTCTATCCAATTAATAGAAAATGCACTAAAATGCTCAATAACATCCCAAACTGCATGTTTATATCTCTTTAATCTATCATTCTTGGATGCATATTTGGATCTTACCTAAGAGACAACCAATTCTAAATCCCCTAACACTGTCAACAGCTGGATCCCATGCCTTTTTGCAACCTCAAGCCCTAACAATAAGGCTTCATACTCTGTAGTATTATTTGTGCACTGGAAAGCCGATAAGAAAGAATACTTAAAGGTTATACTTGATGGGGATACAAAAAGAACCCTTGCTTTAGATCCTTCTTTGGAGCAAGCTCCATCAAAATACATCTGCCATAAACCATACTATTGTGCTTCTAATTCGAACACAATTGGGTTAGTATTCTTCAACTGGGGTAAAATTGGTTGAAGTCTACAATTATCAAGATCTACATCAATCATACAATTGAGCATATTAGGGTCTACATTTTCAATTACCCTAGGAGCACATGGCTCTCTATACAATTTAACCTGATTTCCATTGATTGGAATGGTGGCATAAGATAAGTCTAGTTGAACATTTCCTCCTACCGTTGCTGCCCATTGCCTGGAAAGTAACATACCATAATGGGGCTTGGTATCAGTAACAATAACATCCATTTTATAAGTTGCCTCAGGGAATGCTGCTATTTTTACCTCAACATCTTTCATTGTACCTATCATAGGTACTTTCCTGTTATCCATAGCATAGCATTTTCCATATACAGTGGTTACTAACAATCCTATTTCTTTCATAACACCATAGGGCATTACATTAGTAGCAGCTCTTGAATCTATCATGCAGTTTTTTATCAATCGGTTGTTTACTAACAGAGTAACATAGAAAGGATCTACCTATGAGGGATCTTGAGTGACAGTGGTTCCAACATAAACCTCTGGGATTTGGAACTCTTGATCCTTTCCAATTCTAGATGAACTGGTGGGTAAGACTGTGTCACTATCAGATATACTAGAAAATAAAGACAAGGCTGCATCCCTATGTTCTTTAATCTTCAGTAATTCTACTAATGGGACAATGACCTTCATTTCTGTAAGAGCTTGAGCCATTTCAAATGTGGGACTATTTCTTATTTCAGTACTAGCTCTAACTCTTTCTGCCTTAAGTTGACTTGTCTTTTTTACTGTGGCAGCTCCTTGTATATCACTGGTGTTTTTATCATCTGTATTCTTGGGTACATCTTTAACTTGTTCCCTTTTTTCTTGACTAATCTTACGAACAGTAGTAGCATTACTTGCTACCCCCTTTTGAGTGATTTCTTTTATGAACATGGAAACAGGTTCACCCTGATCAATGTCCTTCTTAGTGCTCCTCAAGTTATAGTTGTGTTTTTCTTTGGCAATGGCAGCTTTAGTGAGATTTTTAACTTCTTCCTCACTAGGCCTTCTAAGATGAACTTCTTCATCCTTAATTGTTACCACATTCAATGTAGGATGCGAATCTAAGGTTAGTTTTCCTTGAACAAACCTTTCATTGTCTAGCACATCACTGTATTCACTTTGTATAGAATCCTCATCACTTTTTATGATGGTTTCAAACATATTGATGTCAGGCTCAGCTTCTTGTCTCATAGATTCTTCAAGGGCTTGAGCTACTACACATTGATGAGGGAAATGTGGTCCATCACAAGCAATACACTAGGGAGTATTTTCTATATTGTGGATAGTTTTCCCTTTCAAGGGATCTGGAGTGTCCTGATTTTGAGCAATTTTGGGCTTCTCATTCTAGGGTTTTCCATCTTTCCAATTGGTATTATAAGGCATGTCATGCAGTCTAGGGGGTCTATCTTGCCAATTATAATGAGGTTTGTCATTTTTGTTTACCTTGGAAGTCGGATCCTTCATTGCAATAACCAACTTCTCTATCTTATCTTCCTCCTTAGCAACTTTATTAGGTTGCTATGTTGTTTCTTGCCATAATCTACCATTTGTTCTTCTTCCTAGCTTCCAAGATGCTTTTCTATTACTTTCTACATTAATGGCAATTCTAAAAGCATCTCTCAAGTTATGTGGATTCTTATCTCTTATGATATAGGCCATCTTAGAATCAAATGCACTATAGTAGGTA
Source organism: Cryptomeria japonica (assembly GCF_030272615.1). Lineage (NCBI taxonomy): Eukaryota > Viridiplantae > Streptophyta > Pinopsida > Cupressales > Cupressaceae > Cryptomeria > Cryptomeria japonica. The sequence continues at coordinate 572,478,130 of NC_081408.1, forward strand.
TTTAAACACATGTTATCATCTAATCTCATCACCTGATACAATCTATGCATGGCCTTTCAGAATCTAGCATTGAAGTCAGTGACCATTTCATTATCACTTTCTGATGTTATTGAATTCATTGAGCATGAAGCTCAGATTAGTCTTGTCACCATACTAGTCTTGAAAACAATTTTTAAAATCCTCCCATGACCCTATGCTATTAACTGGAAGACCTCTGTACCAATCTCTTGCATCATCAACTAGGGATTGGACAAACAATTTCATGATAACATCTTCATCCACTATCTCATAATCACTTATTAGGTCCCCAAAAGATTTTAGATGTTCCTCAGCACTAATTGTATTGTTCACAGCAAATTTATGGAGTCTGTCTCTTAACTCAGTAGGAACATGATTGGGATATCTTGGGATCCCATCAAAGAAAACTTCTCTATATTGTTCTAAATTGATTGGTCTCCTTTGAAAAGGGGTAATAGCATTATTGTTTCCTATAGTCATTCTAACTTTTGGAATTGGAGACTGAGATATTTGGGTGTACTGACTGTTCACAGGAATTTGACTCGTTGATGCTATATTAGTAGGCACTGTAGGTTGAATTTTAACCGGGGAAAGGTAAATTTGTTGAGGATCAGGCTTACTAAGGTCTTCTGATATAAACATGATAGGGGGAGCCTTTAAGTAACTATTTTTTCTTTTTACTTCCTGATTTGCTGCTTCCAATTCAACTTTCTCTGGTTCCATTTGGAGATCCTCTTTTTCTTTCCTCATTCTTTCCATTTCTCTCTCATGTGTTGAAAACCTATGAGAAATCTCCTCTGCACTTTTAGATCCGATTCCATCATCTACCCATTTCTTTTTTCCTTTATCCACATTAGTCCTAGGAAGCTGAGAATCACTAAGAACTTCCCTATTTGGTTGGACTACTGACCTATATGCTTTCTTGGCTTTGCGGATGAAAATTTCTTTGATCACAGGGCCCTCTTCATCACTCTTTTCTTTTTCCTTAGCTAGCACTTCAAGGTTAGCTATTTGTCTAAGAAGCCCATCTCTCTCCATTAATTTAGCTTTGGCTTCCTTTTCCTTATTTGCTTCCCTTTAGGCTCTTAGGGAGATTAAATGGTGAACTCTCCTATTAAAATCTTCAATCTCTTGGGACACTTTATCTTCATAAGGGAAATTTTCCTCAGAATCAGATATATTGACTTGATCTATGTCAATCAAACTAATGTTTCCATCGATTGTTCTAGGCACAGAGTGTCTATTTGTGTTTGAACTGGTCCTATCTCTTGCAGAGATGCTAGCATGGGATAAATCTTGATTTAAAGCATGTGCATTATCAATATTTCCAAACAATCCTGAATGGAAACCTAATATATCATGTTCAGAATCTCTGGAAGAAGAATTAGACTTTGCATAAATAGGTCGAGCAAGCATCTGACCAGTATTATTATTCTTTTGTACCCAAGCAACATTCGATGGCTCATGTAACACTGATCTCTTCTGGCCTCTTCGTGACTGCTCTGGTAAACCTTCCTGCAAAGTTTCATGAGGACGCTTCTTCATGAATGATCTAGTGTTTTTTCCTCCTTGCATTATGCTTGTTTTCCTTTTAGAATGATTTATAATTCACAAGGACTGGTTCCAAAATAATAGAGTCGCGACACACAAGAATATGGGTATTATGAAAACAAGCTTAGAATGAAAAACTACAATTCCACAACACAATGATTCTCTTTATAAATTTAAGCACAAAATCTACTTCTAGATTCTTAATGTGACCTATCCCATCCGGGTCACCACAATATGAATTAAAATCTTTCTTAACCACAAACTTTAACAATTCATTTACTCCCTAGCAGAGTCGCCACTTTTGTTGTCTTCAAAATCTGATTTACTTCAATATTCTTATAATAATATGATAACTCTGTGTAGAAGAGATATTAAAGGGAAGGAAACTCTTAGGACAACATATGACAAGGTTTGATTTAACCTTCTACAATTCAGACCTACTCAGAGTCCATGCGGGTATACCTTTGTGAACTAAAGTCACACTTTAAAAGATAAATCCACAGCAAACCAGTCTAGAAAACCAGTGGATCTAATCACCTTGAAACTGACTGAAACAAAGGAATAAAAATTATAATCATATTCAGTATTTGACCTACAAAAAATGTAATAGACAACCTCGATCTATACCAGTGCCTTATCCAAGGTCACAGAGTCACCTAACTTCAAACAATACTCTCATAGTCAAATATCTATACATATCCCATTAGTTTGGCTTCTGTAGATCCCTATATATGCCTGAAACATATAAGAATTTATGCATACCAAAGTAAACTATGCTCATCAAGATTCAAAAGATCTCACAAGAAATTTACTAGCAGAAGTGATCCCCGCATATTTATTTTCCCTCCTAAAGAGAAAAGCTAGCAAACACATCTACTGAAAAGTTGCCTTACAACCCCTATTCAAACAAAATAACCCTGGATTATTAAGAATGAAACAGTAAACAATTGCAAACACATTTGAAGATGACACAAAGTTTTAACTCAAAACCGATGGTCTGTATATTGATATTATCTTCAAGAAAGTATTACAAAAACTTTCCTATATTCTCCATTAAACTTAGAAAAGATCAGTTAAATTTTTGCACCATTTTGTTACAATTTTTTTGCGATCCTTTTTCTATTAGTCCTGGTATCCATTTATAACAATATGGATGCACAGTTTGGCCTCTAATTCCTTAAGCCACACTTGTTTGTCCTTTAGTTGATCTAGGTTGACAAAAAATCCTGGGAGTAATTCAAAAACTTGATCAGTGTACTCTTTCTTGTACAAGTTGATCTTCCTGTCAGCATTATCCACTCCTTCTGCCAATTTTACTAAGTCTTTGGTGGTGTTACAAGTGTATTTGATGATAGGATTACCCCCTACTTCATCATAAGATACAAAAATAAGCTCCAAGTCCTGCTTTTGATGTAACAAAGTTATTATCAGCCAAGAAGTCCTCACTAGCCTATTTGATCTTACGATCCCACTCCTGTCCCTTAAAATCATTGGTAGTGATGTTCATCTCAGTAGCAAGGGGTTGTTCTAGTATTCACTCTTCTACTTCATCATAACTGTAGGATATTTCTCCTAGACTGCCTAACTGTATCAGTTGTTTAGTTGCTGCCTCTTCATCTCCTATGTGATCAGGGGATTGGGATGGAGAGTACAAGGGTGTGTCAGATTGTATCTCTTTTCCTACTCTCTACTTCTTTGGGCTCTCTTGGATGTTAATAACATCTTGCATCTTCCTCTTTCCTTTGGAAGTAGAGGGCTCCCCTGTTGTAGGCATCAGCACACTATAATTAGACTTCTTATGCAATGTATAGTCACTGGGAGGGATTGCTCTAGTGGAGAAAGACCTACTTAGAACCATTCTTGCCTTTTCAGGGTTGCTTTTAATCACAACCTCCCTCTTTTCTTTCAGAGTCTGCATTACATCCTCAAAGAAAATAATTAGGAACTTTATTTTCTCCTCAAAAGGGGAAAAACTAGACAATGGGTCATAGCTAGCATCAAATTGATGTACAAAATCTAAGGCTTTTTTATAAGCCACCCATTTTTCCTTCCTCAACTCCTACTCATCTAGATCAAACTCATTTCTAATGAGGTCTTCAGGAAACTGGAACTCATGGGGTCTACCTCTGCACACTGCTCTTTATCTAAACATGCCATTGAAGAAATCTTCTGGATCGGCACACCTCGGTATTGTAGTTAACAAATGATAAGGTTTGAGAAAATCCTCAAAACAATTCCAACCTCCCTTGGTTATTACAAACTGGTGGGCTATAGTAACCATAGGGAAAATAGTCCCTTTACCCCTGCTTGTTAGCTCTACCTCTTGCACACTACCAATCTGTATGTGGACTTTTGCAATTCCCACTTTGAGAGGGACCTGATAGTTCAATAAGAATGGAGTGCCTCTGAAACCAAAAACTCTGAAAATTATGGAGACAGGGTATAAGTAAATATCACCCCAATTATGGACAATATTTATACTTTCTGCAAATTCTTTTGGTCTAACAAATTCCAAAAGAACCTTGGGGATTCTTGGGTTGTTTGAGCAGAGGAGAGTCCTAATCTTTGATGCAAAATATTTATCAAATTTTAAGAAACTGGCAACATCTTTGTCCGATTACAACACTGTACTCCATAGTTGCACTGGCATCTTTTCTCCATCCTTCTCTTTTATAAGGTCCATTCCACTTGTAAAATAATCACCACCTTTGATTAAAAATAGATGCATGAGGAGTGAATACCATCCGAAAGGCCTATCAACCTTTCCATTCTTTATTCCTATCAACCCTCCATGGATAGCATCAGTAATAAAAGAAGCATAATCAAAAGTTACTACAAGAGAAGGATTCAAAATCTAAGCAATCATTAGCATGTAGTGATTGGGCATATTTGCCTCAGCATCCTCTCCTAAAATCTTGCAAAGTGACCAATACAATCCCTTAGCCCTAAGGGTGAACAGATTCAATGAGAAGGGCTCTTTAGTGTTGGGTCCTACAACTGTCAACCCACCTATCTTCACAAAAAATTCCTTAAGAGGCCCATTTCTAAGGTGGTTCCTCTGTACACTATATACTTGAGCTAATGATTTGAAGTTAATGGGTTCTAGAAAATTGGTAAACTCATTATGCCCAAAAGCACTTCTGAATTCCTCATTATTGATTTCAATGAAGGATTTCCCATTGATATCCCTAATGATCCTTGTGACTGGATCATAATTATGGGCAATTTGAGTCAATAGATCCATATCCATGAATACTCCTGGAACTACCAATTTTCCAACATCTAACTCCCATATGCTATTCTACGGGGCTGGAGAATTTCTCATACCAAATCCAGCTTTTAATAACCCCAACCTAGACAACCCAACCTGCGAATCTCTCAACCAATTACCCTTATCATACAACACTTCTCCTATCTTCAAATGAGGAGCTCTTGGCACTAATTCTTTTACTTTCAATACCTTATTAGTTGACAACGTCAACTGTTTGAGAAAATCATCGCAAATAGGCCTTTCCTGGTAATTAACTTTCCTGGAAAATTCTCTCTTAGGTGCCATTTTGAAATATGAAGGCAATTAAACTATTATCCCCAACTAGTTTTATGACAAATCAAGACCCCGATTAAAACACACTGCAAAGGAATTACCACACAAAAGTACAAGAAAACCTATTTTTAGCTCGAAGGAATCCACTCTGCAACTGAATTGACTTGCTCTGTATTTGAAGAAAATAGCTCTGCAACTACTCATCTACAACAATTCTTTGGAATGATACCTTTACTCAATTGATAGGAGATCATATATGGTACTCAGAATTGAATTCATGAGAGAATTCAAATTTTCATGAGATCATATATGGTACTCAGAATTGAATTCATGAGAGAATTCAAATTTTCGCTCCAACGGGTCACAACATACCTGCGCATTCTTTCCTTTTTCTCTTTCGCTGTTTCATAAAGCATAACCTTTGGGTAATTTCATTAAATGAAATCATGCCAACCGTTCGATCAAAAGAAACTTGATTGGCCTTTATAGTGACTTAACAACTTTGCCTTTGCACCGGGCCTCACCTCTTTTTCGCCATTTAGCGGGCTTTATCCCTCAAGCATTTTTCCTTTGCGAAGCCATGCCAGGCATTAGATGGAAATTTAACTGCTCAACATTTAACTCTTACCGGGATGGTCAACTTTTCCTTAACCACGCCTTTATCTTGACTACTAACGGTCTTTCGCTATTTCGCATAGCTTAAACTGTTCTCAACTTAGGGCCACAAAACAACACGAAGCATTGGATCAGATTGGAGATGACCATCCTTTAAGGGAGACCTTTATGCTTGCTTTACTTATGCTGCCTTTTCATTGGTTATTGACTACCATGTGGCACTCAACCATTAGCTTTGGAAAACTGTTTGAGCATAGTTCAACATCAGCCATGTGTCTCTCCCTTATAACCGCTAGTTACACCTTGGCGGGCCTTCAACTTCTTCTGAAACCACATGTCAATTGATAGGTCACCATATAGCATTACACCTAGATACCTTCTCTTCCTTTCTCTATTTTGTATAGCATATCCTTCAGTTGGTTCGCAACCACGAAACAACGCGAGCCCTTGGATCAAAATGGAGTTGATCCCCTTTTAACCTCACGCTTTATCTGTCTTCGGGGCCGAAAAACCTTTTCGCCATTTCGCAGGGCATAAAACATGAGCACTTTACCATTGTGAACTCACGTGGGCCATTCGATTATATTTGACTTGCTCGATGCTTAACAAATTACTGAATTTGACAGATGTGGGCCCTCTAACTCAACTCCATCCACTTGGCATCTAGTCACTTTTAAACCGACATGTCAACCTTTCATTTGCTGAGAGAAAACATTGGATTCCACCTCATCCTTGCCACCTGTATCTGCCAGCTCACTTCTTATTCCACAGCATGACTCACCTCTCAGACCCACCTTTTAATCCTTAGACCCACCTTGCTGACTATTGTTGCCTCTGCCACGTGCCACAATCTTACTTGCCCTTTCGACCAGCTAGACCGTCTGCTTGGAGTGCCATGTCATTTTGCTACTTCACGAAAGCTAACTGTCGAGCATTTTCATCCTGCAATGCTACACTAACCATCAGATCAAAATGGACTTGATCACCTATTAGGCTCTTATAAAAAACTCCCTTTTCGTAGACCGAAAAACCTTTTCACTATTTCACAAGGCATAACCTTCGAGCATCTATTAGCCATGAAATAGCATGAACTGTTAGATCAGATTGGACTTGATCACCTTTTAATCACTTAGAAATTCTTCACTGTAGGGTCCCACCAAATGCTTTCACCATTTCGTGAAAGGTATTTCACTTGCAAGTTTCGACTGCGAAATAACGCCAACCATTAGATCTTGAATGAGATGAAGCCATTTTAAACCGGACCAAATGCACCATTTAGAACGCATTTCCCTTTCACCATTTCGCGAGTCTTAAACCATGTGTAACTTTGCCTAACAAAATAGCGAAAACCATAGATCCACCTGAGAACTACGCACAACTTACTGGGCCCGACAACTTTAGGAAGAAAAGACATAAGGCATAAAATTTTACAATTAATTCAACAACCGCCTAGGCAAATGACAAGGGGGGACACCTCCTACGACCTCAAGACCCATTACTTAAGTGGATAAAGTAATGAAGGAATAGAAACCAGAGGGTTTTTGACCAAACATTGAACGATTTAAAATTAAAACCCTAAACCCTTAAGACCTAACACAGAGCTTGAAGCAGTTGATAATGTGTCTAACTCAAAATTTCAAAAACTTAGCCAATTATGGAAAAGGAAAACCCATTTTTTAAACAGTGATAACACCTTCTAGAGCTGTAGATCTTATATCCTATCACCATGGAGGAAAAATTAACATAATTTTCAAGAATATCACTTATAATAATTGTTCTTTTATCAAATTGTGATCTAGTTGCATCAGTAATTGTCTGATTCTTCATTGTCCTCAATGAGGCTAAGTCACCGGTTGAACATAGACCACTAACAACCTTAATAGAATTCTTTGTGATCTTGAATGACTTGTCCAACCACATAAACTCATTGTTCATTCTTCTTAGAATGTACCTAACCCATTTATTTTCATCGAATGACAAAAATATGACAAATTGTAGAAACCCTTTCTCTTATAGTGCTTTACAATCAAATTTGGGCTGGAAATTCTCATCTAGCAGTTGGCTATTGTAAACATTTAGCAAATGAGAGCTTCCTAACTCGTTAATGGGGCAATGAGTGTAAACCCTAATATCTTCAATATGTAAGATGTCATATGGGATAGCTGAAAATGCACTTTTTGGATCATCTTTGATAGAGATAAAAGGATAATTCTTGAAGTTGGGTCGATCTTTATCAGCTACATCAACAACTAGAGGGGTTGCAACTCTAGAGGCAGCCATTTCAAAAAATGTTGGAATCAAAGAACACTGAGAGGGGGGAGGGGTGAATCAGTGTTCTATAATTTTTAACATTCTTAATCTGTCCTTTAAACCACTTGATGCAAAAGAATAAAAGTAAAGTGTAGAAACACAAAGAAAACAATAACACCATAACACTGGGATTTTTATGTGGAAACCTAGTTAAGGGAAAAACCACAGTGGGATTGGAACCCACAATATTAATATACCATGTTAGAGGTATAATAATATTACATGAGGGGAATGCACATGCATTCAAGCACACTTCCTAGAGCTCACTGTTCAAATTACAATAAGGGCTACAACCCCAAAAGGCTCACTACCTTACAAAATGATTACACATAATAATTGGAATGTCTAAACTGATAAACAACATCTATATATACCAGAAACAATTCTGGTTAAGCACACAATACTCTAATCTGCTCAATCCGATACAAAACAATCATGCTGACCAAAAAAAATATCCACACCCTTCCCACATGTCGCCTCAACATCCTCGAACATGTAAACATTCACCAAAATCACTCGGCATGATCCACACAATGAATATTTACACGTTATTGTTGATAAGCACTTTCTAACAGAAAACCTGTCTATCGGGTCTTCCAACTCACTCAACACTCAACACTGAAGGCCATAAACTTGGAATAAGGCATATTACACATCCACAATGCATCTCTGAGATGTGAAACATAAAATACTCAACACAAATGAATTTCCAATCAAAACACTGTACACTCTATCAGATGACCTGTTCTACTCACTGGACCTCACTGGACCTCAATCAATCTTCCAGTATGAATGAATTATGAACTGTGGATTGGATATCTTACTCAAGTTTCCATCAATGACATTTGAACATCAATGCAGTGTCTCTTGCCAACAATCTCCCCCTTTGGCATTGATGGCAACACTTAGTGAAAAATGACTAAGTGTCAGACCAAAACCAAATTGTATACACTGCAACAAGAATCTAACTACCGGACTTCCCAAAGATCAAAAACTTCCCCTTAGATCAACATTTTTCACTCCTCTACTCTCCCCCTTTGACATCAATGGCAAAGGTAGGATTCTGGAAATAAAAAATTTAAGCCAAAATGCTATTTACATATGTACACACAATCCTTTTATACTCACAAAAATTTCAAGTTGTCTGCAAAAGAGTTTTTCAATTAATTTAGGTGGCTATCCCAACCCTTCTTGAGACTCTTCAACATACTTATAATCCCACTGAACAAGTATGCAAGTGCCTCTGCTGACTTGAGATATGTCAGCTCCATGGATTTCATGGCACTTTAGGCATCATCCAGACCACTAATCATGATATCCAACTTGGGAGTAATGAGACTCCTAAGTTCACAGACTCTACCAATTATTTTCTCTTTTTCTTGACTCAAACTCTTGATTTTCTCCAGCAAAGATATCACTTCGTCTTCACGATTGCTCAAGGAGACTGATAAGGGATCAAACAGTTGAGACATCTGTTCAAGTCGATCCTTATTCTCTTTAGCCTTTTTCTCAATATCTTGGGTGAACTGAGATAGTGTTAGGCATGATTTGTAGATATTTCCACCCTCGCATAGTGCATCCTGAATGCCCTTTACACAAGTATCCTAAGTGACTATCATCAATAATAATCTTCTTTAGTTTCTAGAGCCTTCTTGCATTGAAATCATTCTAGACCTTCTCTTCAACAGACTTTTCAAAATACTCAAAATGTGTATTTACTGAAGGGTAAAACACAAACCTATGCCACACGTTTATAAAGGCATCAACCAACAGAACTAAAACTATTTAACTTTGACCGCATAAAAGCGACATTTCTAAATTGAATTTTGAAATGATGTAAAATGATCAAATGTAGAATTATTAATGAAATTGATGTTTGTTATTTTTTTTTAAAATTAGGAAAAAATTTGATATTCTTTTTATAAATTCAAAGACAAATTTTTCATTGTTGAAAAATGCTGAAAATTAGGGTTTCTAGTCGGTGCCACCCAAAAAATGAAACTGGACTTATTTTTTTCTGATTTTTTATTTCTAAATAGAGAACATATATATGCAGTGTTAAAAAAATTAAAATAAATTCATGTATATTTTTTTCTCATTATAATTTTTTGAAGTCCAACATAGCTAAATTTGATAGTTTTCGTTCACCGTCGCCTTTTGACTACTAAATTTATCATTATCCAAAAAAAAAAACCTTTTCGAGAAGATTCTCTCATCTAGTACAAAAGATTTTTTAAAATTTTTTAATTTCATTTAATATATTTTTTTTTAATTTCTAATCAACCTCTTTTTTAACATTAAAAGGCTACTCGCAATGTTTAATTAATAAAAAATATTTAAAATTATCAAAATAGTAAAAAAATTATATGACCGGATTTGTGACTTCAAGCTCTACAAAAAGGTATTTTTTATATTTTTGTAAAAAAATATTCTGCTTGAAGAAAAATTGAGCAGACACATAGGCTAGTCTGGCTAGACAAACCTTAGTTATAACATTTAAAAAAAATTGAATTTTTTTTAATGGAAGAATTTGAACAAAGGGGAGTCTGACCAAACTGAGTCTGACCAAACTTCCCTTAGTTGGCCCAAAGTGTGATACAACTCCATTCTTTGCCCCAGAATTGATCAAACTTTTTGATTGCCCAGATGGAGTATCTAAAGTATCCTTTTGATATGAGGGTATCAACTTGTCAAAAATGTAGGTCCCAGGGACAACTGAGAGGGGGGGTGAATCAGTTGTCTAATAAATTCAAACCAAAATCTTATTAACCAACTTAATGCTTAATACCGGTAAGATAGTTAAATGTGTCAGTAAATAGTGTTAACAGGAAATGCTGTACCGGTAAGAATTAATGCATGAAACATAAGCACAAAGTCAACCATAACACATGACACAGATATTTGTACGTGGAAACCCTGTAAGGGAAAAAACATGGTGGGAAACCTTACCCACAATCAGATGATACTACTACAGATAGTAAGTGTACAAAGAGGGGTCTGCACATGCAGAAAGGCCAATAGCCTAGAGCTCACTTCTCAAACACAAATGGGAGTCACACTGACTACAGTTGGATGGTTAAATCCAATGAGAATGTACTACACAAAATAGCATCTTCATATGCTAGATTCAATACCAGTGTAATGTTGATATGCTTCTACAAAAACCTAGCTTCACCTTCAAATGATGTCTTCGTGTATACCTCTGCTTAATCTCACATATACCTTCTTACAATTCTTTTTCGCATTCCACATTTGATCTTACAAATAAGATCTTACATTTATACGATACCCTAAGACCAATTTTAGTAGGTCGGCTCTACAAGATATTACAATAAAACATTTTACAAATAATACAATATCCGATGTAATAACCGATTGAACATGTCGGTTTAATGCTTTTATAACAATAATAAATCATATCCATAGCATGCCATTCTGATCTAGAAAAGATAAACCTACCGGTGTAACCCTAGATAACCTGGACCTATTTGCCAGTAAAAGAAAATATGCAAATAAGAATATACCAATGATATTACTTCAAGGAAAAGTGTCCATATGATGTCTTCGACATTACCAAGTGTCTTCCATGTCATTGCAGGTACCGGTGAACATTATATCCTGACGGTGAACCATATATGAGTAACTGTTGCATAGTTTACTACTTGCTAGTGAATGTTGCTAGATCTCCAAAGTAGGTGTATTTAGCAGGTGTTGACATTATTGACAAAACCATACCAAAATACCAACAATTTCCCCCTTTGGCATTGATGGCAACACAAGATGGAAAAACCATCAAAGTGCCAAAATAGAAATGCCAAGTACAAAAACCAATTCTCCCCCTGGGAGTAATATGTGTTTATACACAAATTTATTTACAATACCAATCTCTCCTCAAAAAGACAATGCATTTTTCCATATATTTCTCCTTAATGTTTTTCCATATATCTCTCCCCCTTTGACATCAAATGCCAAAGTCACAAAAAGGTCAAGTTCATACAAAATACCAACCAATTCAATATACCAACTACTCCCCCTGAGAAGTAGCTTCCTCATCAAATACCGGAATAAAAGATTTGTCCATTTAATTCTGTCGGTTGGTGACAATCATCAACTGTCTAAGTCTCTACCGGAGGAGGTAAGACTCCGAGCTGATCTCTGAGATACTCAAAAGTTTCCTTAGGCAAAGGTTTTGTAAAAATATCTGCAAGCTGTTCTTTAGTATTCACATAAACCAGTTTTATTTCCTTTTCTTCAACTTTTTCCCTTAGAAAATTCAGTTTGATAGAAACATGTTTTGTTTTAGAATGTAATACTGGATTCTTAGATATATCAATTGCTGTAGTGTTATCACAATATATAGTAATAGGTTCCTTGCATTTTACCTTTATGTCTTTCAACATTTTCTTAAGCCAAAGTACCTGTGTACAGTTTGTTGCTGTTGCAACATATTCTGATTCTGCTGTTGATAAAGATGTACAACTCTGTTTCTTACTTAACCAAGAAACTAATCTCTTTCCAAGAAAGAATGCTTCTCTACTGGTGTTCTTTCTATCATCAACATCTCCTACCCAATTTGCATCTATGTATGCATATAGATCAAAAATTTCATCTTTAAGATACCATAATCCAAGATTTGTTGTGCCTTGTAAGTATCGAAAAATCCTTTTTACTGCCGATTCATGATTTTCCTTGGGATTACTCTAAAATCTAGAAACTATACATACTGCATTCATAATATCAGGTCTAGTTTGTGTCAAATACAGTAAACCTCCTATCATAGATTTGTATCTAGTTGGATTAATAGGTGTAGATTCATCCCTTTGAGATAATTTGTCATTTTTAGTCATAGATGTGCTTACCGGTTAGAGTTCTCCATCCCAAATTTCTTGAGTAGTTCTTGCAAGTACTTAGATTGACTCAAAAATATGCCTTTATCAGTCTGTAAAATTTGCAATCCTAAAAAGAATTTTATTTCTCCAATCATAGACATTTCAAATTCATGCTGCATTTTAAGAGAAAATTCTTTGCATAATACATCTTCTCCTCCAAAGATTATATCATCAACAAATACTTCCATAATCAAAATGTCATCATTAGTTACTTTTTAATATAAATTGCTATCTACATTTCCTTTAGTAAAACCAATTTTTAAAAGATACTTATCCAATCTTGCATACCAGGCTCTTGGAGCTTGTTTTAGTCCATACTGAGCTTTTCTTAATCTGCAAACCATATCATTGTTATCTATCAAAGAAAATCCATCAGGTTGTTCAATATAGACTTCCTCTTCAAGATCTCCATTCAAAAATGCACATTTAATATCCATTTGATAAACTTTGTAATCCTTGTGAGCTGCAAAGGCCAAGAATAATCTAACTGCCTCAATTCTGGCTACCGGTGCAAAGGTTTCATTGTAATCAACTCCTTTTTGAGAATATCCCTTACACACTAGTCTTGCTTTATTCCTGACAACCTTACCATCTTCATTGAGTTTGTTTCTAAATACCCATTTGGTTCCAATTACATTTTTATTTTCAGGCCGAGGAACTAATGTCCAAGTATTATTTTTCTCAATTTGTCCTAATTCTTCTTCCATAGCTTTAATCCAAAATTTATCTTCACATGCCTCCTTGATAGATAATGGTTCAATTTGAGAAATAAGACATACCTCTTCATTTGCCAATCTTCCTCTTGTCATGACTCCTTTAAATTTGCTTCCAATTATCTGATCTTTAGAATGATTCAGTCTTACATACTGGGGTGTCTTAGTCTATTGTTGTTCTTCAATTACTATGGTATCCTCTGATGATATCAGAGTAACTGGATCATCATTCTGTACCAGTGGATTTACTGTTGGTTCATTTGTCATAATTTCTGTTACCGGTTTAGAGTCTATATACCTTGAAGTTCCTCTGAATTGTTCATCAATCTTTACATTTGTACTCTCAACAATTTTTTGTAATCTTTTATTAAAGCATCTATAAGCTTTACTCTTAGATGAATAACCAAGAAATATTCCTTCATCACTTCTAGGATCAAACTTTCCAATATACTCATCTCTTCTAATATAACATTTACTTCAAAAAAATTTGAAATACTTAAGAGTAGGAGTATTACCAAACCATAGTTCATGAGGGGTCTTATCGGTTTCACCTTTGATGTGAACTTTGTTGAATGTATAGACAACAGTGCTTACTACCTCTCTCCAGTACACACGTGGTAGATTTGCTTCTGATAACATACTTCTTGCTGCATCCAAAATAGTTCTATTTTTCCTTTCAACAACTCCATTCTGTTGTGGTGTCCGAGGTGCTGATAACTGTCTTTTGATTCCATTTACTTCATGGAATGTATTAAAATCTCTAGATGTGAATTCTCCTCCTTGATCTGATCTTAAACATTTAATTTTCTTACCGGTTTCATTTTCAACCATTGCTTTGAATAGTTTGAACTTCCCAAGTGCTTCTGATTTTTCCTTGAGAAAAGTAACCCAACACATTCTAGAATAATCATCAATAATTAGCATGAAATATCTATCACCTTGTAAGCTTTTAGTTCTAGCCGGACCACATAAATCAGTGTGAATTAAATCAAGAGCATTATTGGATTTTTCTAGAATACTTTTGAAACTAGTTCTAACTTGTTTTCCAAATTGACATTCCTTGCAAATTGTATTCTGAGGTTTCATAATTTTAGATAGATCTCTAACTACCTTAGAAGTACTGATTTTTACCATGCAATCAAAATTTACATGACATAGTCTTTTATGCCATAGCCAACTTTCATCTATATGTGCAATTAAGCATGCCTTTTCACTATTATTCAAATGAAAGATATTACCTCTAGTTTGATTACCGGTTGCAATTTCCAAACCAGTTCTATTCATGATTTTGCATTCTCCATTTTTAAATTGTAACTGAAAACCTTTCTCAACTAATTGACCAACACTTAAAAGATTATGTTTTAATCCTTCAACATAGTAAACATTGTCAATGTTATGTTTACCATCAAGAGATATTGAACCCTTACCTTTGATTGAATAGGCTTTGTCATCTCCAAATCCTACTAAACCTCCATTGTATTCTTGAAAGTTCAAGAATTTGCCTTTGTCTCCAGTCATATGATGTGAGCATCCTGAGTCAATAATCCATTCATCCTTTGATTCAACTTTAGCTGCTAGGGCTTGTTCTACCGGTTGAGCAATAGGTACTAGTTGATCTTCTGTTATAACAACAAAGACCCATCTGTTGTCTATTGGATCCTCATCAGAATCATCAGTCACACCTTCATCGGCAATGTAACAAGATTTATCTTTGTTTTTCTTAAATCTGTATCTCTGATATTCAAGATTAGGTTTGTATGTCCTTCTAGCTCCTTCTCTTAGTCTAGCATGTCTATCAGGGCATCTTGAAGCCATATGACCAATCTTATTGTAGTTAAAACATTTAAAGGGTGCTTTACCTTCATACTTACTTCCAATTGGACCTTTTGACATTTTTCTTGCAAATAGTGCTTCAAGTTCTTCAAGCTCTTCATTCTCCTTCCTAGTTTCTTCAAGTTCTCTTGCATAAAAGGTTCTCCAATCTGATTTGTCAAAAGATGGAGCAGATGATGTTGATGCTTTGAAGGCCAAATCAGTTTTTATAGTAGCAACAGGACCAAATTCCTCAATTTCAAAAGCTGAAAGTTTTCCAATCAATGTATCCCTAGTTACTGATGTATTAGGCATTGTTCTCAACTCATTAATAGCAGTAACCTTCATTTTATATGCTGGTGGAAAACCTCTTAAGATTTTTGAAACAATCTCATCTTCACTCAAGGTTCCTCCACAACATTTGATACCTAAGACAATTTCATTTACTCTTTCCATAAAAGCATAAATTCTTTCATCTTCTTCCATTTTCAGATGTTCATACCTAACTCAGAAGCTTTCAAGTTTTGCAATTTTGACTGTGAAATCCCCTTCATTGAGTGTTTCCAAATGATTCCAAATAGCTTTTGCAGTAGATCTATCAGATAATCCCATGATTGTTGATCTGATAATGCGCTCAAAAGTGCTTCTCTTGCTTTGCAATCATTTTCTTCATCTTTACCTAAAGTAATAGGAGCAAGCTGACCAGCTACAGCAGCAGTATAACCATTCTTAGTAACTTCACAGATGTCTTTACTAGTGCAATTCAGATGTGTCTCCATTCAGATTTTCCATATTCCATAGTTGGTTCCATCAAGTTTAGGACTATCCTTTCTGAAATAATTAGCAGACATTGGATCTCCTCAAGTTGTTAAACTTCCAAAAAAAGAGTGGACTAGGCTCTGATACCAATTGTAGGTCCCAGGGACAACTAAGAGGGGGGGTGAATCAGTTGTCTAATAAATTCAAACCAAAATATTATCAACCAACTTAATGCTTAATACTGGTAAGACAGTTAAATGTGTCGGTAAACAATGTTAACAGGAAATGTTCTACCGGTAAGATTTAATGCATGAAACATAAGCACAAAGTCAACCATAACACATGACACAAATATTTGTACGTGGAAACCCTGTAAGGGAAAAACCATGGTGGGAAACCTTACCCACAATCAGATGATACTACTACAGATAGTAAGTGTACAAAAAGGGGTCTGCACATGCAGAAAGGGCAATAGCCTAGAGCTCACTGCTCAAACACAAATGGGAGTCACACTGACTATAGTTGGATGGTTAAATCCAATGAGAATGTACTGCACAAAATAGCATCTTCACATGCTAGATTTAGTACCGGTGTAATTCTGATATGCTTCTACAAAAACCTAGCTTCACCTTCAAATGATGTCTTCGTGTATACCTCTTCTTAATCTTGCATATACCTTTTTACAATTCTTTTTCGCATTCCACATTTGATCTTACAAATAAGATCTTACATTTATACCATACCCTAAGACCAATTTTAGTAGGTCGGCTCTACAAGATATTACAATAAAACATTTTACAAATAATACAATATCTGATGCAATAACCCATTGAACATGTCACCTTAATGGTTTTATAACAATAATAAATCATCTCCATAGCGTGCCATTCTGATCTAGAAAAGATAAACCTGTCGGTGTAACCCTAGATAACCTGGACCTATTTGCCGATAAAAGCAAATATGCAAATAAGAATATACCAATGATATTAATTCAAGGAAAAGTGTCCATATGATGTCTTCGACATTACCAAGTGTCTTCCATGTCATTGCAGGTACCGGTGAACATTATATCTTGCCGGTGAACCATATACTAGTAACTGTTGCACAGTTTACTGCTTGTCAGTGAATGTTGCTGGATCTCAAAAGTAGGTGTATTTAGCAGGTGTTGACATCAATGACAAAACCATACCAAAATACCAACAAAAAATACTGGTTGCCATGGTTAGCAACATACTATCTTTTGAATGAGACTTCAAAAGATCCTCACTAGCTTTTGCTTGAGCAAATGATGCAATTTGAAGCTTTTGAATTGGAGACAGAGAAGCAAGGTTAATCGGACCTTGAATAAACTTCATATCATCAATGACTTGTTTTCCCTTCATTGTCTCTATAGTGTCTTTTGCCAGAGTCTTGACTTCAATTTTAACCTCAACCTTTTCTTTTCAACATCCTTCTCAGGAATTAGATGATTAACAACAACAACTAGAGGATTTTCAACCTTATCCTTTCCTTCATCTACTTTCCCTCCATCTACATCCTCAACATTATCCTCTAGCAGCTCAACAGTCTAGATTTCTAGGATAGAATTATCATCATCTATCTTCTCGGCTTCCGGATTGACCTGTGATGGCATGTTCTGTTCTCCCGGGTGAGATTATTCTTGACCTTTTTCCCAATTGACTCCATATTTACTATCTAACAAATCTTTTGTCAAAATCTTCTTTGTTTCCTTTGCAACTTCATCAATCTTCCCTAACATGATTTTATTTACTCTGTGCTTACTCCTAATTTCATTCTTTGCTAATTTAAGTAGTTTATCTATCTCTTCAGAAATAACTAAACATAGATTAACTAACACATATTCTTTCAATCTCTCATCCTCCTTATTTGTTTTCTGTCTTGTAGCATCCAAAATTTCATACAAGCTCTTGGGTATGACTATCATTAGTTCAATTAGAGCCTTACTATATAGATTTAGTTATTCTACAGTCGCTTCTTCCAAAGTTCTTTTCTGGATTCATCAAAATTGTCATACCATTCTGCTAATGGCTTAAGGTTACCATTCTTAACAACTTCATTTACAATTTCACTGAAAGATATGGGAGGCTTAACTTTAAGCTTACCTTTCTTCAATGCCTCATCAACTTCAGATGTCTTAGGTTTCTTACCAAGTTTGGCTCTATCGGATGGTTTTTCTTTTGTAACTTTGGTGGCTTTAATAGCTTTAGCCTTCATGTCCTTTATAGTTTTATCTAATTTGGTTTCTTCATCATCAATAGTCTCAAATCTAATTGTCTTCCTATTCTTCTCACCACCATCGGATGGCTTGACTGAATATTTTGGATTTCTTTTTGGCTTTGTAGGGTTAGAGGAGGGAGTTGTGCTTCTAGATTTCTTTGGCTTAGGCTTAGACGGTTCCACTTTAGATTCCTTCTTCACAGTCTGCTCCTCAGAGAGAATATTTTCCTCTCTAGCTTTCCAGACCACTTCCTTTGTTATCCCCATGCTCTCTACAAGAGACTCTACCTCCTTCCTTACCTTCTTTTGGATCACTGATTTCTTAAACTACTGATGAAGTTTTAAACTCTTCTCCTTGTATCTTCCAAACCTCTCCTTATCAAGGTCCACCAGTTTACTCAACATATGTTGTGCATACAGTTCCAAAATTTTTTCTTTGACCTCATAGACATTGGCATAATTTATACCATTTGGGGCTCTACAACTTCCATCAAACATTGACCTATGTGTACCATAAAGCAGATGGTGTCTGGATATTTTTCTATAATAGATTTAGGGATTCTTTCCCTCTCATGCATTTCCTTCTGGAAGTTTTTGAGGTAACCCCATAGATTCTTATTTCAGACCTTGGAGTCAACGGAATTGAATTGTTATTCCCAGATCTGAACTCCTATAGACCTATCAAAGGCCCACTACACTTTCCCAACACCCAAAATCTCATTCATGAAGTAGAAAACTATGCATAGAATCAGGGTTCCGAACTTGAAAAGAGGTTTCTTATTTTCTTTGATCTTCTTTATATTCTTAATAAGATCACTCCAGAGCAACTCACAAAGATCATACTTCTTGTTTTCTCTCATCATATCATAAGCAACATATATAAAAGTACCAAATATGGAATTTTCTTTGCTAGAATAATATATCTTATAGCCAATGACCATTTATGCAAACCTAATATCATGCTCCAGGATGTCGTTGATTATCATCACTCATTTATCAAATTTTGACCTTGTTGAATTAGTCATAATGTCATTCTTTATAGCCTTCAAGGATGGTAGTTCTCCAGATGTACATAATCTAGTTACAGCTTGAACAACTGTCTTGGTGATCTTGTGGGGCTTGTCCAAACATATGAATTCATTGTGTACTTGGCTCAATATGAACCAAATCCATTCCTATTCATAGAATATTGGAAACCTAACACACTACACATAACCCTTGTTTTCTAATTCTTGAAATTCTAGTTTCAACATCAAACTCTTATCAAATAGTTTATTATTGTATAGATTCAACATTGCAAGCTTCCCAATTCCTCAATGGGACAGTGCATGTAAACCCTAATGTCTTGAATGTGTAGTACTCCATAGGGCACTGATGAAAACACACTCTTAGGATCATCTTCCATAGAGATGAAGGGATGATCCTTGAAGTTAGGTCATTCATGCTAAGTGATTTCAACAACCAAAGGAGTTGTAGTACCAAATGCAACCATATTACCAATTCCAAATTTCAAACTTCAATTGAAAAGGGGTTTCACTGTTAAATAATTTTGAATCGGATGCAAGATCACACATGAAATCTGGATATCGCTCAAAATATTTGTGAATTCTCCTTTACTAAACCCTTCTACTCTCTCTCTCTTTGAATGCAAAGTGACAAATGAAGTGATTAAGTCACTTTTTATTCACCACAAACCTAACTTTTCATCGCAATAAATGCACTTAACCCTAATACTCCTAGATACTCTGCATTTCACAAAGATATTTTGTGGACCTTCAAATCTGCTTGAAATCTTCTAGAAATTCATCATAAATATCTTTGATCATCACATACACTTTTTTAACCCACCGGAATCAGGGACAAATCTCAAACAGGAGGTTTGTAATCTTATCATGAAATCCTATTTCTGCACTAACTAGCCATATGACCAAATTTATTGAAAATAAAGAAGTTACCATTAAATTTGTGAGCATTAGGCTTCCTTACTGAAGGCCTTCTTGGGTTGTTCTTCTATTGTGTTGATTTGGAGCTTTCACCTTTCTCAAATCCAAGATGATGAGTATCATTAGGATTCTTCTGGCATGCAAGCATCTCATCTAGCTTGGTTGAACTAATCTATAACTTCTCCTTATACTTATTTGCAACATCAAGATCATAACTAATAAGAATGATCTTCCTTTCAAGATCTTCCTCATGTTGTCTAGAGTCTTGCAGGTCAATCTTCAGTTGTCCATTCTCACTCTCAAGTCTGCAACATTCTTTAGTTTTTTCTTTCAGGTACTGAGCAAGCTTCTCCTCATTCTTCTTCCTTTCCTCAATCTCTTTTGTCAATCTCATCACAATGGCTTCCATCTCATTCTTCTAGATTGTATTAGCTCTAGCAAGTATATCACATTCTTTTTTCTTTTCCTTTAAGGCTTCTTCATCAATACTTTGACTTTATTTTTCCTTAAGCTAATCAACAAGATCCTTTCTCTTCTTCCTTGACTTGTTTAGTTGATCCTTTAATGTTTCAATGAATTTCTCGACATCTTTAAGGTTTACTTTCACTTGCTAGACCTCAACTTGGGCTTGATCAAGATCCTCAAGTGCTACAACAAGTTGCTTCTTCAAACTACCAAAATCCATTGATTCACTTTCCTGAATCCTCCTAAAGTTGTTAGGTTTCTTTCAAGGAACTAGGCTCTAATACCAATTGTTGGAATCAATGAACATTGAGAGGGAGGGGGGGTGAATTAGTGTTCTGCAATTTTTAACATTCTTAATCTATCCTTTAAACCACTTGATGCAAAAGAATAAAAGTAAAGTGCAAAAACACAAAGCAAACAACAATATCACCATAACACCAGGACTCTTACGTAGAAACCATGCTAAGGGAAAACCATAGTGGGATTAGAACCCACAATATTAATATACCATGTTATATGTATAATAATATTACATGAGGGTAATGCACATGCATTCAAGCACACCACTCAAATTATAATAAGGGCTACAACCCCAGAAGGCTCATTGCCTTACAAAATGATTACACATAATAATTGGAATGTCTGAACTGATAAATAAAATCTACATATTCTAGAAATAGTTTCGGTTAAGCACAAAATACTCTGAGCTGCAACATTGTTATATTCTGATATTTTATTGTATTTCAGAGCACAAATCCTTCAATTACACACTTGAAATTGCACACAATCACTCATACACACACCACACATAACCATCAATCTTCTAAATGATCATATCAATTGGTCTTATATATCCGCAACATCAAATTAGGTCTTCATCAAGTCAGCCCAAAAATGCATAACATGCAAAATGAAATATGCTACCCAAGTCAGCTCAATCTAATACAAAACAATCATGCAGACCTAAAAAAAAATCCACATGCTTCCCACATGTCGAATCAACATCCTTTAACATGCAAACAATTTCCAAAATCACGCCACATGATTTGCACAATGAATCTTCACACATTATTGTTGATAAGCATTGTTCTAACAGAAAACCTATCTACTGGATCTTCCAACTCACTCAACACTGAACACCAAAGGCCATAAATAGGGAATAAGGCATATTACACATCCACAATGCATCTATGAGATCCAAAACATAAAATACTTGCCACAAATGAATTGCCAATCAAAACACTATACACTCTGTCGGATGACCTTTTCTACTCACCAGACCTCACTGAACCCAATCAGTCTTCCCATATGAATGAATTGTGAATTGTAGAATGGATATATTGCTAAATTTTCCATCAATGACAACATCTAAACATCAATGTAGTGTCTCTTGCCAACAAAAAAATCAAACTTGAAAAATTTCACCAATAAATACCTTTTTCACCGGATAAGGATTTTACACAGGAAATCTTCTTGTGGCTTTGATCTCTTCTCTTCTTCTCTTTGAATACAAAGTGATAAATGAAGTGATTAAGTCACTTTTTATCTTCCTCAAACATAATTTTTTGGTGAAATAAATGCACTCTGCGCTAGTCTTCAAGATACTCAGCTTTTCGAGAATAATTCACCAAATTTATCTGCAGATCTTCATTGGAGCTCAAAGTCTTCTAGAAATCCTTTCAAAACATCTATAATCATCAAATTCAACTTCTTCAACCTATTAAAATCAGGCATAGATCTCAAATAGGTGGTTTATAAGATTTTCATGAAAACTCCCCCAAGGCTGGGTTCCTTAGCTTAGTTATTGGATGAAGTTCCAGCACCAGAACCAGGTGCAGACCCACTTCTTGCTTTTGAATCAGTCTTCTTAACCCATGTCTTCTTTGTCTGATCTTTGATCTCTTCAACTTTCACTTTTCCTTTCTCATCTCCCTTCACATTCTTGTTCTTTTCTGCCGGACCATTCCTTTTCATATTTCAGCTTCTGCAATATCTTGCAATGTGACTGGATTTGTTGCAATTGTAGAAAACAACATTTCTCTAACTAGGCCTAAAGTTTCCTTGATTTCTTATTGATCTGCATTGATTAGAAACATTTCCAAATCCACCTCATGCATAACATCTGCTATTACTCTTATTTGGAAAGTTATTCATCATACATCTACATTCATTTGACATATGCCCATACTTGTTACATTTATAATATTGATCGAAGAAAGATGGACTATTTTGATTCATTCTATTTCTGCATTGACTAGCCATATGACCAAATTTATTGCAAATAAAATAATTACCATTAAACTTATGACCACTAGGCTACCTTACTGAAGACCTTTTAGCTTTGTTCCTTTGATATTGAGACTTAGGAATGCTTTGACCAAATCTGAAGCCTTCACCTTTTTCAAATCCAAGTCCTTGCTTGTCATCTCCACTCTTCTAGCTTCCAAGCATTTCATCAAGCTTAGCTAAGATAATATTGAACTTCTCCTTGTACTCATTTGCAGTAGCAAGTTCAATTCTAAGAATGATAATTTGTCTGTCAATCTCTTACTCATTGTTCTTGGATTGTAGTAGTTCAAAATTTAACTAATTATTTTCATAGTTGAGTCTGCATCATTCATCAGATCTTTCTTTCAGGGATTGATTAAGGCTCTCTTTACTTCAATCTCCTTTGTCAACCTCATCACTATAGATTCCATCTCATTCTTTTGAACTGTATTATCCCTAGCAAGTTTCTCACACTCTTACATCTTCTCCTTCAAGGCTTGGTCATAAATGCTTTGGCTCTCTTTCTCCTTCAGCTTATCAAAAATTTCCTTTCTCTTCTTTCTTGACTTGTTCAATTGATCCTTTAATGACTGGATGAAGTTTTTAGCATCTTCTTTCATTTGTCAGACCTCAGCTTGGGCTTGATCAAGATCCTCAAGTGCCACAATAAGAAGATGTTGAATACTACCAAAATCCATTGGTTCACCTTCCCAGATCCTCCTCAAGTTGTTAAGCTTCTTTTTAGGAAGTAGGCTCTGATACCAATTGTTGGAATCAAGGAACACTAAGAGGGGGGTGAATTAATGTTCTGTAATCTTTAATATTATTAATATGATTCTTCAACCATCTAATGTAAATCAACAAAAGAAGGATGTAGACACATAAAGTAAATATCCACAACACCATAACATCAGATTTATATGTGGAAAACCCGATTAAAGGAAAAACCATAGTGGGATTGAGACCCATAATATTAATATTCTCTATTAGAAGTATAGAAATATTACATAAGGGGAATGCACATGCAATTAGGCTCACTACTCAAATTACAATAAGGGATACAACCTTAAAAGGCTCACTGCCTTACAAAATGATTACAAAAGATAACTAGAATATCTGAACTGATAAATATAATCTACAAATGCCAAAATATAGATCTGGTGAAGCACAAAGTACACTGCTCTACTACACTACTCTGTTCTACTATTCTTCTATATTCCAGAGTACCAATCATTTACTTGTGCATGTGAAATTGTGCACAATCACTCACAAATACTTTCCACAAAACCATCGATATCAAAAATGACAATATAAATCACTCTTATATATCTGCAACATCAAATTAGGTCTTCTACATGTTGGCCCAAAAATGCATAACACACAAATGAAATGTGTATACTTAGTCAGCTCAATCTGAACTCCTAAAAAATTATGCAAACCAAAAATAATTGCCCACATGCTTCCCATATTTCAGCTGACCATCCTTGAACACAAAAACAACCACCAAAACTGATCCACATAATTTGTACAATGATTATCCACACGAGACTATTGATGAACACTGTTGTATCCAAAAACCTATATGCTAAACCTTCTAACTTTCTCAACAATCATCATCAGAGGCTAAGATCATGGAATAAGGTACTAGATACATTTATTTGACTTCCCTTAGCTCCACAACATAGACCAAAATGCTAACCTCTGTCAGATGCCCTATTCTAGTTGACCGAACTTAACCAAATTTTCATTTCGTCTTTTGGTAGGATTAGATCACACACTATGGATAGAATCTCTAACTTGGGTTACCATTAGTGACAACATTTCATGCCCAGTGTAGTATCTCTTTCCAACAATCTCACCCTTTGGCATTAATGGCAACACTTAGTGAAAAATGACTAAGTGTCAGAATCAATACCAATATATGTACACTGCAAAACTTAGAATATGCTCATTTTTTAACTTTCAAGACTAATGTGTCAGATTTAATATATTAAATGATTTAAACATTCCAACATTTAAACTTAATGCAGTTGTATGATTCATTGATGGAGAGAATATGTATAGCTAATTAATAGGTGATATGAAATATTATGTTTTTTATTACGGAAAAAATAGGTTTTGAAGGGACCCCGAAACCCTTTACAAAGGAACCATAAAAGATAAAAGCATTAAGAAACTAAACGGGATAGACAGCGAAAAAACCAGCAAAGTACTGGACAAAAGCCAACACAAAAGTCCAACACTATTAGCAAAAATAGAAAAAAGACAAATTACATTATGTTTTTAAGGGGGTTAGCCAATTTCTCCCTAATCCCTTGCATTTCTTTGATATTCTCCCTAAGAATTGGGATTTCCTTTGAAGAAGCCAAGGAAACCTTTTTCAAGCTCACCTTGGTCCTTTTAGCCACACCTCCAGGAGCATTATCCACATTCCCAGCCTCAGTAGTAGCCTCTTCAGCATCAAGGTCCATAATAGACTTGGTAGGGTTGGGACCATCAAGGTATTTGGCTATTTCCTCCATGTTCCTGGTCGCAGAGTTGAGGATCTCTAGTATCAAAATCAAGAAGTTCTTCATGGTAGCTTTCCCTTCCTCC
The DNA here is from genome assembly GCF_030272615.1 of Cryptomeria japonica. Lineage (NCBI taxonomy): Eukaryota > Viridiplantae > Streptophyta > Pinopsida > Cupressales > Cupressaceae > Cryptomeria > Cryptomeria japonica. The sequence continues at coordinate 572,503,850 of NC_081408.1, forward strand.
AGCTTGCTGATCTGAACTTCCAAATTCTCCACCTTTTCATCCATTTCCTTTTTCCATTACTCCAGGTTGCATTCACCTTTCTATCCTTTCTCTTCCTGATGTTTAGCCTTTTCTTTCATTTTATTAATTCTTTCATAAACCCATCTATCGAAACCCAGATGAGCATCAGACTAGTTCTTAAGCTTATCCAGGATAAGCGTACCAGTGTTTATCTCATCACCAACTCTATCCTTTTCCATTCTTGTATCATCCTTATCCTTGTTCAGATTTGTTTCCATTTCCTTGTCCTCCTATTTTTTCTGGTTATCCGGCTTCTCCATGGGCTGGTTGTTGAGATCACCAGGGCTTGCACTATGGGTAGGTTCCTCCTTATTACCCTCATCCTCTTCTTGATTTTCCTTCTCATTACCACTATCCATTCTGGATGTTTCCTTGACCGAGCTTTTTTGATCAGAAACTTCCTCTTCTCCTCCTTCCTCTTCCCCTACTTCCTCATCTTTCCATCTCTCCACCCTATCAATATCATCACTCTCCATATCACTACCTTCTTTTCCCATATACTCAGGATCAACCTCCACATCCTTAAGTTTATGGCTCAAATCCGTGTCCTCCACATTTTTCTCCGCAGAGCCTTTTTTAGCCTTTTTACTCTGTTTCTACTCATCCTTGCTGGGCCCAGAATCTTCACTTTTCCTCTTGCCTTTTCCCGGGGACACAGATAGCCTTTTGTTTTCCTGAATCGCCAAAATCTTACAATGCTCATAAATGAGCAAAATAAGACCATAATGTAGCACAAGAGAAGATGGATTCTTACTATTCTTGTTCAACGACTGCGACAGGGACCTGAAAAGGTAATAAGAAAGAGACACCCTTTTCTCATGCCTAAAGTGGTTCAAAAGCACAAAGTGATAGGTATGGACCCTAGTGAAGCGTCCCTCTAGAGTGATATACTCCATAATGGCATTAAGCACAAAACCCCAAATTTTTTTAATGTTAGACGCATCATAATACCACCCAAACGCTTTGCCTAATTTATTACTCTCCTTATCTTTGCTCGAAAAGAGCTTCACAACATTATTGGAGACTTTCAGGTCCCTAAAGAAGTTGAGGCCAGTATGGGGCATACCTATGACTGTAAAGATGAGGTCCATGTCCAGCTTGAATTTGACACCATAGATTTTGAAAGTGCCATTTTCTAGTTTTTAGTCACTCTAGTAACCACCAAGTTAACTCTACTTTTGTCATAATCCACTAGTTTTTCCATGAACGGCATCATAAAACCCTTCTACAGCTTCATCCAGACCTTGGGCATCTCCTGCCATCTAGAAAGGTTATCAGGTTCCTCTCTTCTAAGGTCACTTCCCATTCTTGAATTCATTCTGCAATTTTTTCTGCTTCAACAAATTCAAAGGAGCTTCCAGATGACACTCGGACAGTTGAAAATAAGCTCCCACAAAGCATGCGAATTTTTAATATTCTTATTTAAAAGCCCTTCTGACAAGATATCATCTCATTTTTAAAGTTTTGATGTTTAATCATTAATACAACCATGATTAAAATGCAATCTTTCTTTCCCCATAATTTCGTCCTTTCTAATGAGGTCTTTAATATTGAACTCAATATTATCTTCACCATTCCATATACTTTGTTTTTTGGATATAATGCCAAGGTTACCAAGACCGTCTGTGATGACATTCTTTTCCCTAAATGCATGCTCAATAATAATAGATTTCAAACTAGTAATAATTTCTCTAGCCTTAAAATGATATTTTTGATGGACCACGAAGGCTCAGCTTCACCCTTTAGGCATTTAATAATATTAAGAGAATATTCCTCCAACCATAATTTGTCATGATTGAGATTTTTAGCAATAATCAGAGTATTAAGGGTAGCTAAAACTTCAGCATAATGGCTCTTTTGGTTACCCAAAGGACCAATAACAACCACAAGACAACCTCCACCAAAATTCTTGACAATTCCCTCATATCCAACATTGCCAGGATTTTCCGTAGATGCCCCATCAAAATTGGCCTTGATCCATACTGGGGAGGAAAGATCCATAAAAGACCTTCTCTACCTTTATCCTTTCTATTTTTTCTATTGGAAAGGTTCCATCTTTCATTAAAATCTTCCTTAGCAAATATTCCAGTATCAATGCCATATAAGCAATCATGGATCCCTCTATAAATTTTATCCACCACCACTTTAGGGTTCACACTTTTTTCCCTAAAAAACCTATTGTTACGCTCCTTCCAGATGTTCCAGGTGAAAATGGGGAGAATAATTTTCCAAATCTCAATATTTTTAGAATTAGAGCTAGGGAAAAACCATTGCTGCCATAACTCTTCCAGTGAGTTCGGGAAAACCCATCTAAACTTCTACTTATTAAGAATTATTTTCCAAATATCCTGAATGAAAGTGCACTGGTAGAGGATATGGTAGGCAGACTCCTCCTCCCTACAGCAAAGAGAGCACCTGTTAGGAAAAACAAATCCACGCTTATGGAGATTATCAAGGGTTAGCACCTTATTTTGGATAAAGATCCAAAAGAAGATATTAATTTTGGGAGTCAAATTATTCATCCACACTTTCGCCCATAGAGGAATCTCATCTAGAACTTTGTAATGTATAGAGATAGCTAAAGAAACAGAATATTGCCCATCAGAAGTTTCCTTTGAAATCATATAATCCTCAAAATGCTCCATGAAGATTTTGGAAGAGAGCAAGGTCTCCAAAAATCTTAGGCCCGGACAAACCTAGCTAAACTCAATCCACTTACCATTTCTCCAATAGTCCCTAACAAGGTCTCCATACCTACTTTTAAACCAGTCTTTCCATTCATTAAGAATGGGGATTTCCTCCAGTAGTTTATCCATTAGCCATCTGTCCTCCCAGAATTTGATAATTCTCCAATTACCCAGTTTCCACTTTCTTCCAGTAGCAGCCCAGACTTTAGCCATTTGAAAAACATTCCAAACAACAGAGCCATCCACAAGGAAGGAATTATCCATAAATTCTTCATTAGACGGTTGCATATGAAGGTATTTCTTTTTCCAAATGGAATTCCATTCCCTTTCCTCCCTTTTCATTCTCCAAGTTTGTTTAGCTAACAACGCATTGTTCATAGTCATAATGTTCCTTATTCCCAAGCCCCCAAAAGCCTTAGGAGTGCAACTATTATTCCAGGCAATAAGGGGGATTCTATTTTTATCTTCCAAAATGACCATAAGAATTTTTTTTGTATTCTTTCAATGGCCTCAACAAACTTCCTGGGGATCTTAAACAGAATAAGGGCATAGATAGGTATATTTTGAAGAGTAGCCTTAAGCATCGTCACCTTACCTACTTGGCTGAGGAGGGCTCCCTTCCACCCAGCTAGTTTGGAATTAAATCTATCAACCAACTTCATCTAGAATTTCTCTAAAGGCTTTAAGCATAGAGGGAGACCTAGATAAGTAGAATGAAACTCTGCAATTTTACATCCAAGGATCCTTTCAATCCTTCTTTGTCTATCCATAGGGGTATTGATGAAGAACAAATAACTCTTATCCCAATTTATTTTTTGCCTAGAAGCAACTTCATAGGAATCCATGACAATCTTCATATTTCTAGCTTCTCTTATGGTAGCTTCTCCCATGGTAATAGAGTCATCTACAAACTATTCATGAGTACAGGTTAAGTTGGATGAGGAAGGCTTAAGGCCTTTGAGTTTCCCTACCTCCACACTTATCATAATAAATCTACCCAAACTTTCTGCCAAGATAGTAAACAAGATAGGAGAGATAGGATCCTCCTGTCTTAGGCCTCTAGAACTTTTGAAAAAACTGGAGGGAGATCCGTTAATAATAACAGCAGAAGAGGTCGTACTAGTCAGCTGAGAATTAGCTGAATCACTTTTTCCCCAAACCCAAAAGCTTTCATAATTCTCAAAAGGAATTACCAATTCACTCTGTCATAGGCCTTGGACATATCCAGCTTCGGAAAAAAGCCCTATTTTTTAGCGGCAATTATAGAATGAATGTTCTCATGAACCGAAATGATGGAATCTAGAATCTGTCTACTAGGGACAACCATTTTGTTGGGCAAAAATTATGTGAGGAAGGATATCCAACATTCTAGAAGTGAGCACCTTAGCTATTGTCTTGTAAAAATAATTACAAAGATGAATAGGTCTAAACTTATTGAGAGAATCAACTCCAAGGATCTTAGGGATGAGGACAATAAAGGTAGCATTGAGTTCTTTGAGAAGCCATCTAGACCCAAAGAATTCTTTAACACCATTACAAATGTCATTCTCCACAATATTCCAAAAATTTTGAAAGAAGAACATAGGGAATCCGTCCAGACCAGGAGACTTGTCTCGAAGAAAGGAAAAACTACCTTTTTGATCTCGTGATTTGAAGGGATCCTAGAAAGATTTTTGTTGTCATCCTCATTCAAAATGGTAGGGATAGCTTGAGCAAGAAGGTCTTGATTTCTGATATCCAGAGAATCCTCACCACCCAAAATATTACTAAAGAAATCCACAGCTTCCTTTCTAATTTCATCTTCATCCAACAGAATACCCCTATTACTAGATAAACTAGAGATTATGTTGGCCACCCTATGCTTAAGAGCAGTCACGTGGAAAAACCGGGTATTTTTATCACCTTCCTTCAAATATAACGCTCTTGATCTTTGTCTCCAAAAGGTTTCTTCATTAGAGATAATCTCATGGTATTTGGAAAGCAACCCATTTTCAGAATTCCTCAAATCCTTAGAAAGGCCTTCCACTTGAATTTTATCTTGAACTTCTTTAATATCTATCTTAATAGTGGCTTTCATTTTGAAGATATCTCCAAAAGTCTCTTTATTCTAGATTTTGACTTTGGCTTTGATAATATTAAGCTTTTTGGCCACTCTGAATAAAGCAGTACCCTCAACCTCTGAATTCCACCACTCATAAACAAAGTTTTCTAGAGAGGGATGGGATAACCAGACTTTTTCAAATCTAAACAAAAAATTACATTTTGAGGAAGTAGGATTGGTAGTGAAAGAGATAGGATAATGATGAGAACCAATCTTAATGATAGAAGCTAGAGAACAATTATACTTAGAGAGCCAATCGGGGGAGATCAGGGATCTATCCAACCTAACTTTAATGAGATTAGGGCCAGATCTTCTATTGGTCTAGGTATAATTCATCCCTCTGAGATCCACGTCCATCAAAGCTTGATCATTGATAAAGTCCATGAGATCTTGTCTTCCATCTAACTTCAAAGGAAGGCCTCCCATATTTTCATCCTCTTTTAATGGAGTATTAAAATCTCCCATAATCATCCAACTTTTATCTGAAAAACTTTGTCTCTCTTCTGCCAGACTCCTCCATAATTTATCTCTTCTAGCTTTAGTATTAGGCGCATATATATTAGAGATAACCCAGACAAAGTTATCCCTAATATGCTCAAGCAAAACTAAGGGTCCTGAAATATTATGTTATATAACCATTAGTTATGCATTTTAATTTTAAAGTGCACACATAAATATTGAGTCTCACATATGAAATACCAATATACTAAGAGAACACTTTTTATTAAATCTAATATACATATTTTACACCCTAAATATACTTCATCAATAACAAATAAATTACAAAATAATGTTATCTTAAGTATGATTTATAAGTATCTTTATTAAATTTTTAATTTATTTATTTATTTATAAGTAGTTTTAAATTGTAATTATAATAAAATAATAGCAATTTAATACTTGGAAAATATTCTTACAAATTATTATTATATCATGAAAAAATGCAAGATTTGATGTTATTCATATAGTAATAGTATATTTGGCATGTTCAATGTTCATTTAATCAATAAAATGAGTTGCAATAAAATTTACCGGTCATCAACAAATATTATGAAAGAATCCCTACAATGGGTCCATGACATAACCCAAACACCTCTCATAGACATTGCCTAAGGTATTACAAAAAAATTACCATGATAACATAAGAACTTTAGAAGTAATTCTACAATGTATCCTTTTGGAAAATATATTGTCTAAGACCACACAATGCAAAATGGACACTCTTTAAAATACCTCAATTACACATTATCAATAATCATGATAGACAACAAAGCATTCAATATAAAATTGAAGGTGAGTTCAAAGTACTCAAACACCCTTGGGAATTTGAAGAAAGATAGAAGCCCTACCAAATCATGGATCATGCAACTCACAACATCATAGTCAATAAATAAAGATAAAAAAGCTTTCTAGAGTTATATTTACTAACATATTTAGGTTCCCACTTTTGTTGGAGTTGGTCTCTAGACTCCATATCTCCCAAAAATCACCTAGAGTAAAAGATCTATCACACATAAAGAAATATAGCAAGACTATGGAGGCCAAAAGAAAAACTGATATAGAAAGATAAATTGTATCAACTATCTCAATAACTAAATATTTTAATGAGAAATAATGTTACAAAGTATTTTCCCCATTAATGGGTCTAGGAAGGTTAATGACCCTATCAATCTTAGGGATGAAGTTTGATTGGTTGCCTAGAAAGTGAGCTAGATCAAAATAAACTTTAATGGTGCCTCAATGGGCAATCCAAGACCAAGTCATGTTGGGTGTGTTGCCAAAGACCATTAAGATCATATATTGGGGGAAAAGAGAGTGTCATTAGAGGTGGCTATTAATAACTTGGATGAATTTCGGGTGGCCCTACTAGAACTTGAATTGGGCCTAGAATTGAAGGTAGATAAAGTGTATTTAAAGGGCGATTCCATCAACACCATCAATGCTATTTGACAAAATCAGACCCCAAATTGGAAGCTCAATAGATGACTAAATCCAATCATAACTTTGATTGAGAAATTCTCAAAATTTATGCTCACGCATGTGTATAGGGAGGATAGCACACTGACGGATGAGATTTACAAGAATGTTGCTAGTGGGAACTAAGGAATGGTGCTAGAAGAAGGAAAACTAAGGTATAATTTGAAGAGAAACTGGTTTGACTATCAAGAGAAAGGATATTGTGAATTGGCAAGAATTGAAGAGAGGGTAGGATGGAGGAATTAAAAGGATAATATGGGGTCTTTTGTGACAAATGAAAAGGATGAAGATGTGGCACCCCAGATAAATTCAAATTATATTTCCATTATGATTAGCAATACGGTCATTGAAGAAATCATGTGAAATATCCTGAGAATAGATAGTCAAGGTCAATTGGTAGATTGGGAAAGATCCACCCAAATAGTAGAAATTATTAATATAAAAGTAAATAATCTATCATGATGATGACACAAGGAATGCACTTATAAATGGGTGGTGGTAGTGGTAGATGCGTCACTTTGAGTTGCCTAATTTTGTGAATTGAGAGAAGAAGAAATAGACACTCTAATTCTTCTTGAGTCATCCAAATGGTAGATCTCCTTCTTGGGGGAGGTGTTTGATAAAAAGGGCAGCGGCTATACTCGCCATGATCCACCCCTTGGTCATTCATGTTGTGAAGACTATCCTTGTGAATGATTTTATCATGGCCTTTCATCATCATGGGGTGAATACAGATTTGACTACTATAATTTTCTTCATGGTTCTAAGTGTAGGGGAGTTGAAAGATGGAGCTAAGGTTTTATGCCAAAACATTTTAAGCATGCCTTCCTCGTCAAGATTGATGCAGTTCTAGACAATGCAGATGGAAATTTGCACATTTTGATGCCACATAATTACCATGGGGGCTTCACTTACTGAACCTAGGTTATATCATGTGTGTTCATCACAAACTAAAGAATCCCCCTATTTTCAAAAAATATTGTCCTAAATTCTTTTTTTGTCACCCCCTCACAATACACATCCCAAATTAAAACCCCCCTATTTTCACTAGATAGGAAATATATTAAGATTTTTTTTTAGGATATTAGAACCCCCAATATGAACACACATGATATGATATTGCCTAGCCAATGAAGCCTCATATGATAATTACTATATGTGGAAAGACAAGGGTGGGGAGGTGAAGAAATTCCCCCTTATTAGCACCCTAAAGCCAAATATTATGATTGAATGTTGGGAGGAAATGAGTAGGAGCATTATATTTCAACAGATGTTGAATGAGATAAGGATGGTTATGAAGAAAGGCTAGGTGAAGGAATACATGCACAAGGAGAGATTGTTGGAGGAGAACGAGGGAGAGACAGATGTGGACCTGGATTTTGGGGCATTGATACTAGAAGAGGAATGGGATGTAAAACACTATGGCTCATGAATCTTGTGGCCTAGAATGCCATGTGGTGGCTAGAGCCTTTAAAATTAAAATGTTGAAAGATGATGATTAGCATGGTGGCCTACGTGGTTTGTGTTTTTTGGCATCTTATTTGTCTCTCGTAATGAATCAATAGTTTTATGTTGTAAACTGATACTGTATATATGGTGAAAATGGATAATTAAAAACAACAATATTGAAAGACTAACAAGGATCCAAGGATGTAGCTAGTTTTGTTGGGCGTTTTTGCTGATTTTTACCCATAACTATGCTGATTTTTTGGCATTTTGTCTTTTCTTGTTGCTTAATGTTGTTATATTTTAAGGAACTTTTGTAAAGGGTTTTGGGATCCCTTCAAAACCTGCTTTTCCCATAATAAAAAACAAGGATCCAACCATGAAACCCTAGCCTAGCAATGAAAGCAATCCACCATACACAAATGAAGATACCTAAGACCATGCAAATAAACAAAATAAACCATATATACCATTAAAATGTCTAGTAGGGTTTCAATCTCCATTGATCTTTTTTGATATATTCGCTCTCAGATTTTATGTGTGCACAAGAGCTCAACAAAGAACACAAATGTGGTTGATAGCTTGGTTGCAAGAAGGCTTGATTGCATAAGAGATTTGACAATTAGATGATTAGACAATTAGGGTTGATAATGAAATATAGTATCCTCTTATATAGAAGAAACTTTAGGAAACAAAGGGATAAGATTAAAAGGTGTAAAGATAAATGGTCGACTAGGATTAAAGGGTGGGTAAAAGAAATAATTAAATGATAAAAGGGGCAGGTAAGAGAAGAATTAAGAGATGAATGGCATGTGTCATGGGTAGAAAAGGCTAATGAAATAATTACATAAATAAAGATTTATTTAATTAATAGAAGACTTAGGATAAAATAATTAAATAAATAAAATATTTATTAAATTAGATAGGACAATTTTAGGTGTCTACATTTTGCTGCTCTTTAAGACAATACAGCTTGTCATGTTGGCTCAAAGAAGATAAGATAAACCTATACAAATTTTCCCCATGATGGGAATGATCTTCCCCCTCAAGAGATTGGATGAAAATGTTTGAAAATATCATAGACAATCTCTTGATAAGAAAGAAAGGGTGGAAAGGATTGACAAGATAGGGTAACAAGGTCACACAGGAAAAAGACTGACATGGGAGACTAGGGTTAACTAACCTATATGATAGAGCCATAAGGAAAACATCCTCATTTGCATCCACACACCTAAGAGATCAAAGTACAGAGAGAGAGATTAGTGCAATCAGAGCAATCAATGATGATGGATAGAGTTCACAGATTCGATCAAGTTTGGCAATATCAGAGACCAAATGATATGGGTGAGTCGGTAAGTACCTTAAAGCCTCTTTATACATTTTTGTATTTATTATTGTCATTAATGCATTTTAGGGTAGATAAAAAAAAACATGAAATTAGTGTTTGTACTAGGAATGTGTCTAGGTAGGATAGTCATGTTTAGGTTAGATATGGTTACATTTATGAATTTAATCACATCTATGTTTAGTAAGGACACATCTATGTGTAGAAGGAACATTTGTGTAGGTTAGTGGCACATCTATTATGTTTAGGCATGTATAGGGAAAGAAAGCACGTTTGGGTTGATGAAAACCACGTCTGCATTGTAAAAATGTGTTTGTGTCTAAGTGGGTGCAAATCAGCAGTTCTATGATGAACATACACTATCGATTGGATAAGCTGCTTAGAGGATACACTCAAGAAAGTGTCGCTGAGAAGACAAACTGAGATATAGGATAGAATTGATAATTTTGTGATGAACATATGTTGCAAATTGGATAAGTTGTTGAGAGGATACACTCAAGTAGGACCTCTAAATAAGATCAAGTTTAATATGATGAACTTATACACTAGGATACAACACCATGTGATAAACATAAGCACTAGGATAGGAGTAGCACTATGTGATAGACATAAGTACCACTAGATTTGATATGATTGGTTTGGTTGGATGCAGGAGTACTTTCCCCAGATAGAGGCACGAGAGAGATTCCTTGTGACACGGAGGTTGCGACTACATTTGACCTTTGAGAAGCGAGCAGCTATCAAGGGTATGGGATTGAGACACATCATGTATTTTCTTGAGATTTGGGTGAACACAAGACTGTTAACTTCTTTGGTGAAAAGATGGTCCTCCAGGGTTTACAGGAGGGGATAGATGAGATGATCTAGGGTCTAGTCCTTTGGGAGCTCAGATTCCTTTGAGGCTAGCTAGCTCTGAGGGAGGGAGTTCATCATAGCTCTCTTGGATCCTATTTTGTATCAGTTTTTGTATGATTATGTAGACACCTTTGGGTGATTTTTTAGCCATATGAGATATTTTGACATCGTTGTAGCATGACACATTATTTTTTGATATATATATGAGATGACTCATTCCTTGTGGCAGTTATATGCATGTGTACTATGTGATATTCTATATGCTTTATGATGATTTTTTGTTGCTTATGATATGAATGCAAAACATATTCATGATGCTATGAAATATTTTTTGTTCTTTTATGTTTTATGTGCTTATATATGAGAATGCAAATGTGAATGTACTATATGTAGATGGATTTATGACTATTAACATGCTATGATTATTTACATGATGAGAATATATGATATGTGCAGGATGTGATGCAATTGTGATATCTATATGTATGTATAAAATGAGATATTCTAACATGTAATGATGCAGGTGAATGAAATGCAAATATTTTTGGCACGTCGTTATACTCAATCATGTGATAGCGGGTTACATGGACTCGAGAAGGACAATGGAGGTCAATCAAGAAAGAGATATGGAAGATACAAGACATGGAACTGAAAGAGCTTCTTGTGCTTTATCATCATTGAGATTTATTATGGAAAATAGGTATAGGTTCGAATGAGAAATTCATTGTACCTATTGGCATGGAGATTAGATAGTCGCAAACAAGGAATGCGCCAATTGACATTAGAATCACAGTGTCCTCATATCCTTGGACAAGTCATAGCATTAAGAGACAATCCATAGATAGAAAAACAATAGGTGAACATATCCCATTCTTGCCTTTCTAGTCAATGACATCATGGAGATGAAATCTCTAGTCAGAGACATCCCAGAAAAGCTAAAAGACATGTCACCAAAAGATCAAATCAAAAGAAAACCAATACCTTACACCAACACATAATGAGATCTTCAAGTTATTTGTGTTTCTTGCCACATATGTTAACATGTTTGATTGTTGGAAATTGACACTCATTTGATTGGTTTCATATGTTGTCATTGATGGTAACATGTTTTGGCTTTATTCTCTGGTTTGGTTCTTCACCGACAGACACTTCACCGACACCAATAGGTATCCTCGCCGGTAGGAAGGATTCTATGGGTACCGGCATTGAAGGCTGACATGATTTACAAACATGGTATCGGTATTAGAGGCCGACATCATTGGGAGATCCGGTAATCGACAATTTATTTTGTTATTTATGTATATATGTAATGAGCCGACATGTATAATCATTTTTGTATTATCTATGTAAGTCGACATGAGTCATGAAGGATTGTAAGGGTATATATAGGTCAGTTGTTATATCATTTTGGGTAAGAAATGATATGATTGCAATAAGGATATTGTGTGATTAGATGAGTACTGCGAAGGTTATTTCGATAAGGGTTTAGGTTTTCAGAACCAAAACATTCAGAGCTTGAACCAGAACTCAATTAGGCATAAAAGATGCATTAAATGAGTTTAATTTTATGTTTATTATACAAAGTGACTGTAGTCAGTGTGTGAGGCCATACCCCGACTCATCCTAGCATTTTAGTATTTTTCATGTCGAGACTATTATGGATGCTTTATTTTTATGCATTATGGATTTGGAAATTATATGATTCCATGATTTGGATAACATTGATATATATTGATGCTTCATTTCTATGCATTATAGATATAGAACTCTATATGATTCTAGAACAGGATTACTTTGTGAAGATGTATGTCATTATTGGAATTGCAAGACTTTACTATGATGATAGAAATATGATGCATGTTTTATGTATGGATCAAAATTATGAGGATTAGGATAATTTCTTATGTGGATTTATTGGGATATAAGATATATCGATTTGTTTATATGTAAATTTGTACGCAGAGTGTTTGATGTTTATTCTTGTTCATGTGTTTAATATTATATGAGGTTATTTGGAATTACTAATGTGTAATTGAGATGCACAGGAAAGTTATCCATGTAACCATGGAAATATTATGGAGAACCAAACCTAGACCCATGTATGTTCGTGAAGCCAGGGGTTGTCTATTTGGAGAGACAACACCCCGTGTGTATCGTATTTTATTTGTGAAAGTAAATGTTGCATGTGTGTTAAGTTGAGTTTATAAATTTGTGTAAATCCAACAAGAGACAAATTTCATGTGTAATTTTGTAATGTATTTTATTGCGTCACTTGACACATGTTTATTTATGTCTTGATTTTTGACTTGTCTCTTAGAGGGAGTTGTTCAACTATAGCTTTTTCAAACATTTGAATGTGGTTCTAAAATTTCCTTGGGTAGAGAGTCTTTGGAGTGATCAACTCAGGTTTGACCCGAAAGCTAACTTTAGATGTGTTTATAAGGGGTCAAATGGAATCCTAGGGGTAGTTTAAAGGTGTTTCCTGAAGCCCATAAGGTATACCTATGGGTTAGGAGTATTTTTAGGCATGTCTCTACTCCCATGTGACTGTTCTGATTAATTGAAAAATAGGTTTTAAGGACCCAAAACCATTACAACATAGTTATAAAGAAAGATAAGAAAATAGAGTCCACATACAGAGCGACTGGTCAAAAGACCAGTGAACAGAAAAAACAGCTAAACAACAAAAAACAACAAAGAACCCAAAGAGACACTACATAGTAATTTTCTTTAACAGATCCTCTACCTTAGTCACCAGCTCATCATAGGTCACCCCAACTACTTTTACCTCCTCCAGGTCCTTATTCACTTTATTTTCCTTCCTCTTTCCACAGGTACAGGTTCTGGGACCTTGGGCTTCCCCTATTCCTTCTGCATCCAGGTCAATTTCCTGGGTTTCCTTTTTGTCATCAAGTTTGCTGATGAGGGTATGGGTGTTGTTGGCTAAGATTTTTAGAATGCTGAGGCTCTACTCTGCAATATTCTTGAGGCACTCCTCTATCTTGTCCACTTTGGCAACTATGTCCGAGAGCGTTTTTTCACTTGTTTCCTCCAAGGTCTTTCTATCCTGTATCTCCTTTTCAATTTTCTCAAACCAAGGATTAAAGGCATCTCTGATGTCTTCCGCTTTAGCAATTGTGTTCTTCAGATCTTTGATATAATTGGCCATAGTGTTCCCCTCTCCAATGTTAATAGTCTCCAGTATCAGGACTCTATTGCAGAGTTTTTTGTACTCATCCGCAGTTTTCTTATTCCCATCAATAAGCCATTCTATGGTTTTCATAAAACCCTTCAAGGCCTCGAGAGGTGGACCTGGAGAAGGAGTCAAATTTCTAGGGGTTGTTTGTTCATCTTTAGAGATATGGAGGGTAGAAATAGTATCGGCAGCCTTGAGAGTCTCCTCCATAGTCTCCATATCTAGGCTTTGTTCAACTTCCAGGGCCCTTGTTTGCTTGTCCTCTTCCGGTTCCTTGCCGGTCTCCTCGAGTTCTTTTTCAGTCTCCTCTGTTTTCTTTTGCTTCTTCCTTGGCTGGGCTTGGTTCTTACTTTTTTCCTTTAGCACCCCCTTAGGGTTCTTCTTCTCCTCAGGGACATCAGAGTACTCTTCTTCTGAAGAAATACTAATCAAGGGTTTGCTTTAGGGTTTTTTGCTCTTAGAAGAAGAGGGTCTTGATTTCCTCATTATCAGTCAAGGAATCATTGTTTGATTCCTTCTCCTCTGAGAAATCAGAATTAGACAAATCATCTTCCGAATCCATAGAGAGCTGCATTCAGTTGATTTTATTGGCCTTTAAATGGTCATAAATGAGGACCATAAGTCCCTGGTGCATTGCAGTATCACCCCAACGATTTTCTTTATAGGCTTTTAGGGAGGAATTCATAGAAAAGAGCAAGAAGTAAGGGAAATTCACCTTATCATTATGCCTAAAATGATTTAAGAGGACAAAATGATACCCATACACTTTCGTAAACCTACCATCTAGTGTTATATACCTCATTAAAACAAAGAGAATTTCCTACCAGGGTTTTGCAAAAGCCCTAGGCGGGTAATAGGTTTTACTCAACTTTACTAGTCTTTTCTTCTCTTTCTTTATGACTGAGTACCTTTCAATGGCTTCCCTACTGACCTTCCTGTCTCTGTAGAAGTTGCAGCCCTCCCTTTTGAGCCCTGTGGCTTTAGCTATTAAGTCTTCATCAATTTACACCAGTCAGTCACCCATTTTAAGCATGCCCTTCTTCCAATTTTTGCAGAAGAAGCTAGTTATCTTTCCATCTCGACCATGGAGTCTCTCAATGAAGCTTGAAAGACCACCCTTCTATAGAATTTCCCACACCTCTTCTTTCTGTTTCCACTCCTTGCAACTGCTTGGCTCATATCTTCTTCTGTTTCTGCCCATGGTGTCGTTTCTCATAGTCAAGTTTAGATTATAGAACTGGTGAAAAAGAAAGCTTTTCGAAGTTAAAACAAAAACCCAGAAAGTGTGCGTAGCAATTATGATTTGATGGGTTATAACACATGTTCTGCTGGCTTTGATATTATAATGAGTAATTCCCTCATTATAGAAGTAACTCGAAGTGCTTACTTCAGTACTTATCATAATTGCCCTGTCAATCAAGAGACTTTGGGGTACTTCAATATCTTTCATTAATTATGATTTGTCTGACATCTTCGGGGAGACAGTTCTCACCTGTCCACATGGTAATCGTCTCATTCTTAACCACCACGTTTGCAATTAGCAGAACAGTTGGCCTCTTGATAAATATGGGATATGTGGCATTTTTTGAAGGTTCTAATGATATCAATGGCAGAAAAAATTATATTGTGAATTGACCAAGAGGGCTTTGAGATCCCATTGAAACACTTAATTATATTATTGGAATCCCCTTCTATCCAGAGATAGGGATAGTTCCATTTTTTGGCTATAATAATGTCTTGAAGGGCTGCCATAGCTTCCGCTTTATGATTGGTTTGAATGCCAGTAGGGACAACAATCATACCTTTGCAAATGCCTCTGTCATCTCTGAGAATAGCTCCATAGCCTGAGGGACCTGGGTTTCCTTTGGCTACTCCATCAAAATTGATTTTGAGCCAACTTTGGAGAGGGGTTTGCCATTTAACTTCAAGCCTTTTATTATAACTGATATTATGACCATCAGTGATCTTCATATTCCAAGCTCTTAAGATATTTGACTCCAAGGAGTTGTTAGAGTAACAAGAGACCTCGATAGTTCCCATATTTTCCTGAATAGCCCTCTGAATTTTCTGAAAAACAATGTCTTGATTTAAGGACACATCCCTGAATATTCAGTTGTTTCTTTCCTTCCAAAGACCCCACAAAATATGTGGAAGAGAGAGCTGCCACATACATCTTAGAAAAGAGTTGGTCCAATGAACTTGCCAAGAGGAGAACAAATCTCTGATGTTACTGGGAAACATCCAAGCTAGACTAAAGCTCTTGAGGAAGCTTTCCCAAACAGAGGTTGAGAAAGAACAATGGAGGGCAAGATGGTCCACTGACTCTTCCTCTTGAAAGAACAACACACCTGTTTGGAAGGGAAAAACCTTTGCATTTAAGGTTGTCAATAGTAAGGATCTTATTCTAGAGAATAGTCCAGAAGAACAAATTGATTTTGGGAGTGAGATCTTTTAACCAAGCTTTAGACTAGAAGGGATTCATAGGAGGGGAAGGGGAGAGGATACAATAAATCAAAGATACAGTAAAAATACCTTTGGGGTTATATTTCTAGATCAGGGAATCCTCTTCCTTATTCAGCCAAATAGCAGACAATTGGGTTTTGAGCTTAGAGAGACTCGGATGAATACTATCAATGTTCTGCCAGTTGTTCCCATTCCAGTAATCTGCCACTAAGGTACCAAAAGAGCCAATACAGGAGGGGGCATGGGAAGCCCACTCATAGAAATCCAAAAGGGGTTTGTCAAAAAGCCAGGGATCCTCCCAGAATCTAACTTTTCTACCATTTCCAATTTTCCATGTCACCCCTTTAGCAATCACATCTTTACATTTAGAAACATGGTTCTAGATATGTGATCCATTTATACTAATGTCTTAATTAAGAAAAGAAGAAAGAGAAGATGACAGAAGAGAATACTTACTTCTCCAAATTTTGCACCTTTCAGAATTAGAGTGAAACCATCTCCAAGCTTGTTTAAACAAGAGAGCTTCATTTAAAGTGTGAATCCTCCTGAGCCCTAGACCACCTTTGCTTTTTGGCTTGCAGACCTGATCCCATGCCACCAAGGACATTCTTTGCTTTTCCTTAACCCCAGACTAGAGGAATCTTCTTTGAATTTTCTCAATAGCTTCAGCATACTTGACTGGAATTCTGAATAAGCTCAGAGCATAAATAGGAATACTTTGAAGAGTAGCCTTAAGGAGAAGGAGCTTACCAGCTTGACTTAAGAGAGCCCCTTTCCAACCTGCAAGTTTTTTGTGAAATTTATCAACCAGCAAACTCCAATAGGAGTCAGGAGGGGCAATCCCCATGGAGAGACCAAGGTAGGTGGCAGGAAGGTCAGCAATTTTACACTCCAGAATTCTGCTGATCCTTTGTTGTCTTCTCTCCAGGGTATTAATGAAAAAGACATCACTTTTGGCCTAGTTAATAAGCTGCTTCGTAGCAGAAGCATATTTACACAAAGTACTCTTCAGAATTTTAGCTTCTAAGATGCTTGATTCCCCCATAATTATTGTATCATCAACAAACTGTTGGTGTGAACAAATAAGGTCAGTAGAAGAAGGTTTGAGGCCCTTAAAGGATCCTATCTACACCAAGTTTTCCATGGTCCGACCAAAGCATTCTACCAAAATAATGAAAAGGATGGGGGAGATAGGATCTCCTTTCCTAAGACCTCTTGAAGCTTGGAAAAAGGTTGAAGGGGAACCGTTGACAAGGACAACAAAGGATGTAGAAGTAGTAAGTTGGGAGAAAAGATCCACAACTCTTGGGGCAAACCCAAAGGAAGAGAGAACTTTCTGAAGAAGAGACCAGTCAACCCTATTATAGGCTTTGGAGAGGTTGAGCTTAAGGATGAGCCCCTACTTCTTTGCTTTATCAAGAGAGTGAATATTCTGATGAACAGTAATAATGGAATCGAGAATTTGTCTTCTAGGAACAAACCATTCTGCTGGTGTTTAATTAAAGCCGGGAGAATAGACAAGAGTCTAGAAGTCAGGACCTTAGATATGATCTTGTAAAAGGAATTGCAGAGGCTAATAGGTTTGAACTTATTCAAAGAGTTGGCACCTTGAGTCTTGGGGATGAGAGCAATAAAAATACCATTGATTTCCTTCAAGAGTTTTCTAGCTCCAAAGAATTCCTTAACCCCATTAGCAACATCAGTCCCGATAATGTCCCAAAACTCTTGAAAAAAGAGAATTGGGAAACCATCAGGACCAGGAGCTTTGTTTCCATCAAAGGAGAAAACAACATTTTTAATTTCTAAGGTGGAAGGAATGGAAGAGAGAAATACATTATTTTGGGCATCAATGAGATGAGGAATGTTCTGGAGAAAAGAGGACTGAGTTTCAACATCCAGACTTTGATCCCTCATTAGGAGGTCCGAGAAATACCTCTTAGCTTCATTCCTTATTTCATCTTCCTTGACCAACTCCCCACTGTCCACAATTAACTTGTTAATCCTGTTGGCTGCTTTATGTTTGATGGTTGACATATGGAAGAATTTTGTATTCCTGTCTCCTTCTTTGAGCCACATGCATCTCGATCTCTGCTTCCAGAAAATTTCCTCTTTAGCAATAATGTCATGGTATTTCTTTAGAATCTCATTCTCCTCAGCAATAGAAACAGTATTGAAACCATCCTTCTGGATCTGGTCCTGTATTTCTTTAAGGTTTTCCTGAATTTTACTCTTAGCCTCAAATATATTCCCAAAGTTATTCTTATTCCAGATTCAAATGTTGTCTTTCACACTTTTGAGCTTCTTAACAACTTTGAACATTGTCATTCCCTCAACTTGGATACTCCACCATTTTTGAATATATTTTTTAATGTCGGGGTGAAGAGTCCACATTTTTTCAAATCTAAAGGGATAGTTTTTCTTCTATTGATCGGATTAGCATTGAAAGTGATTGGAAAGTGATCGGAACCAACCCAAATATGTGTAGACAAAGAACAAAAATACTGACTGTACCAATCATCAGAAATTAGAGCTCGGTCAAGGCGCACTTGAATAAGGTCATTACCATTTCTTCTATTAGTCCAAGTGAAATTACAACCCTGTATCTCCAAATCATTAAGAGCTAAGGAATAAATAAAATCCATAAGGGCCATCCTACTTTCCAGCTGAGGAGGACTGCCTCCAAATTTTTCCTCCTCTTTCAAAGGCATATTGAAATCCCCCATAACCATCCAGCTTAGATTTTTGAAACTTTCCCTAGCCTATCTAATCCTTTTCAAAAAAAAGTTTCTAGCCTTTAAGGTATTAGGAGCATAAATGTTTGTGAGAACCCATGAAAAGCCATCTTTATGATGCTCAAATTTAATACAAGAAAAATTACTTTCCTAAATAATGACCTGGCCTTTAACAGTGTTGAGATTCCAGATGGTTGCAATGCCTCCAGAAGCACCCTCAGAACTTCCCCCACTAATATTACCATTTTTGAAGAACTTCAAAGATTCAACTTTTTCTCTACTCATTTTGGTTTCTTGAATAAGAAAAATGTTAGGATTGCTATCTCTTATCATATTCCTAATAATATCATGTTTATGGGGATTGTTTAGACCCCTTATGTTCCAAGAAATTATCTTCATAGCTACTTACCAATTCCCAGCTCCTTGAGAGTCTTTTGAGTTCCATCTGCTATGTTCTTGCTGGCCTCCATATCTCTAACTTTGTGGTTAGAGGGTCATCCTGGGGAAGAGGAGACATATCCCACATCAACTTGAGCTATTCTGCTAGATTTCCTAATCAGGGATGTCGAGGGTGTTGCTGCTTTCTTACTCCTATGTTTAGGCTGCTTCCATTTCGTTTCTAACATAGGAGCCACTTCCAGATTGATGAGGATTTTGGAAATTTCATCTTCATTACCCCATTTAGGAGTTTTGGACTCAGTTGAAATAATTTTTGCTGTTCTTGAATTCTGATCCAAATCCGAAAGACTCAATCCCAAAATTGCACACTTTTGGGCTTCTTGAATTTCAAAACTAGGTATTGCTACAAAAGAGTCTGTCCTTTCCACTTGTGGATCTGGGATTTCACCTTCCTCAGGTTGATGGTCTCTAGCTTCCAATGCCTTGTTTTCATATGTGTCATCAACCACTTCATCTTTCGCATTTGGAGGATCATTCTGATCGTTCAAATCCTTTTTCTGAGTTGTTTTTATGGGAATAGCTTTGGTTGTTTCATTTCTATCTGCTTCTTGTACTGTGGGACTGAAGATAGAGTTTGAGGCTTCCTTCTATTCCCCCAAAGGAGAAAAGCGATTGGAATTTTCTTCCTTATTTTCTATGTTTTTAACTTGCCACACCCATTTCTCTGGCACATTCTGGCTTTCAATCTAAGGTTTTAATTGATTAGGCTCTTCCTTTTGCTTTTTTGGGCAAGATTTTGCCCAATGACCTACCATTTTACAATGGAAACATGCAAAAGGAATAGTTTCATATTCTTCCAAGTTCCCAGTTTTGAAACTAGATCAATCTGTTCCGGCATATCTACCTCAGGGGCTATTCCAACACAAAACCTTGCATGGGTTAATCTTCTTTTTGAGGTAGTGACTGGGTCTATAGAGAGTAGCTCACCAAAAGAACTTTCTATTCCAGAGAAGATGCTTTCTGCCCAATACTCAAGAGGCAATCCTGGGAGTTTTATCCAAACTGGAACCTGTGCCAGAAGAGAATCATTCATGTTCAATTTCGGATGCCATTTTCTTAGAACCAGGGCTGTCTTTCCCACCATCCAGGGACTCCCGCATAAGATCTTAACCTTATCTTCTTCGCACAAAAAAGAGAAAGATAGAATACCTTTGGGTAGTGCCAAGACCTCAACGTTTCCTTTAAGGCCCCATTTTCAATTAACAAAGGCCCTACCAACTTCAATGTTTGGGCGCGGACCCATAAATCTCCCTACCAAGGAGTTCGACATACTGTTGATCTTATGGTCCAGAACCTAGTTAGGGATGGAGATAGCAAACTTACCACCAGAAGGGTCAGAAATATTCTTAACAGGAGGAAGGGAGGATTTACCAGTTGGTCTAGTTCCAAAAAGGGAAGACCATTTTTTCCCCTCCCTCCCGTTATCCACGAGGTCAACTAGTGGCATGGGCCCCCCATTGGACCCTTCCCCCAGATGCCCAGAAGAATCCACTGTCACGGCTAACAGAGTACCATCGGACTGTGAGTCAGCAACAGGAACTAGGAAGTCTAGGGGCTTGTCCTTATCATCAATAGGACTAGTGCCATTGATCTGGCCTCTCTCACCATTGGAACCAGGGTTCCCGCCTTGCTGGAAATTTGAATTTTGAGCTCCCGCTCCCGCTCCCGACATGTTTGCTTCCCACTCCCATGTGACTGTTTAGTCACCTCAAAAAGTGAGTTTCCTAAGGTGAGTGAAAATTGAAATTATAAGGTGCCATCTAGGTTACATAACCTTCCCTTTTGATGACAGATCCTTTTTTCATCTTTTTCTTACTTTTTCCTTTTTCAGTTTTAGAAACCTGGGAGAACTCTCACTGAGGTCTTCTTAGGCAAGAATGAGAGATTTTGTGGGTAATCACCCACTCTCCATTTTTGGAGACTATGCATTTTGAAAAGTTATTTTTTGGATTGGGAATTTGGCTAAGTGTAGAAGGGAGGATTGTGGATTTAGGCTGCTCATCCTCAAATTAGTTCTAGCATACCTTTGGGTAGATTGAAGGTTGGTTCATCTCTTTGCTTTTTACATTGCATGTCTATGTTGGAAAGTTTGGTTGTATGTGAAAGTAATTCTCTTGTAGTTTCTTTTGTGAAAATTATTATTATGCGATCTGTCTTTTATTTTCTTGTATGCATTTTCTATGTTTTGGGAGTAACCAAGGCCTTCTACTCTTGGGAGAGTAGGATGGTCTTGTGGGTGGTAGAAGTTTGATAGCCCTTGAGTGAGAGGCTCTCATTATGAGAGTGATCTGAAGGGGTGTATATGTGACCCTTGCTGCATGGCCTGGTTTGTGCATTTGGGGGTCATAAGGTGAGAAAATATGGCATGAATGCCTTGAGGGGCATAAGGAATGTGGGGTTAATGAACTTATGATATATCTTTGTTTGCCATGAGGTGGCTTTGTGAACTACCATTCTTGCAGTCTCCTCAGGGTATTTGGTCCACTACCACCCATGTAAAATCATCACATTTTGTGATGGAGTGTAGCCTTGGTTGGGAAAGTGTTTGCTATATGTTTTTCCCTTGCTTGTTGTGTTTGTATGTCTGTAACCTATCTAGGGCTTGGTTCTCCAAGCTCGGGGGTGGCTTCTAGTAAGCCTAGGCTGGGAGGTGAGCACTCCATGGTCAAGCCTTATGATTTAGTTACAGGTTGCTTGGAATGGAAATAAAAAGTCAAGCTAGGAGTTGTTGTTTTTATTTGGGTTGCAAAAAAGGAATAAGAAAAGGGATGCTATATTTTTAGTTGTAGGAATGTAAATAAAAAGTTGCATGTTGTATTTACCTTAAAAATAAAATGTATCTATTTTATTCAAAGTCGTCATTTAATAGAAAAGAGAGACTAGTTGGGTATATCACCCATTTGTATTGTTGGCTATTTTGTATTTTAAACACACTTTAAAGAAATGCATTAATTTTATAAGTATTATTTTGTTGCAAAAAAAAAATGAAATGTTTATCTTGGATTAAGTTCCCTATAGTTACTCAAATAATATTTGTAGTATGCATGTTATTCTTCATAATTGATAACTCAATGATGAATGAATAGTACCAAACTGGTACTAAGAGGGGGGGTGAATTAGTACAGACAAAAACAAACTCTTAAACCGGTTTGTTAGCAGACACTGTGCATTGACAGACAAATAGTAACAACGGTCCTTAAACAGAGTACAACCGGCGAAACCCAGAATAACTGAGACAAGCATAAACCAGTTGACACTTATCTTCTCATACAATCTAACACTTCATTTCCATTTCACCCTAAAGCATGAACAAGTAATCTACCATCAAAGATATACATATAAGCAACTAGATCAACATGATTCACTGTTTGATAGAAAAACAACATAGCATCACATGAAGAAGACATCACACATGACACACATATTTTTCACATGGAAACCCAAATGGGAAAAACCACAGTGGGGATGAATACCCACAAGATTATTTATGAACTCTTTAGAAGTCTGCTCTGTTAGGAGCCTTGTCCGGTTAAAGGCTAATACAATAGGTTCTGTTAGGAACTGATCTTGTTAGGGATCACCCGGTTAAGGGATGGCTAGAATACCCGATTAAGGGTTAAACACTGTTAAAGGTTACCCTGTTAGAGGATTTCAAGAACTCAATGGTTTTGAGTCACCCTGTTAAAGGATTTACAAAAAGCTAGTTAAAGCTACCCTGTTAAGGGATTTTCCAACTATTGAGGTGGTTAGAGATCAATAGGTATTACAATGATCTGGTAATAGCACTCAATGCCAATGCAGATCCGCTTAAGCTCCTCTTCACCTTCTACACTTACACTCTACAGGTATCACTTCTCTCCTCTGGTCTGGCAAGAATCATGTATCTCTTCTCTTGAATACACATACACAACTTTTGCCAACAACCTCAGAAAGAATCACAACATCGACCTTATAGGAAAACAGATAGGTCGGTAGCATAAACCCTAAACCCTAAACTTGTTAGGTTAAGGAATTCAAATGGTTCAATCCTAACCATTGAGAACACTGCATTAAATGCAATAGTCTTGATCCAATCTCAAGACATTCTCCATCGTTCATTTTCCACCGATTTCATGGCAGCTGATAACCCATCACATGCTATCACCATTTACAGACTTCACGCATTCCCAACATAGCTAGAAACAATCTCCTTCATGCAAGATCCTTCACACACACAAGGCTTATGTGGCAACATGCTCTATTCTTCATTACCATGCTAACTCATCACACAAAGTCACCGGTTGAGCCACACAGGCTTGAAGTACTTTAACAAGAAACCTTGAAGTTGAGACTACCAACTGGTACTCATACAACGCTTCCATGTGCTAGTTCCCATAACCATATGTTGGTTCACCTTCAACAAACACACCGCTTCACTTTGGCACAAATGTCGGTACACAGTGTTATACCGGTTCCCTTCTCTTCATCATATTGACATCAATGAAAACACACAATGTCATTATGTCCTCATACCGATTCACATAATGCCAACAATCTCCCCCTTTGGCATTGATGGCAATATACAAAGATATCTCTCCACTTCACATCTTCTCCCCCAATTTATGTAGATATCTTCTGCGCTTCACACCTTCTCCCCCTTTGACAACAATGCTAAAGTGGAGGCACACTGCCCTGTTCCATTTTGTTGCTCCCCTTGAGGAGTAGCATCCTTCAACACATCAATCCAAAAACAATTGACTATGCAATACCTAACTGATGTGGAGCACATGCCTTTAGTTTACCTCCTGAAGGGGCAACACCCCTAGTTCACCTCTTAAGCACATAAATGTAGCCTTTGGGAGAGGCTTGGTGAATATGTCTGCTAACTGCTCCTTACTGGAAATATGTTCCAGTGCAATCTCTTTGTTCTGAACCTTTTCCCTCAAGAAATGATACTTAAGCTCAAAGAGCTTGGTTCTAGAATGTAAAACCAGATTCTTGGAGATATTAATTGCACTAGTATTGTCACAAAATATACTTACCGGTTCAGATATAGGAACTTTGAAGCCATTTAACACATGCTTCATCCAAATTGTCTGAGTGCAGTTCATGAAAGCTGCAACATACACTGCTTCCACTGTAGACTAAGAGATACAACTCTACTTCTTACTCATCCATGAGACCAATCTACCACTAAGAAAGAGTGCACCACCGGTTGTGCTTTTCTAGTCATCTACATTACCTGCCCAATCAGCATCTGTGTATACTTTTAAGTTAAAATCCTTGCTATATGGGTACCACAATCCATAATCAACAGTTCCCTTTAGATAGCTAAGAATTTTCTTTACTGCAACCAAGTGAGATTCTCTTGGGCTTTTCTAGAACCTTGCAGTAATGCCAACTACATGTGCAATATCTGGTCCGCTATGCACTACATAATGAAACTTACCAATCATTGATCGATATTCCTTCTCATCAACCAATGCTGAGTCATCCTCTTTGGATAGTTTACAACTGGTCACCATCGATGTACCAACCGGTTTGCTATCTTCCATGCCAAAGGTCTTCAACATCTCTTTGACATACTTGGACTAAGTGATAAAGATTCCATCTTTCATCTGCTAGATCTATAGTCCAATGAAGAACTTAATCTCCCCTATGAGTGACATCTCAAACTCTTTCTTCATCTCATTTGCAAACTCATGACTCATCTTGTCATCTCCACCAAAGATAATGTTATCAACAAATACCTCACAGATTAGTATCTGATCTCCTTCAGACTTCAAGTAGATATTTCTATCTTCACTTGTTCTCTCAAATCCAATCTTCACAAGATGGGAATGCATATGTTCATACCAAGCTCTAGGTGCCTGCTTTAGACCATATAAGGCTTTATGTAGCCTACAAACCATGTCACTGTCTTCAGATAGGGAAAACCCATCTGGTTGCTCTATATACACCTCCTCTTCAAGTACACCATTTAGGAATGCATATTTTACATCCATTTGATATACTTTGTAACCTTTGAAAGCTGCATATGCAGGAAGCATACGAACTCCTTCCAATTTGGCTACAGGAGAAAAGATTTCTCCATAGTCTTCTCCTTCTTCTTGGGCATATCCTTTGCACACCAGTTTGGCTTTGTTCCTAATCATTGTACCATCCTCATTCAACTTATTTTTGAAAACCCATTTGGTACCAATGACATTCTTATGCTCTGGTCTGGGTACCAAAGACCATGTACCATTTTTCTCTATCTGGTCAAGTTCCTCATCCATTGCCTTGATCTAGTCTTCATCTTTATGTGCCTGTTTGAATGATTTAGGGTCAAATTCAGAGATCATACATGATTTTTCTCTGACCTTTCTTCTTGTAAGGATTCCTGCATCCTTATCCACTATGATCTGCTTAGGATCATGATTCAGCTTAACATACCAAGGAATGGTCTTGATAGATTCCTCTTGCTTTTCTTCTTCATCCTTATCTCCATCAGTATCAACATCTACATCTACCGGTGTAGGAACACTGTTACTGGTACTCAGTTGACTGACAACTAGTTCCTAGAAAGTTACAATTGGTTCATTTACCGCTTTCTCACTGCCGGTTTCCTCCATTTTCTTAGAGGTTTCATCAATTCTTACATTGATGCTTTCCATGATTCTCTGCGTCCTATTATTGAAACACTTGAGGGCTTTGCTCTTGGTGGAATACCCTAGGAATACTCCCTCATCACATTTTGCATCAAATTTGCTCTGGTGTTCACTCCTCTTGATGTAACATTTCTACCAAACACTCTAAAGTAGCTAACCATAGGTGTCTTACCGGTCCAATACTCATAAGGAGTTTTATCCTTACCTTTCTTGATGAGTACTCAGTTCATTGTATAGACTGCAGTGCTCATCGCTTCTTTCCAAAAGGTGTGGGCTACCTTTCCTTGAATCAACATGGTTCTAGCTGGTTCAACCATAGTCCGGTTATTCCTCTCTACTTGGCCATTCTGCTATGGAGTCCAGGGGGCAGATAGTTGCCTCTTGATGCCATATTCTTCATAGTACTTGTTGAATTCACTGGAAGTAAATTCCCCTCCTTGATCAGTTCTCAGGCACTTGATCCTTTTACCGCTTTCCTTCTCCACTAATACTTTGAAAGATTTGAACTTTACAAAAGCTTCAGACTTATCTTTCAAAAATGTGACCCGGATCATTCTTGAACAATCATCAATGAGAATCATGAAGTACCTATCACCCTACACACTCCTAGTTATCATAGGACCACACAAATCAGTACGCACAAGATCAAGCAAATTGTCAGCAATGAAAGATTTACCTTTAAAGGTTGAGGAAGACATTTTCCCCAATTGACACTCTCTGCACAAGGTATTATCTAGTTTGCTTAGCACCGACAACCCTCTAACTGCCTTGATCTTACTAACCTTCACAATGTTATTAAATTTTACATGGTAGAGTCTCCTATGCCATATCCAACTATCATCAAATTTAGCCATAAGACATGTACTTATATTTACATTAAGCTGCAATAGGTTACCTTTGGTCTGCATGCCAGTGGCCACCAATTCACCATTCTTTCCTTTGATTCTGCACACTCCATTCTTGAATTACAGAGTGAGACCATTGTCATTCAGCTGAGCAACACTCACAAGGTTGTGTCTAAGACCATCAACCCAATACACATTGTTAGCACTACTCTTTCCATTCAGAGAGATGGACCCTCTGCCTTTGACCATGCATGGTGCATCATTACCAAAGTGAACCACACCACCATCATACTCTTCCAAGGATAGAAACTTGCTCCGGTCACTAGTCATATGGTGAGAACAACCACTATCAATGATCCACTCATTGGAATTATCAAACTAAGAGATAAAAGCCTTCTTGTCTGATACATCTTCCTTGATAGCAACAAACACAATATCTTCATTCTCTTCATCTTTTGATTCCTCATTTATGACACCTTCATCAACTGCCACAAAATAGTTTCTCTGGTTTCCTCCTTTGAATTTCTTGAACCTTTCTGGTTTATCCTTATTGTCACCATTAGGACAGTTTACAACAATATGTCATATCCAGTTGCAAGAAAAGCATTTCAAAGGGAGC
The DNA here is from genome assembly GCF_030272615.1 of Cryptomeria japonica. Lineage (NCBI taxonomy): Eukaryota > Viridiplantae > Streptophyta > Pinopsida > Cupressales > Cupressaceae > Cryptomeria > Cryptomeria japonica. The sequence continues at coordinate 572,531,264 of NC_081408.1, forward strand.
TTACCTCTATATTTGTCGGTTCCTTTAGGAAGTTTCCTGGCAAGAAGAGCTTCAAATGCCATCAGAATCTCCTCATCATCCATTTCTCTGCTCTGTCTTGGTTCACCACTAGTGCTAGCTTCTTTTCCTTTTCTAGATGGTACAACAGAAGCTTTAAAAGTTGATTCAGTCTTTTGAACACTACCATCAAAGCTATTTAGCTCATAGGCTATCAACTTTGCAATGATGGAGTCTAGGGATACCTTAGTCTTGTCTATTGATCTTAGCTCCTCAATAGCAGCAACCCTTATTGCATAGACTGGTAATAAGGATCTCAGGACTTTACTTACCACAGTGGAATCTTCCATTTTACCACCTGCACTCTTGATATCTCCAACAATGGTTTTTATTCTTATTCCATACTATTGAATGGTCTCACCTTCAACCATCCGCATGTCTTCAAACTTCCCTCTAAGGCTTTCTTCCTTAGCTTGTTTTACATGCTCATCACTGCCATAGATATTTTCAAGAGTATCTCATACCTCTTTGGGATTTACCCTATCTTGGACATCAATAAACTCAATGTCAGATAAACTACTAATTAGGGCTTCCATGACTTGCCCTTTCTCCTGCATCTCTCTCTTTTGGTCATTGGTGAGAGTACCGGTAGGGGAAACATAGGCATTCTCAACATAGCTCCAGTGTTGAGCACCCATTCTTATGATGTATATCTTCATTTTGTCTTTCCATATGCTAAAATTTTCTTTGTTAAACTTTGGACCTTCCCTCTTCATCATTAGACTGGGATCTTTACCTCAAGCGGTTAAGCTTATAACACAAAATACCTGGAGGATGCTCTGATACCAATTGATAACTCAATGATAAACTAATAGTACCAAACTGGTACTGAGAGGGGGTGGTGGATCAGTACAGACAAAAACACACTCTTAAACTGGTTTGTCAACAGACATTGTGCATTGACAGACAAATAGTAACATCGGTCCTTAAATAGAGTACAACTGGCAAAACCCAAAATAACTGAGACAAGCATAAACTGGTTGACACTTACCTTCTCATACAATCTAACACTTCATTTCAATTTCACCCTAATGCATGAATAGATAATCTACCATCAAGGATATACATATAAGCAACTAGATCAACATCATTCACCGCATGACAGAAAAACAACATAGAATCACATGAAGAAGACATCACACATGACACACATATTTTTCACATGGAAACCCAACTGGGAAAAACCACAGTGGGGATGAATACCCACAAGCTTGTTTTTGAACTCTCTTGAAGTCTACTCTGTTAGGAGCCTTGTCTAGTTAAAGACTGATACAGTAGGTTCTGTTAGGAACCGATCTTGTTAGGGATCACTTGGTTAAGGGATGGCTAGAATACTCATTTAAGGGTTAAACCCTGTTAAAGGTTACCTTGTTAGAGGATTTCAAGAACTCAATGGTTTTGAGTCACCCTATTTAAGGATTTACAACAAGCTGATTAAAGCTACTCTATTAAGGGATTTTCCAATTTTTGAGGTGGCCAGAGATCAACAGGTATTACAATGATTTGGTAACAGCACTCAATGCCAATGCAGATCCGCTTAAGCTCCTCTTCACCTTCTGCACTTACACTCTGCAAGTATCACTTCTTTCCTCTAGTCTGGCAAGAATCACATATCTCTTCTCTTGGATACACATACACAACCTTTGCTAACAACCTGAGAAAGAATCACAACATCGACCTTATAGGAAAACAAATAAGTCGGTAGCATAAACCCTAAACCCTAAACCTATTAGGTTAAGGAATTCAAACAATTCAATCCTAACCATTGAGCACACTGCATTAAATGCAACAGTCTTGATCCAATCTCAAGACATTCTCCATCATCCGTTTTCCACCGATTTCATGGTGGATGATAACCCATCACATGTTATCACCGTTTACAAATTTTGCACATTCCCAAGGTAGATAGGAACAATCTCCTTCATGTAAGATCCTTCATACACACAAGGCTTATGTGGCAACATGATCTATTCTTCATTATCATGCTAACTCAACACACAAAGTCACCGGTTGAGCCACATAACCTTGAAGCACTTCAACTGAAAACCCTGAAGTTGAGACTACCAACCGGTAGTCATACAATGCTTCCATGTGCCGGTTCCCATAACCATATGCCAGTTCACCTTGAACAAACACACTGCTTCACTTTGGCACAAATGTCAGTTCACAGTGTTACACCGGTTCCCTTCTCTTCATCATATTGACATTAATGACAACACACAATGTCATTATGTCTTCATACCGGTTCACATAATGCCAACAAAAATAAAGGTTCATTTTATCTCCTTATGCATATTGGAAAAATGGGAAATGAGTAAAGTAGAAAGCATGTATGTTAGTAAGCTGGAAATAAAACATTTAGTCCTATTTATCAAAATGCAAATATCGTTTATGAAATTCTGTTATTTTCCCTTTTATTTATTCGCAGAAAATAAATCTAAAAATTAACATGCCTATTTCTAAGATTTATTTCAATGCTTTCTAGTCTAAATATAGTTGTTGTTTAAATTTATTTAAATCTGTCATTTACTTATATGCAGAAAATAAATCTAAAGTTAAATGGTATATCTCTGATTTTAGCAATAAGGTATTTTAAAAAAATAAAAATAAAATACATTGATTTAAATCTGAATATTTTAATCAATCTGTTAAAAAGTTCAAACAAAAATAATATATATTTCATAGTAGAGTTAGCCCTAAATTTAATATGCATCCAAAATATATATATTTAAAATATATAAAAGAATCTTTAAATTTTTTAATTTTTATAAGAAAAAAAAAAACTATTTGGGGGGAAGTCGAAGGGTCGAACCACTGTGTATGATGATGAGTCTTCGCCTAAGTCATGAACAAGAAATATCCCAGTGAAACTGAACTTTTATGCCTCTGTATAAGCTTCAAGAAGTCTTGAGAAACAATCCCAAGTCCATCCTAGTTCTACTCTTGGCAAGAGGTATCATTTGGTCACAAGGAAGAGACTTGTTAGATTTTGTTATATCTTTTCATATAGGCTTGCATCTTTTTTCCTACAACTGCCTGGGTTCTTCCATATCTAAGTATGTTATGATAGGTGCATACTGGGGCATATTTCATAGTATGGCATGTTTTGGATCCTTCTTGTATAAACCGGCAACGTGGTACTAGTGTTTATCAACACTTACCTTCTCGTGTACAAGAGGTATCAGTGTGTTTGAGGGTTTCCTTGCACAAACCCACAACTTTGTATTAGTGTTTCTTAACACTTACATTGTTGTGTGTAAGAAATTCCTTTTTGTCTGCAGAGTTAGTCCATGCCCTAGGTTTCTCATGGCATTCTGATTTCTATAATCAGTGGTGCAAGTCACTCAGGGCAACATGAAACTAGGTTGGCTCTCCACATTTATTGTGCACAAAATCTCACCATCATTCCATCAAATCCTAAACTCAATAATCCCATGGAGTTCTCAATTGCCCCCATTTTCCTCTACAGTCTTGCATCTCTTATTCTTCTTTCCAAATACCTCATGACTACTTCATATATCTTCCTCATTTATCCCTTCCACCCTAATTTTTCTTCCTCTATTTTTCTTTTTTTTCCTCACATAATCAATTCTGATTCATGTCTTATACAGGATGAATCCTTCCTGAAACCAGATGCTCTTATCATGTCTTATACAAGATGTATCCTTCCTGAAACCAGACATTGTGATCTAATCATGTCTTATACAGGATGAATCCTTCCTAAAACCAGATGCTCTTATCATGTCTTATACAGGATGAATCCTTCCTGAAACCAGTCGTTGTGATCGATCATGTCTTATATAGGATGAATCCTTCCTGAAACTAGATGTTGTGATCTGATCATTTCTTATACAGGATGAATCCTTCCTAAAACTAGATGCTCTTATCATGTCTTATACAGGATGAATCCTTCCTAAAACTAGACGTTGTGATCGATCATGTCTTATACAGGATGAATCCTTCCTGAAACCAGACATTGTCATCAATCATGTCTTATACAGGATGAATCCTTCCTAAAACCAGATTCTCTTATCATGTCTTATATAGGATGAATCCTTCTTGAAACTAGACACTGTGATCAATCATGTCTTATACAGGATGAATCCTTCCTAAAACAAGACACTTTGATCATCTTTGTCTTATACAGGATGAATTCTTCTTGAAACCAAACTGAATCTAGATCTTATCAATAGAATCAAATCAAATCTATCAGGATATCAATTTCGCAAAACTCCAAAGATCAAATACCTCAATTGATCTCCTGAGGGGGCATCACCATACCGTAATCTATAAATCAAGAGCTAGGGCATCCTATCAAACCAATATCAGCATCAAAACAAGATTATTCTTTGAATCAATGTGTCATCACACCTCGCTTCAAAGAGGGGCAAAATGTAGACACTTAAAAATAATTATTTTTAATTCCTCACATAATTAATTAATTAATTATGTTAATTAAAATTATTCTCAATATTAATTAAATATAATTAATATTGTCACTATAGCATATGATTTATTTAATAAATCAATCCCTTTCTTTATTCTTCTAAAAAATCAAATCCTCACAAATCTTCCTCTTAGCTAATTAATTTCAATTCATTAGTTAACCTATATGATTCCTACAAATCATCTTCTTAATTCATCATTAACCTAATAAATTCTTCTAGAAACTCCCTAAACTCACTTAACATTATTCTTCTAATTTTTTATTCCCTCCACTCATTCTCTCTCCTAGTCAAATTCTCCTACAAATATAAATCCCACCTAACATTTCCTCTAATCCCCCTCCTAATGAGTCATTAATGGCTAATCATCATGATTAGCCACAAAGTCAACTCTTTGTCCTTTCATCCAGCCACTAGCTTTAAATGCTCTTTTTCTAGATGAATATAAGATTTTCGAAGTCTCACATTCCTCTAGGCATTTCCCTCTCTCAAGGAATTTTTAATTCCTTTTTATTCTTCTAATCCCCATAATATCCATTTTTGGAGAATTTTTAATTCCTCCAATGCATCTTGTAGAGTGTGGAGATACGAAATGCCTTTAGGGCATATTTCTTGGTCTCCACACCCGCTCTTGAAGCTTGTGTGAGCTCACAAGTAAATCGTAGCCCTTCATCTTGAATTCATCCTAGCCATTTGTTTTCCTCTCCTCTTCTTATAAAATAGGGTTCCATCTCTTCATTCAAAACATCTTGAAATCCAGTAAGCTTATGCTGCCCTTTTGAGCCCAAGAAATCATCTTGGCAACTTGATCATCTCATCTTTATCATTCATCCTAATCATTTGTGCACAATATTGGAGAGCCATCCACATCCAGCAATCAAAGGAGTACATCAAGTGGAGCATTATCAAGGGGCATCTTCACTTCATCAAGCTCAATCCGAATGAGAAGGTAAAATAGCAAGGTGAAATGGTCTTTTAATGATATTTTAGCATTCTGCATGTTTATTTCGTTATGTTTTGATCAGTTTACCTTTCAAATTTGTTTTCCCCTCTTCATAGGTCAAATTGTATATTAATTATTTTATTAGGTGTTTATATTATATATATGTTTTTAAATAAACATATGGGTATATTTTTAAAAAATGATATTTTAAATTCTAATTATTTTGGAGTTTAATCTTTTAGGGAATTTTAATGGCTCTGTAAGTTATTTGGCCATAGGAGATTATTATTTTGGTTCACCTAAATTTAGGCTATTCCTGACTAAATTTTATAGGGCAATTTACATTATGGATTTAATTGACCCTTTAGTTGAATTAGATTAATCACATTTTAATTATTGTTAAAATAAAATATAGGCATTAATAATCTAAGTGCTAGGACTAATTTATTTAGTTCCTAAAAGCAATTAATGGATAATGGAGATTAATACTACCTTTGTCAATTAATTTAGAGATTTTTGGTTAAATTAATTTATTGATTAAAATTGATGAGATAATAACTAACTCTTTTAGTATTCAACATTTAATTTAAATTATTTTCACTTACTTGAGTTAGAGGTTAGAGTAATCTCAAAACATAGTTAAGAAAAAACTTGTTAGTGCATTTTGTATTCGCAAATTTAATATTATTAGGTTGTTATTTAAAAAAAAAAAATTATCCCATTCGTGCCCAAAAGTTTGGGCATGACATTTTGGTATCAGAGCAAGGTTTCCAACACTAGGAACCTTTCTCCATTATGCTTCACTTTAATTAGTTAATTAATTAATTTTATTTTATTATATTTATTTTTAATTAATTAAATATTTCTCCGAAAAATTATTTATTTATTTTATTTTATTTTTTATTTTCTCATAAGGATGCCTTCGACTACACAACAAGCTCGCAGATGTGGTAGAGGTCCTAGGCATGAAAGCATGACACGCAAAGAGGTCAATAGGGAGGAATCGGTTCCAGAAAGGAACCCAGAGGCTCCTCCCAAATGGCCGGTTGACCCAAACCGAGACATCTTAGAAGCACTCTAGAACCTTATAGGGATAGTCCAGGAAAGGCTTTCAGCAAAGGATCATCATGTTGAAAACCAAAACTCACGGAGCCATAGATAAGCAGATAGGGAATGGAGTAGGATTCCACCTCCTAATCCCATAGAGAGTCAGGCTAGGTATGAGCCCGAGTCCGTTCACCTATGAGGACCACCTCCAGCAACAAAGCTAGTGTATTATGAGAGATCACATCAAGATCCAGGGGATCTAATCAGAGAGGTTATGCACCTCCAACCACCATCATTTGGGGGATCTATCGATGGGGTAGAAGCTGAGGCTTGGCTTTTGAGCCTAGATAGGTGCTTTGTATTGCATTCTTACGAGAGCAATCTAAAGGCATGTGTAGCAATCCACCTATTGAGAGCAACGACCTCCACATGGTGGAGAGGGGAGGAATACAAGTGTGGTTTAGTTGCTGATACTCTCACATGGGAGATTTTTACAGAGAAGTTCAGGGAGAGGTACTTGTTAGAGCATTATAGACAGCGTAGGATAGATGAGTTCCATGACCTCCAATAGAAGGGTCTCTCAGTGACCTAGTACAAGAGAAAATTCTTCAAGCTCTTGCCCTACAGGGACTACCTAAAAGATGAGAAGCTTCTCATCAACTGTTTCATCAGAGGGCTGAATACTGACATAGCAGGACCAGTTAGGATGTCCTCTCCAGGGAGCCTTTGGGTTGCCATGAAGAAGGCTTTGATAGTAGAGGAGATTTAGGTTAGGCCATAGGATACCAGGGATCGGCTCTAGATCCGAAACTCTATACCCCAGACATACAGGTTTCAGAAACCCCATTGGAAAGGTAATAACAGACACACACCGGGGTTCTCCAAACCCCCTCCTCTGCAATAGTCACAATAGAACCAGAGGCAGAGGCCTTCGTAGAGTCAGCAGGATGCAAAGCCCAAGCAGTGGCAGTCTCAAGTTCCTTACACACCTCCAGCGAGGACTCAGCAATCCTCCAGGGGTGGGTACAATGGTTCTAGCAGGACAATGGGATAGTCTTTTTCTAGGCCTTAGGGCATCCATTTTCAGGCACACGATGCTTGTTTCACATGTGGAGCCACGGGGCACATGGAGAGAGAGTTTCCTCAAGGTCAGATGGCAGTGAATCAGAGGATGGCAACATTAGAGGCTACAGTTGGAGATATGGGCAAGTCCCATAGAGTCTTCACAGCAATTGACAACCGCCAGGCAGAGCACCAGGCCACAGTCATTGAGGCTGCAGGTAAGATCAGAGGTAGTAGTGTATCTATATTATTTGATTTAGGAGCTACTGACTCCTTTATATCTCCATTGGTTGTGGAGCATTGTGGGCTAGTGGCAACTAGACCAGGAGTCAGTTGGGAAGTGGAGTTAGCTTCAGGGGCTAAAGTGTCAGTGGAATCAGAGGTTAAGGCATGTCAGCTTCAGATTGGCAATACCACCACCTTAGTAGACCTTAGAGTTACACCACTTGGATCATATGGCATCATACTTGGCATGAATTGGCTTTATGCCCACAGAGCCAAGATGGATTGCCATTGGAAAGAAATCGAGTGTGAGGATGATGAGGGTTCGCCCATAATAATCACTAGGATTCAGAGACCCATGTCTCTTCATATGATTTCCGCAATGCAGCTTAAGTAGAGCATGGGAAAGGGATGTCAGCTATTTGTCATCACCATCAGTGATAGATAGGAAGAGGATGAAAAGGAAACATTGATTGATGACCATCCTATCCTTAAGGGATATTCAGACGTGTTTCCTTCAGAGCTACCTGGAATGCTGCCTCATAGAGAGATTGACTTTCATATAGACCTTGTACCAGGAGTTGAGCTAGTTTCAAGAGCACCTTATAGGATGACCACAAATGAGCTTAATGAGCTCAAGATGCAGCTTGAGGAGCTCCTAGAGAAGGGTCACATTCATCCTAGCATATCCCCTTGGGATGCACCAATCATCTTTGTGAAGAAGAAGGACGGATCTCTTTAGTTATGCATGGATTATCGCTAGTTGAACAAAGTAACCATCAAAAACCGATATCCCTTACCTAGGATCAATGATTTATTCGACCAACTTCAGGGTGCCAAAGTATTTTCAAAAATTGATCTAAAGTCAGGATACCATCAGTTGAGAATAGTGGAAAGTGATATCCACAAGACCACATTTTGCACTAGATATGGCCACTATGAGTTCATTGTGGTTCCATTTGGTCTTACGAATGCTCCAGCTATTTTTATGAGCCTCATTAATAGGGTGTTCCACACATTTCTTGATCATTTTGTGATTGTGTTCCTCGATGACATATTGATATATTCTCAGAATGAGGAGCATGAGGAGCACCTGAGATAGGTCTTACAGTGTTTGAGGGACAATCAATTGTATGGCAGTTTGTCGAAGTGTGCTTTCTTTCATTCTAAGGTCAAGTACCTTGGGCATGTTATTTTTGGTGATGGGATCTCAGTTGACCCATCAAAGATTAGAGCTATTATGGGTTGGCCAGCACCAACCAGTGTGACAGAGGTCAGGAGCTTCATGGGCTTAGCAGATTATTAGCGATGCTTTGTTGAGGGATTTTCTAGAGTCGCACATCCTATTACTTCTCTTTAGCATAAAGGGAAGAAATTTGAGTGGACAGAGAAGTGCAAGAGGGCCTTTCAGGAACTCAAAAAGGCACTCACTAGTGCACCTATCCTTGTAGTACCAGATCCCTCAGCTGACTTCATGGTTTGCACAAATGCTTCCCTAGAGGGTTTAGGAGCAGTCCTTATGCAGGATGGTAGGGCTATAGCTTTTCAGTCTAGGAAACTTAAGACTCACAAGCTTAACTACCCTACTCATGACCTTGAGCTTGCAGCAGTAGTGCATGCACTTGTGAGGTGGTGACACTTCCTTTTGGGTCATTATTTTGAGCTTCATTCAGACCATCAGAGTCTTTAGTACATATTCACTCAGCCGAACCTTAATGCACGTCAGAGGAGATGGATGGAGTTCTTGTGCGAGTATGATTTTGACGTTCACCACATCAAAGAGAAAGAAAACGTAGTTGCAAATGCCTTGAGTAGGAGACATCATGAGATATACACCATATCTATGGGCATGGATTTGAGAGATCGGATATTGAAGCGGTTGCCAGAGGATGGATGGTAGTTAGAGGTTTGTCAAGTGATACGATCTTAGGATACTCTAGAAGGGAAATATGTGGATTATTCCTTGGAGTCCGATGGACTATTATGCCATAGAGGGTGCATATATGTACCTTCTTCTGGGGAATTGCAAGAGTTCATTGTCATGGAGGCTCATAGAGCTCCTTATGCAGCACATCCTAGAGTTAAGAAGATGCATGCAAACTTGAGATAGTTATATCATTGGCCAGGAATGTAGCAGCTCATTGCTGAATTAGTAGCCTGATGCCTCGAGTGTCAGAGAGTCAAGGTGGAGCACCGCCATCCAGGTGGGTTGCTCCAGTGTCATGCTATACTAGAGTAGAATTGGGATACTATATCCATGGATTTCATCATTGGTCTCCCTATGTCATCTTGTCGCCATGATGAGATCTTGGTGGCAGTTGACAAGTTGACCAAAGTGGGCCACTTTTCACCAGTACAGACTACCTTCACAACACCAACAGTAGCACAGGTGCTCTTTTGAGACATTGTTAGACATGGTGTTCCACGCAAGATTATTTATGATAAGGATTCCCTCTTCACTTCTTCTTTTTGGAAAGCATTACAGGCAGCTATGGGCACCAAGCTCAATTTTAGTACAACCTATCATCCAAAAATGGATGGTCAGATAGAGAGGGTTAATCAGGTGTTAGAGGATATGCGTCACATGTACGTTATGGATCATTGGACCAGATGGGAAGAGTACCTTCCCTTAGTGGAGTTTTCCTATAACAATGGGTATCACACTTCATTGGGAATGCCACCCTACCAGGCATTGTACGGCAAGCCTTGTAGGACACCGTTGAGTTGGGACTGCATAGAGGACAAAGTTGCTATTGGTCCTGAGATAGTTCAGGATATGGAGCAATAGGTGGATTTGATTAGGCAACGTCTTAGAGAGGCACGGGATAGACAGAAGAAGTATGCAGATGCGAAGAGGATAGATCGTAGCTACCTGGTTGGAGACAGAGTCTTCTTGAGAGTGCGCCTACATAAGATTCCAATCCATTATGGGAAGGGTTCTAAGCTCACAACTCACTTTGTAGGACCTTTTGAGATCCTTGAGAGGATAGGACTAGTTGACTATCATTTAGCATTGCCACCTAGCCTATCACGCATCCACGATGTGTTTCATGTATCAGTTTTGAGAAAGTATATCTATGATGAGTCTCATATTTTAGATTGGGATGCCTTGCAGGTGGAGTCGAATGGACATCTAGCTTTGGAGCCCATTTGCATTTTGGCATGCCAGACGCTGGCCCTTCGAGGTCAAGAGCTAGACCAGGTTAGGATCTAGTGGGATTGCTATGATGAGGTTACAACTTCATGGGAGGATGCAACACGTATGAGATCATAGTACCCCCATCTTTTTTATGAACTCTAGGAGGAAGTTCATGCCTAGAGGGGGAGGGTGTGAGGCCCTACCCTAACTCATCCTAGCATTTCAGTATTTTTCATGTTGAGACTATTATGGATGCTTTATTTTTATGCATTATGGATTTGGAACTTATATGATTCCTTGATTTGGATAACATTGATAGATATTGATGCTTCATTTCTATGCATTATAGATATAAAACTCTATATGATTATAGAATAGGATTACTTTGTGATGATGTATGTTGTTATTGGAATTGCAAGAATTTACTATGACGATAGAAATAGGATGCATGTTTTATGTATGGATCAAAATTATGAGGATTAGGATAATTTCTTATGTGGATTTATTGGGATATAAGATATATCTATTTGTTTAAATGTAAATTTGTATGCAAAGTGTTTGATGTGTATTCTTGTTCATTTGTTTAATATTATATGAGGTTATTTGGAATTACTAATGTGTAATTGAGATGCACAGGAAAATTATCTATGTGACCATGGAAACATTATGGAGAACCAAAACTAGACCCATGTATGTTTGTGAAGCCAAGGGTTGTCTATTTGGAGAGACAACACCCTGTGTGTATTATATTTTATTTGTGAAAGTAAATGTTGCATGTGTGTTAAGTTGAGTTTATAAATTTGTGTAAATCCAACAAGAGACAAATTTCATGTGTAATTTTGTAATGTATTTTATTGTGTCACTTCACACATGTGTTGATTTATGTCTTGATTTTTGACTTGTCTCTTGGAGGGAGTTGTTCAACTATAGCTTTTTCAAACATTTGAATGTGGTTCTAAAATTTACTTGGGTAGAGAATCTTTAGAGTGGTCAACTCAGGTTTGACCCGAAAGTTAACTTCAGATGGGTTTATAAGGGGTCAAATGGACTCCTAGGGGTAGTTTAAAGGTGTTTCCTAAAGCCCATAAGGTATACCTATGGGTTAGGAGTATTTTTAGGCATGTCTCTACTCCCATGTGACTGTTTAGTCACCTCAAAAAGTGAGTTTCCTAAGGTGAGCGAAAATTGAAATTAGAAGGTGCCATCTATCTTAGATAACCTTCCCTTTAGATGAGAGATCCTTTTTTCATCTTTTTGTTACTTTTTCCTATTTTAGTTTCAGACACCTGGGAGAACTCTCACTGAGGTCTTCTTAGGCAAGAATGAGAGATTTTGTGGGTAATCACCCACTCTCCATTTTTGGAGACTATGCATTTTGAAAAGTTATTTTTTGGATTGGAAATTTGGTTAAGTGTAGAAGGGAGTATTGTGGATTTGGGTTGCTCATCCTCAAACTAGTTCTAGCATACCTTTGGGAAGATTGAAGGTTGGTTCATCTCTTTGCTTTTTACATTACATGTCTATGTTGGAAAGTTTGGTTGTATGTGAAAGTGATTCTCTTGTATTTTCTTTTGTGAAAATTATTATTATGCGATCTATATTTTATTTTCTTGTATGCCTTTTCTGTGTTTTGGGAGTAACCAAGGCCTTCTACTCTTGGGAGAGTAGGATGGTCTTGTGGGTGGTAGAAGTTTGACAGCCCTTGAGTGAGAGGCTCTCATTATGAGAGTGATCTAAAGGGGTGTATATGTGACCCTTGCTGCATGGCCTGGTTTGTGCATTTGGGGGTCATAAGGTGAGAAAATATGGCATGAATGCCTTGGGGGGCATAAGGAATGTGGGGTTAATGAACTTATGATATATCTTTGTTTGCCATGAGGTGGCTTTGTGAGCTACCATTCTTGTAGTCTCCTCAGGGTATTTGTTCCACTACCACCCATGTAAAATCATCACATTTTGTGATGGAGTGTACCCTTGGTTTGGAAAGTGTTTGTTATATGTTTTTCCCTTGCTTGTTGTGTTTGGATGTCTATAACCTATCTAGGGCTTGGTTCTCCAAGCTCAGGGGTGGCTTCTAGTAAGCCTAGGCTAGGAGGTGATCACTCCATGGTCAAGCCTTATAATTTAATTGCAGGTTGCTTGGAATGGAAGGAAAAAGTCAAGCTAGGAGTTGCTATTTTTATTTGGTTTGGAGAAAAAGAATAAGAAAAGGTATGCTATATTTTCAGTTGTAGGAATGTAAATAAAAAGTTGCATGTTGTATTTACCTTAAAAAGAAAATATATCTATTTTATTCAAAGTCCTCATTTAATAGAAAAGAGAGACTAGTTGGGTATATCACCCATTTGTATTGTTGGCTATATTGTATTTTAAACACACTTTAAAGAAATGCATTAATTTTATTAAGTATTATTTTGTTGCAAAAAAAAATATGGAAATGTTTATCTTGGATTAAGTTCCCTATAGTTACTAAAATAATATTTGTAGTATGCATGTTAGTCTTGAAAATAAAGGTTCATTTTATCTCCTTATGCATATTGGAAAAATGGGAAACGAGTAAAGTAGAAAGCATGTATGTTAGTAAGATAGAAATAAAACATTTAGACCTATTTATGGAAATGCAAATATCATTTATTAAATTCTGTCATTTTCCCTTTTATTTATTCACAGGAAATAAATCTAAAAATTAACATGTCTATTTCTAAGATTTATTTTAATGTTTCTAGTCTAAATATAGTTGTTGTTTAAATTTATTTAATTTTGTCATTTACTTATATGCAGAAAATAAATCTAAAGTCAAATAGTCTATCTCTGATTTTAGCAATAAGATATTTAAAAAAAAAGAAAAAAGAAATACATTGATTTAAATCTGAATATTTTAATCAATCTGTTAAAAAGTTCAAACAAAAATAATATATATTGCATAGTAGAGTTAGCCCTAAATTTAATATGCATCCTATATATATATATATATATTTAAAAAAATGTATTTTTACATTTTAGAACCAAATAAAAAAAAGGAGGAAAAGAATCTTTAAATTTTTAAATTTTAAAAAAATAAAAATAAACTATTTGGGGGGGAGCCGAAGGGCCGAACCACTGTGTGCCCACACAATGGCGGCCGTGGGCCGACCACTGTGTGTGGACACACAATGAATGGCCCGCGGCCTCCACTGTGTGGACACACAGTGGTCGGCCCACGGCCGCCATTGTGTGGGCACACAGTGGGCGACACCCGGCACCACCGCTGCTCTCTCTCCTTCTTCGAGCGCTCCATGGCCGCTGCCTCCCGTGACCTGCAAAACCAAACATTCCTCCGCCCTGCACAATAAGAAAAAGATAAAACTTTGACCCGGTTAGGGTTAGGGTAGCATGAAAGAAATAAGAAAATATTATAAAATGTAAGGGGCATTTTATAATATATTTTAGCTAGGGTTTCATGGGTATTTTTATAATAATGTGAAAATTTATATTTATATATATATATATAGAGTTAAAAATATAAATGTATAGGTCAAATTGTAGATTAATTATTTTATTAGATGTTTATATTATATATATGTTTTTAAATAAACATATGGGTATATTTTTAAAAAATGATGTTTTAAATTCTAATTATTTTGGAGTTTAATATTTTAGGGAATTTTAATGGCTTTGTAAGTTATTTGGCCATAGGAGATTATTATTTTGTTTCACCTAAATTTAGACTATTCCAGACTAAATTTTATAGGGCAATTTACATTATGGATTTAATTGACCCTTTAGTCGAATTAGATTAATCACATTTTAATTATTGTTAAAATAAAATATAGGTGTTAATAATCTAAGTGCTAGGACTAATTTATTTAGTTCCTAAAAGCAATTAATGGATATTGGAGATTAATAATACCATTGTCAATTAATTTAGAGATTTTTCGTTAAATTAATTTATTGATTAAAATTGATGAGATAATAACTAACTCTTTTAGTATTCTGCATTGAATTTAAATTATTTTCGCTTACCTGAGTTAGAGGTTAGAGTAGTCTCAAAACATAGTTAAGACAAAACTTGTTAGTGCATTTTGTATTTGCAAATTTAATATTATTAGGTTGCTATTTAAAAAAAAAAATTATCCTGTTCGTGCCCAAAAGTTTGGGCATGACACAATGAGACTCCTTTATGTTGAGTAGTGTGCTCTAGGCGGTAAGACTTCCTGCATGTGCAGGCCCCTGTATTATGTAATATCTTTTCATATGGCTAGTGGATTGATATTGTGGGTCACAAATCCCACCATGGTTTTTTCTCTTTGAGATTTTCCACATATAAATTCTCTATGTTATGGTATTCATTTGTGTGATTGGTTCATTTATTTCTTTACTTCTTTCAATTATATATGTACTGATTTACCGGTTGGTGAATGCATGTTATAATAAGGTTAAAATTGAACATTCTAACAAAACACTAATTCACCCCCCTCTCTTAGTGTTCTTGGATTCCAACAATTGGTATCTGATTTTGAAGATGAGATCATCTGATATGTACTGAGCAGAGATCATGGAGAGTTCATTTGGTTGGATAGGCCATATAAGATCACTAAGGAGGCCATTAGGGCCATCACCGGTTTGTCGCAGATTGGTCAGCGTCTGGAGAAAAAGATTTCAAATGATCGAGTTAACAAACTCACCGACATAACTTCAAACTAACGATCGATGAGGATCAACACCATCACTGACCGAGACATCAGATTTGGTAGCATGATCATTGGGTATAAGGTAACTCAATCTAATCATCTCAATTCTATTTCTAGCTCCTACATATATGCCATACATAAGATCATGAGGGAAAATGAGAAAATAGATGAATGATGAGTTGTGAATTAACCTTGGAAAAATGAAAGGAGAGAAGAAGGGGATATTCCGGTATGAGAATCTCATTGTCTATTTAATGCTATTTTTCCTTAATGAAACTCCCATTTTTGGGAAGAGACAATGGGCATTTGATATCCCGGTTGGCAGACAATTGAAACAATCTATTGCTAGCTTGGGTAGCTAGTGAGATGATAAGATTTGGGGTTACTTCAAGGCATTTCAAAAAGAAATGAAATCCAGAGAGAGGGTTCCTAAACACATTGTTGAGAAATACTCAACTGAGATCTTATTTATGGTCAAAAAGGATGAAACCTTAATGGAAGCAGTTAAACTCTGGTAGATATGGATAGAAGAGATGGGATATGAGGTTGATGCTAAGATTTTGGATGCTTATGATAAAATGTTGATTGATGCTCCTATTTATGAGGTTGAAAAGTCTTTTGGTAATGCAAAGCAAAAGAAGCAAGAGGTTCAAACTAGATTCAATCGGAAGAAGAGGGAGAAACAACAAGGCAAGGCCAAAAAATTTGTTGAACAAGTATCCCAGGACATCAAGGCCTTAATGGATGTTGTTCCAGCAAAAGGAAGGAAGAGGAAAGAGCCTGAAATCTTCATTGAACCTATTCCATCAGACTCTAGAAATGAAGATGACACTCCTTTATCAATTAAGAGGGTATTGAGGAAGAAAGGTGACGAGTCTAAGGAGGAAGCAAGGAAGCAACTGGTAAGAAAGGTCACAATTAAGGTATCAGCCAGTTTGCAAAGAAAAGAGCTCCAAAGGAACATCTCATACATCTTCTGCACCATCCAATTTTGGTAGAAGAAAGAAGAAGGATGACATAGAACTTGCTATTGTATCTGGTAATGTATCTATAATCCCACCCAAGACTTGTGCAGAACTGATAGATGAAATCACTAAGGATAGTATGTTGAAAAATATTAATATTATTATGAGAAATTAGATAATGATGAGCAGAAAGAAATTGAAGAAGCAATTTTTTTATATTTGGATATATTTAAGAAGCCTTTGTTGGAAATTGAGAAGCAAATACTGACACAACTGTATGACAATCTAGATGCTAGGAGATTATCCACTATGGAGGAGGATAGGCACATAAAAATTCAAGAGTTATTAAATACTTATGGTACTATTACTCCAAATGAGTTGGATATGTCCCTTGAAGTTGCAGATAGAATCATTTTTCACAGCAAGCATAGGATAATTAGCCTTATGGCAGGTAGGGTTAATGAAATAATCACTGAAACCCACAAGGCATGGGTTCAATTCTTAGCTGACAACCCTAGTTTCTTCTCTTCACCAAAAGGAAAGACTGACAATATTGACATCTTGGCTAAAGGGAAAGGCAAAGGTATAGTAGGTACCCCACCTATAATTTTGAAAGATACTAAGGCATTGGATGTAGAGCCCCTGATAGAATCAAATGTACATAACAAAGAGGAGATACTGACAGAAGTAGATAATATACATATACCAGCTGATATACTGAATGTATAGGTTACAAATGTTGAGGACAATAGTCCTTCAAATCAGAATGTACAGGTTGTGGATATAGTGATAACTCAATGATGAATGAATAGTACCAAACCGGTACTGAGAGGGGGGGTGAATCAGTACAGACAAAATACAATCCAAAACCAGTTTGACAACAAATACTTCAAATGACTAGCAAGCAGTGACACTAGTTGAAACAGAGTGCAACCGGTAAGACCCAGAACAACTAAAACAATCATAAACCAGTTACTCACTTAGCTTTCCTCTTAGCTCAATACTATAGTACCATTACACCCTCATGCACGAATATGTAAACTATCATTAGATCTTCACACTAGCTAGTTCAATATGTTTTATAGACATGCATAAAACACAGAACCATCATATGCTTAACAGGTAATAACAAAGCATCACACATGACACAGATATTTTTCACATGGAAACCCAACTGGGAAAAACCACAGTGGGGATGAATACCCACAAGCTACTTTTTGAACTCTTTAGAAGCCCGCTCTGTTAGGAGCCTTGTCCAGTTAAAGACATTACAATAGGTTCTGCTAGGAACCGATCCTGTTAGGGATCACCCAGTTAAGGGATGGCTATAATACCCGGTTAAGGGTTAAACCCGATTAGGGTTACCTTGTTAGAGGATTTCAAGAGCTCAATAGCTAAAGGATCTCCAGAGCTCTATAGCTTCCCAGAACTCAATAAATTTGAGTTACCCTATTAAAGGATTTGTATCAAGCTAGTTAAGGCTACCCTGTTAAGGGATTTCACAACTGTTGAAGTGGTTAAAGATCAACAGGAATTACAATGATCTGGTAACAACACTCAATGCTAATGTAGATCCGTTTTGGCTCCTCTTCACCTTCTGCACATTCACTTTGTAGGTATCTCTTCTCTCCTTTGGTCTGGCAAGAATCACGTATCACTTCCTTTGAATACACACATACAACTTTTGCCAACAACTTTAGAAAGAAACACAACATCGACCTTATAGGAAATAGACAGGTTGGTAGCAAAAACCTTAAACCCTAAACCTGTTAGGTTAAGCATTCAAGTGGTTCAATCCTGACCATTGAATCTTACTGCATTAAATGCAACAATCTTGAATCGATCTCAAGACATTCTCAATCATCCATTATCCACCTATTTCATGGCGGCTGATAACCCATCACGCGTTATCACCGTTTGACAAACTTTGCACATTCCCAAGATGGATAGGGATAGTCTTCTTCATGCAAGATCCTTCACACGCACAGGGCTTATGTGGCAACATGATCTATTCTCCATTATACTACTAACTCATCACACAAAGATCACTGATTGAGTCACACAGGCTTGAGGTACTCCAACTAGAAATCCTGAAGTGGAAACTACCTACCAACAGATAGTCATACAATGCTTCCATGTGCCGATTCCCATAACTACATGTCAGTTCACCTTGAACAAATATACCGCTTCACTTTGGCATATATACCGGTTCTCTCTTCTTGCATATCACATATGCCGATTCACATCATATCATGTATTGACATCAATGACAACATACAATATCATTATGTCCTCATATCGGTTCACATAATGCCAACAATCTCCCCCTTTGGCATTGATGGCAACATACAAAGATATCTCTATGCTTCACTCCTTCTCCCCATTTGACAATAATGCCAAAGTGGAGGCACAAGAATCCCTATTCCATTATGTTACTCCCCCTGAGGAGTAGCATCCTTCAACACATCAATCAACAAAAATTTGACTATGCAATACCTGACTGATGTGGAACAAATACTTTTAGTTCACCTCCTGAAGGGGCAGTACCCCCAATTCACCTCTTAAATACACAAATGTAGTCTTTGGGAGAGGCTTGGTGAATATGTTTGCTAACTGCTCCTTACTGGAAACATGTTCCAGTGCAATCTCTTTATTCTGAACCTTTTCCCTCAAGAAATGATACATAAGCTCAAAATGCTTGGTTCTAGAATGTAAAACTGGATTCTTTGAAATATTGATAGCACTTGTGTTATCACAGAATATACTTACCGATTCAAATACAGGGATTTTGAAGCCATTTAAAACATGCTTCATCTAGATTGTCAGAGTGCACTTCATGAAAGCTACAACATACTCTGCTTCCACTGTAGACTAAGAGATACAACTCTGCTTTTTACTCATCCATGAGACCAATATACCATCGAGAAAGAATACACCACCGGTTGTGATTTTCCGGTCATCCACATTACCTGCCCAATCAACATCAATGAATACTTTCAGAATGAAATCATTGTTGTATGGGTACCACAATCCATAGTCAACTATTCCCTTCAGATACCTAAGAATCCGCTTGACTGCAACCAAATGGGTTTCTCTTGGACTTTTCTGGAACCTTGCAGTAATGCCAATTGTATGTGCAATATCCAGTCTACTATACACTACATAATGCAACTTACCAATCATTGATCGGTATTCCTTCTCATCAACTAGTGCAGAATCATCCTCTTTTGACAATTTGCAGTCGGTCACCATCGGTGTACCAACCAGTTTGCTATCTTACATGCCAAAGGTCTTCAACACCTCTTTGACATATTTGGACTGAGTGATAAAGATTCCATCTTTCATCTGCTAGATCTGTAGTCCAATGAAGAACTTAATCTCCCCTATGAGTGACATCTCAAACTCTTTCTTCATCTCATCAGAAAACTCATGACTCATCTTGTCATCTCCACAAAAGATAATGTCATCAACAAAAACCTCACAGATCAGGATCTGATCTCCTTCAGACTACAAGTAGATATTGTTATCTTCACTTGTTCTCTCAAATCTAATATTCACAAGATAGGAATGTAGGTGCTCATACCATGCCCTAGGTGCTTGCTCTAG
This sequence comes from Cryptomeria japonica, assembly GCF_030272615.1. NCBI lineage: Eukaryota > Viridiplantae > Streptophyta > Pinopsida > Cupressales > Cupressaceae > Cryptomeria > Cryptomeria japonica. The sequence continues at coordinate 572,551,420 of NC_081408.1, forward strand.
ACCATATAAGGCTTTATGTAGCCTACATACCATGTCACTGTCTTCAGATAGGGCAAACCCATCTGGTTGCTCAATATACACCTCCTCTTCAAGTACACCATTTAGGAATGTAGATTTTACATCCATTTGATATACTTTGAAGCCTTTAAAAGCTGCATATGCAAGAAGCATACGAACTGCTTCCAATCTAGCTACAGGAGCAAAGGTTTCTCCATAGTCTTCTCCTTCTTCTTGAGCCTATCCTTTGCACACCAATCTGGCTTTATTCCTAATCATTGTGTCATCCTCATTCAGCTTGTTTCTGAACACCCATTTGGTGCCAATGACATTTTTATGCTCTGGTCTAGGTACCAAGGACCATGTACCATTTTTGTCTATCTAGTCAAGTTCCTCTTCCATTACCTTGATCCAGTCTTCATCTTTATGAGCCTCTTTGAATAATTTAGGCTCAAATTCAGAGATCATACATGAGTTTTCTCTGATCTTTCTTCTTGTAAGGATTCCTGCATCCTTATCTCCTATGATCTGCTTAGGATCATGATTCAACTTGACATACCGAGGAATGGTCTTGACTAGTTCTTCTTGCTTTTCCTCTTCATCCTCATCTTCATCAGTATCAGCATTCACCAGTTTGGGAACACTATTACTAGTACTTGGTTGACTGACAACCGGTTCCCAGAAGGTTGCAACCAGTTCATTTACAACTTGCTCATTGTCAGTTTCCTCAGTTTTCTTAGAGGATTCATCAACTCTTACATTGACACTTTCCATAGTTCTCTGAGTCCTATTGTTGTAACACTTGAGAGCTTTACTCTTGGTGGAATATCCTAGGAATATTCTCTCATCGCATTTAGCTTCAAATTTGCCCTGATGTTCACTCCTCTTGATGTAACATTTGCTACCAAGTACCCTAAAGTAGCTAACCACAAGTGTCTTACCAGTCCAATACTCATAAGGAGTTTTGTCCTTACCTTTCTTGATGAGTACCAGGTTCATTGTGTAGACTGCAGTGCTCACTGCTTCTCTCCAAAAGATGTGAGCTACCTTTCCTTGAATCAACATGGTTCTAGTTGCTTCAACCACAGTCCAATTTTTCCTCTCTGCTAGGCCATTCTGCTGTGGAGTCTGGGGGGCAGACAGTTGCCTCTTGATGCCAAATTCTTCACAATACTTGTTGAGTTCACTGGAAGTGAATTCCCCTCCTCGATAAGTTATGAGACACTTGATCCTTTTACCGCTTTGCTTCTCCACTAATGCTTTTAAAACTTTGAACTTCACAAAGGCTTCAGACTTGTCTTTCAAGAATGTGACCCACATCATTCTTGAGCAGTCATCAATGAAAATCATGAAGTACCTATCACCCTACACACTTCTAGTATTCATAGGACCACACAAATCAATATGCACAAGATCAAGCAAGTTGTCAGCAGTGAAAGATTTACCTTTAAAGGTTGAGGAAGACATTTTCCCCAATTGACACTCTCTGCACAATATATTATCCAGTTTTCTTAGCATCGGCAACCCTCTAACTGCCTTGATCTTACTAGCCTTCATAATGTTATCAAAGTTTACATGGTAGAGTCTCCTATGCCATATCCAGCTAGCATCAAACTTAGTCATAAGACATGTACTTATATTTGCATTCAGATGAAATAGGTTACCTTTGGTCTGCATGCCGATGGCCACCAATTCACCATCTTTTCCTTTGATTCTGCAAACTCCATTCTTGAATTCTAGAGTGAGGCCACTATCATTCAGCTGGGCAACACTTAGAAGGTTGTGTCTGAGACCATCAACCCAGTACACATTGTCAGCATTGCTCTTTCCATTCAGAGAGATGGACCCTCTGCCTTTGACCATGCATGGTACATCATTGCCAAAGTGAACCACACCTCCATCATACTCCTCCAAGGATAGAAACTTGCTCCAGTCACCAGTCATATGGTGACAATAGCCACTATCAATGATCCACTCATTGGAATTACCAAACCGGGAGACAAGAGCCTTCTTGTCTGACACATCTTCTTTGACAACAACAAACACAATATCTTCATTTTCTTCATCTGTGACACCTTCATCAACTGCAACAAAACAGTTTCTCCAGTTTCCTCCTTTGAATTTCCTGAACCTTTCTTGTTTATCCTTGTTATCACCATTAGGACAGTTTATAGCAATATGTCCTATCCGGTTACAAGTAAAGCATTTCAAAGGTAGCTTACCTTTGTATTCACTAGTTCCTTTAGGAAGCTTCTTGGCAAGGAGAGCTTCAAATGCCATCAGAATCTCCTCATCATCCATTTCTCTCCTCTGTCTACGTTAACCACTGGTGCTAGCTTCTTTTCCTTTTCTAAATGGTATAGCAGAGGCTTTAAAAGATGATTCAGTCTTTTGAACACTTCCATCAAAACTATTTAGCTCATAGGCTATCAACTTGGCTATGATGGAGTCCAAGGATACCTGAGTCTTGTCTATTGATCTCAACTCCTGAATAGCAGCAACCCTTATTGCATAGACCGACAATAGGGATCTCAGGACTTTGCTTGCCATAATGGAATCTTCTATTTTACCACCTGCACTCTTGATTTCTCCAACAACTATTTTTGATTCTTATTCCATACTGCTGGATGGTCTCACCTTCAACCATCTGCATATCTTCAAACTTCCCTCTCAGGATTTCTTCCTTAGCCTATTTTACATGTTCATCACCACCATAGATATTTTCAAGAGCATCCCATACCTCTTTGGGATTTACCTTGTCCTGAACATCAATAAACTCAATGTCAAATAGACTACTAATAAGGGCTTCCATAACTTGCCCATTTTCTTGTATCTCTCTCTTTTGGTCATCGGTGAGAGCACTGGTAGGGACAACATAGACATTCTCAACATAACTCTAGTGTTGAGCACCCATGCTTCTGATGAATATCTTCATCCTATCTTCCCATATACTGAATTTTTTCCTGTTAAACTTTGGACCTTCCCTCTTCATCATTTGACTGGGATCTTTACCTCAAGTGGTTAAGATTACAACACAGAGGACCTAGAGTGCTCTGATACCAATTGATAACTCAATGATGAACGGATAGTACCAAACTGGTACTGAGAGGGGGGGTGAATTAGTACAGACAAAATATAGTCCAAAACCTATTTGACAACAAATACTCCAAATGACTGGCAAGCAGTGACACTGGTTGAAAGAGAGTGCAACCGGTAAGACCCAAAATAACTAAAACAATCATTAACCGGTTACTCACTTAGCTTTCCTCTTAGCTCAATACTATAGTACCATTACACCCTCATGCATGAACAGGTAAACTATCATCAGATCTTCACACTAGCTAGTTCAATATGTCTTATAGATAGGCATAAAACACTGAAACCATCATATGCTTAACAGGTAATAACAAAGCATCACAAGATAAAAGCATCACACATGACACATATTTTTCATGTGGAAACCCAACTGGGAAAAACCATGGTGGGGATGAATACCTACAAGCTACTTTTTCAACAATTTAGAAGTTCGCTCTATTAGGAGCCTTGTCCGGTTAAAGACATTACAATAGTTTCTACTAGGAACCGATCCTGTTAGGGATCACCCGGTTAAGGGTTAAACTTAGTTAGGGTTACCTTGTTAGAGGATTTCAAGAACTCAATAGCTAAAGGATCTCCAAAGCTCTATAGCTTCCCAGAACTCAATAAATTCGAGTTACCCTGTTAAAGGATTTGTATCAAGCCGGTTAAGGCTACTCTGTTAAGGGATTTCACAACTATTGAAGTGGTTAAAGATCAACAAGAATTACAATGATCTGGTAACAACACTCAATGCTAATGTAGATCCATTTTGGCTCCTCTTCACCTTATACACATTCACTTTGCAGTTAACTCTTCTCTCCTTTGGTCTGGCAAGAATCACGTATCACTTCCCTTGGATACACACATACAACTTTTACCAACTTTAGAAAGAAACACAACATCGACCTTATAGGAAATAGACAGGTCGGTAGCAAAAACCCTAAACCCTAAACCTATTAGGTTAAGCAATTCAAGCGGTTCAATCTTGACCATTGAATCATACTACATTAAATGCAACAATCTTGAATCAATCTCAAGACATTCTCCATTGTCCATTATCCACCGATTTCATGGTGGCTGATAACCCATCATGTGTTATCACCGTTTGACAAACTTCGCACATTCCCAAGGTGGATAGGGATAGTCTTCTTCATGCAAGATCCTTCACGCACACAGGGCTTACATGGCAACATGATCTATTCTCCATTATACTACTAACTCATCACACAGAGATCACCGATTGAGTCACACAGGCTTGAGGTATTCCAACCGGAAATCCTAAAGTGGAAACTACCTACCAACCAGTAGTCATACAATGCTTCCATGTGTCGGTTCCCATAACTACATGCCAGTACACCTTGAACAAATATACCGCTTCACTTTGGCATATATACCAGTTCACACATATGCCGGTTCTCTCTTCTCACATATCACATATGTCGGTTCACATCATATCACGTATTGACATCAATGACAACATACAATATCATTATGTCCTCATACCGGTTCACATAATGCCAACATATAGTTCATATGGAACCGACAGTAACAGATACTATGTCAAGTGGCAAGGTCACCAATGCAATAGAGGTTTCTATTCAAGGTAATAAACCATCAGAGGAGAAGGGAGAGGAATTCGGCAGGGAATCAGTAGTGAGCATGTCTTTATTGTCAATTGACACCTCCTAGGTAGTGTTAGGTCTTGGAGACAACTGAGAGGGGGGGTGAATTAGTTGTCCGATAAATTCAAGCAAAACTAACTTAACTAAAATGAATGCTTAATACTGGTAAACCAAACTTTATGTCGATAGATAGTTTTATTAGTTAATTGTAGTATCGGTAAAGATTAATGCATGAAACAGAAAGACAACAACATCCACAACACATAACATAAATATTTGTACGTGGAAACCCTGTAAGGGGAAAAACCATGGTGGGAAGCCTTACCCACAAACAAATGATACTACTGCAGATAGTATGTGTGTATAATATGGATTATGCACATATAGAAAGGCCAATTGCCTAGAGCTCACTTCTCAATCAAAAAATGAGAGTCACACTGACTACAATTGGATGGTTAAATCCAATAATAATGTACTGCATAAAATAGCATCTTCATATGATGGATTCAGTACCAGTTTAGTTCTGATTCCCTTCACAAAAACTTTCCTTCAACCTTCAAATGATGTCTGTGTGTATAGCTCTGCTTATTTTCGCATATACCTTATTACAATTCCTTTTCCCAATCGCATATCAATCTCACAAATGAGATCTTACATTTATACTATAACCTAAGACCAATTGAATAGGTCGTCTCACTAAAAGATATTAAAATAAATCAATATCTGATGCATGATGTTAGCTCAATGCATTTACAATAATAATAAATCCTGTCCATAACGTGTCGTGCTGATCTGGAATAGATATGCATGTCAATGCATATCCTAAACCTATTTGCCGGTAACAACAAATATACAAACCCGAATAAACAATGAACCAAATCGCCAAAACCAAGTGATTGAATATGTCTTCAACATGATCAAGTAGTTTCCAAGTCATTCCAAGTGACGGTGAATAATATAATTTGCCGATGAACCAAATTCCGGTCACTGTGCATAAGTCTCTGACTTGCTGGTGAACATAAACAAAGATCTCCAAGTGTTGATAAGTGTGGAAAAGTGATGAAAGGTGTTGACATAAATGACAAAACCATATCAATATATCCAAAATACCAACAATCTCCCCCTTTGGCATTGATGGCAACACAAGATGGAAAAACCATCAAAGTGCCAAAAGAGAAATGCCAAAAACCAAAAACCAACAATATCCCAAAGAGACCATTAGCTAGAAATGAAAATACAGATACAGAGAGTAATCAATCTCTCCAACAATCACTCCCCCAAGGGATAATGTGTTTTTCCATATCATTCTCTCCCCCTTTGACATCAAATGCCAAAGCATTACAAAAACCAGATTAAATACAAAATACCAACTCATTCAGTATACCAACTACTCCCCCTGAGAAGTAGCTCTCTTCATCAAAGCCATAATAAAATATTTCTCTGTTAATTCTATTGGTTGATGACAAACAACAACTTTCTAAGTCTCTACCGGTGGGGGTAGGACTCCAAGTTTCTCTTTGAGATATTCAAAAGTCTTCTTAGGCAAAGGCTTTGTAAAAATATCTGCAATCTACTCTTTAGTATTCACATAAACCAATTTCACTTCTTTTGCTTCAACATTCTCTTTTAGAAAATTGAATTTGATAGAAACATGTTTAGTCTTAGAGTGAAATACTAGGTTCTTTGATATATCAATTGCTGCCATATTATCACAGTAAATAGTTATAGGTTCCTTGCATTTTACCTTTATGTCCTTCAACATTTGTTTGATCCATAATACCTATGTACAGTTAGTTGTTGCTGCAACATATTCTAATTCTGCTATTGATAGACTTGTACAACTCTATTTCTTGCTCAACCATGAAATTAGTCTGCTACCAAGAAAAAATGCTCCACCGGTGGTGCTTTTTTTGTCATCCACATCTCTTGCCCAATTAGCATCTGTTTATGCACATAAGTAAAAATTTTCATCTCTAGGATACCATAAACTAAGTGTAGCTTAGGAAATAGGAAATCATCACAAAACATTATAAATATTAATCTAGCTCAATCACAAAAACTCATTGCAATGATCTATCCTAAACAACACTCAATAGAGACATGAAATAAAAACATTCAAAACTAGAAATTAAGCAAACCAAAGGTATGATTTGAATGCTCCTTCATGCAGCTCCATTGTCCTTCTTTCTTCTCCAAATAGTTTGGTTGTGGATCTCACCTACTAGTGCATGATCATGATATGAAAGCAAGTAAATAAGATATTGCTCAAGAATACTCGAAGCATGATTAACTAGAAATTCGATAATCTGATTAGGGGATTGATTGAAGAAAAAATCATCCAATTTATAGAAGAATTGGAGAAAAGACAAGATTAGCATGATTCAATTCAAATGGAAATTGCAAATCAATTATGTCAATTATGACAAATTATGACAAATTATGCACCTTCTATGCAAAATTTGTTGATTGATAATTTATGACAAATTATGACAAACTTCTATGTCAAAATTGATTGATTGTCAATTATGACAAATTATGACAAATTGACATGTCATTTCCATGAATTTAGGAGAGAAATAGGAGGAAATTGAAATTAGGAATTAGAAAATTAGGAAATTGATGGAAATTAGAAATTAGGTAAATTAATTAATAATTTGTCATTTATTAATTAATTCACAAAGAGGAATAATTAGCCAATTAAATGAACATTTAATTGCAATGAGAAGACTTAGGATAAATAAATAATTTATTAACCCTAAAGGAAGAAAATGACACACAATGTTAAATGATGAAATCACGAAACCCTAGAAGACGAATTAGCAATGCAAGAATGACAATTAGGTCTTGACAAAGGATAATTGATATCGATTCGATTTGATTTTGGATTGATAAATGACCAATGCGATAAATGATTTGATTGATAAATGCACCAATTGACGAGGAACAATGACTAATTGATCCAAATTGATATAATTGAGACAAACAACGATCAATGAAAAATTGATCGCAAGATGACAAGATCGAACAAGACAACAAGAATCGATGACAAAATAGATTGCAAAATGACAATATTGAAAATGACCACGATCAATGACAAATCGATCGCAAAATGACAAGATCGAACATGACAACGACCGATGACAAATCAATCGTTAAAATGAGAAGATTGAAAAAGATAAGGATTGATGATAAATCGATCGCTAGATAACAAGATTGATAATGAGGACAACGTCGATGACAAATCGATCGCAAGATTGACAGGAGGACAAAACCCTAATTAGGATTGACGATGTCCAAAATGATGACAAATAAGCACGCACATTGATGCGACAGGATAAGATTGATTAAAATCATGACTGGAGAGTGTTGTTGACAAGACCAAATTCGAGAGCGAGATGAATGAAGAATGTAGAAGAATGACTCGATGTTCGTAAATGATAAAAACCAAGTATGAATCATAGGAGAAATGTTAATGCGATGCAAAAAACCTAAAATGAGGCAATGCGCAAATGTTAAAGTATGACTCCGCAAGCGTTCACCATTTTTAGGTGTCTACATTTTGCCCCTCTTTGAGACAATGCAATTTAAAGTGTTGTTTCAAAGAACAATAATGAAAATGCCCCAGACAATGACAATGACATATGCATGCCCCCTCGAGGAATTGGCCAGAAACATGCAGAAAAGAGGCCAATTGATCGATAAAAATGATAGGATCGAACGGATTGACAATCAGATATCAGATGCATGAAGGACAAGCAATTAAAGACACAAAAGACCATGACCAACATAAGATGGAGAGGGAGCATGTCCATCTATGCACTGACAAAGATCTAAAAAATGAGACCAAGAGAGGGAAAATTTGCTCATTTGCACTAGACAAAGAGGAGGATTTGTTGCTCTAGACAAGGACATTTGCAGATAGATGGCGAACATTCCAATGGCGGATCACCTCAGGGAACATGTACCCACATTCAGATGACCGGACGATGCAGGAGCAGCGGTATGGATCTCAAAAACCCATGTTTTCAATTTCTTGAATTTTGATTGCTAGCGAGACATTGCGGGGCCCACAAGGAGTGTAGAAAAGGACTCCTACGCTTGTGTAGGGCGAATCCTATGCTTGTGTAGGGTCTTCTGTGCTTGTGTAGGGAGACACAGGTGCAGGTTACCTGACACAGGTGCAAGTTCCTTGACACAGGCACAATTGTGCAATGCAAACCCTAATTTTGGTCAAAATGACATGCAAATGAGCCTAAAAGGAGGGATAAGGGTAAGATAGGTCAGATTAGATGAAAAACACTTTGATTGGACATGAAAATGAGGAAATGCAACCCATAGGAGCAAACCCTAAAATTGACAAAATGTGCCCCAATTGTGATGCAGAGTCGACAGTATCCATTGATCACATGAGAGAACCGACCTGACTACTTCATGCTACGACATAGACTCAGGAGCACAGAGAGAGATACCTTAGCAGGACTTGGGATATGATTCAGCCACACATAGCATATACAAACTTTTCATAGCTACATCAGAGATAGTGGGATTGGGAATTAGATGTAGCAGACGCTGGGATGATAGAGGAGTATGAGAGGTGGTTTGCACGATGACGGCTAGTGCCATTGACAGATCCGGATATTCCAGTACCGAGGCGACAGGAGGACTTCCCACTCACAGGAGAGGAGGAGGAGGACGGGGATGAGGATGATGGGGATGATGAGGATGGAGATGAGGATGAGGATGATTATGATGGGAATGAGGATGGGGATGACGAGGATGAGCCAGATTCAGGCGAGCAGGAGGCATTGCAGGATATACCCATAGAGCCAGAGATAGCTAGGACAGAAGAGATGGAGATGTGCAAGGCTACCATAGCGAGTCAGTAGGATCACATTGTGACTTTAGAGAGACAGCAAGATCAGTTCAGAGCAAAGATAGCTAGACTCACAGCGGCTCGAGATACAGCAATTGCTCAGGCACAGCGAGAGGAACAGAGAGTCACTGAGTATATTGGGTCGATTCGGGATGCCAGTGCATGCGAGATGGCACAGATGCTGGTAGAGACCAAAGAGGAGATACACCATTGGAGGACACTATATGAGAGTGCAATTCCACCAGAGCAGAGAGCACCTTCCTATCGGGCACGATCGAGGACAGAGAGCAGGGCACGCTCTCGGAGGTCATTGAGCAACATGGGGGTGAGTGGACCTATGAGACCACCACAGCCAGGACTAGGAGGGACATCATCCATGAGACATGCCAGGGATGAGGAGGACAGAGGGAGCACCTAGTGACAGAGGCACGTGCTCCTTAGATAGACAGTAGACATTATGTAGTTTGACATTTTGTAGTCAGCCTGCGGACCATACTTAGGACAGACAGTCCACTTTTGTACTCCGATATTATTGTGATATATGATATATGATATGATATGCATCGATATGATGGGATGCAATATGTTATGACTTATGTGATTTTCCAAGTATGGATGACTTATGCACTATTTATGTACCATTGTAGATCATGTATGGATGCATTTTTATGTGTTTTTGATGCATTTATAATATGGAATGGATAAAATGCTTGATATGATGCTTAATGTAATGCAAATGTACTAACCAAATGGATGCAGGATGCAACATGTATGGTTGGAAATCGGAGCACTAGACCGAACTGACTATCCGAACTAACGAAAGAAATGTTAGTAAGAAGGAAATGAGAAAAAGGATAGTTAGAGATGAAGAAAAACTTGCTTTCAGTAATGCACTTTGTAGGTGAGAACCTTTATTTTTATGTAGCAAAATGGATGCGTAGCATCATGGCATTGAAGGCCAGAGCTGAAATGCAACCCTTTTTGCAAAAGACAGACACATCATAGACAAACAACAATCACAATCAAAAAGAAAAGGACCATGATCCATCCCGGTCACTCTAAATCACTCAGTGATATCATCGAGCAACATAGGAACATGACCAAAGCCAAAGATAAATCAATAAAAAGATAAGATGCACAAATTCCAACAAATCAAACAAACACCTTGATCTTCGTTGTCAAAAGTTGAACGTGCTGATACGATGATCATGCTGTCTGGTTTTAGGACATGTGGTACCCCGTCTAAGATAGGACATAGTCTGGTTTCGAGTATACCACACCCTGTATAAGACCCATGATAGTAGAGACAAGGACAAATGATTTTGAGGTTGATTGATATGACAATGTTGATCAGTTGGAATGTCTGGTTTGATTGAAAAAAAGTTCATCTATTTACGCATGATTTCATTAAAGCACAGTGTTGGATTGCGAGTCATTGGATGTATACTCATTGATTTGTTTTATGCACAAAAGGGATCATTTATTGCAAAATGCGTGTTTTTTGGATTTTAATGTTTTGAAAAAAAAATTGTTCATTTTTTCAGGACTTTTTATGACTTTTTAGGGATTATTTCAGGACATTTTTCAATTTTTAGGGATTATTTCAGGACATTATTTCAATTTTTTGAGATTTTTTTAGGTCATTTTTCAATTTTTAGAGATTTTTTCAGGACATTTTTCAATTTTTATGATTTTTTCAGGACATTTTTCAATTTTTTATGATTTTTGCCCCCAATGTCTAGCAAGGAAAGGAATATGATAGGTGAATAAATAGGCTTGCTGAAATGATGGTGGATAGAGGGAAGAAAAAGGCCTTTTATCATGGAGACAATACAGATGCAATTTCCAAGGGCTATTTGCATGATGGGACAAGAGACTGGATATGACAATGTAAAGCAGTGACATGGCATGAGGGACATGTCAAGAGGTTTTTGAAACCATGTTTAAATTTTGCGTCCTTATGTCAGATCAAGATCAAGGAATGAAAAAGAGTGTATGGATAGTGATAAGATATGGATAGGATAAGCAAGACCAAGAATGGATAAGGGACATGGACTAAAGGTCAGGATTGGCTAAGGAATAGTGGCAGAAAGTTGCAAGAAGACAGGGAATATGGATGAAAGGTTATAATAAGCAAATGGATAAAGACCAAAAGCTATAATGGACTAAAAGCTGCAAACAAGATGCATGATGCTCATGATGATCCTCAGCCTTGTCAAGATCAAAGGTGAAAAGGGAAATTGGACATGAGGGACAATAGGATATGAAGGGTAATGATAGGGGTTCGATAGGATAATGAAGCGCAAAAAGATATGAAGGAGGAAACCTACCCCCAAGTGTGGTGTGCAAGAAGTTCATAGATTACGCATGATGCTTGTTTGCCAAGTTTTCATCATGGTACTTGTCCAAGGTGCCTGTTTGCCAGGTTTTCACCAGTGGACGAATTTTATTTTATTTTTTGCTTTTTTCTTTTGTCTTTTTTTTTTTTTTTTTCTTTTTTTTTCACTTTTTTTTGAGCTTTTCAATAGAAGATGGACACATGATAGGGGATGGAAGAAGGACTCAAGCATCTTTCTTGTTTGGATAGTAGCCTTGAAATAAATGCACCATGACCTGTAAAAGTATGCTCAAAGATGTTGGTAGGATAAGGACATGGAAAAATAAGATGAAACTAAGGCAAGGATTTATGTAAAGGATTGGATCAAAGGGATCGAAGGATGGAAAATATGCATTGGATAATGAATAGGGTATTGGAAGAATTGGGCTTCAGTGGATGGAAATGAAGGCAAGATCGACATTGGCACACACCTTGAGGGGTGATGGACTGATGGAGGAAAGATGTATTTTGGATTGTGAGATTTGGATGGAGGAATAGCTTGGGATTTTGGGACATAAGGGCCCAAAATGGATAAAGAGGGTGATGGAGGAATAGACTTGGAATGTTTGGATGGAGGAATAGCAATTGTAGATGCCAATTTGGATGTTTCTTTAGGCTTTTGCGCTTCAAGGAGCCGCTTAGGGATCCACATGGTTTTTGATTTTTCATGCTTTTGTGGTTCCTTGGAGTGCATTGCCAACACAAGGGATTTAGGAACCCATATATATTTTGACTTTGCTTTATTTTGCTCAGTGGGCCTTTGTGGCCTTTTGGATATTTCTTTTTCTTTATAGATCAAAATTTTCTTTTCTTTGACATGTCGATTATATTGGACATGTTGATCCTTGAATACATGTGGATTGCTAGACTGATGACTTTTATACTTGGCATCCAAATTTCTTGGAGGGGGAAAGGAATGCATGGATGGATATGAATGAAATGGAGTTCTTTTGGATGGATGCAATTTACTCAAGGATGTGTGCCTTTGCTAACCTTGCATAGAGGATGAAGGGATATAAGGACCTAAGATGGATGGCAAGTATGATGGGGAAGGTGTACGTTTTGATTTTGAAGGAGGGATACCAACATCTTGAGAGTGAGTTGTGTAGACATGACCCTTAAGATCTTCTTTGATATGGAGGGGTTCTTGCTTATGAAGATCTACTCCTTTGACTTTATGAATATCTTGACTTGTAGGATACTCTTTTCTTTGGGAAGAAGACGCGAGTCCATTATGAGGTGGATATGATATGAGAGAAATAATGAGATCTTGAAGTGGATCAGATTGCACCAAAGTGGAAGAACCCATTGTGCATATTGAGGGTTCATGAACATCTTGCACTGACATGTTAGAATCATGAGGGGGATTAGGATCATGAGGGGGACTAGGATTGTGTAGTGGACATGGTTCAATGACAGGCTCTTCAAGAGATGGAATGGGAGAAATAATGGGATCATCAAAAGGAATAAGATCTTGGAGTGTATATGGAGCATTAAGACAAGGAGATGGAGGAACAAAAGGATCTTGTGAAGGATCTAAAGGAATAATTTGATCTTGACAAGGAGGAAGATCATTGGAATCCTCTTTAAAGTTGCTTTGCTCTTGACTTTTAATGGGATCATCGAAAAGGATGGAAGGGATATCTTGATCTTTCTTAGGAAGTGGAATGTAAATGGGATTTGAAAGGACATTTTTTTCATGAAATGGAAGGGGATAGTTTGGGATTGGATGGACTGGGATATCTTGATCTTGCTCGGGGAATGGAGTGTCAATAGGACTTTGGATAGGATGGACAAGAATAGGGGAATCATCATGAGTGTTTGGGAAGATGGGATCTTGGTCAATAATTGGATGGGATGATAAGGTTTCAAGATCTTGATCTGTTTTGAGACATCTTTCTTCATGCTCTAAATTATCCTCTTGACATGGGGTTGGACTTTGGATATGCATGGGGGATTGTGGCAAGGAATCAATGATTTGGCATGAAGGGGATGCACTTTGAACATTTGTGATGGATTCTGGCAAGGAATCAATGCTTGAACATGAGGAAGAGGGACTTTGAATGGGGTCCTCTAAAATAGGTACTGGCAATAAAGTGCATGGTGGCATTGGGTCTTGTATTGTGCATCATGAATTAGATTATCGTGGCAATCAATTATGGATAGCTCTTGGATAATTGCATCCTTGGGTGTATTGTTTGATGAGGACAATATAGAAGTTTCTTGTGAAACTTCTAAAGGTGTAGGGATAGATGCCACTCGAGAGTCAATTTGCTTGCGAGGGGATGAGGCATTGCTAGACATAAGTGTATTATCTTGATCTTCTTCAAAGAACTCACTTGATAATTTCCTTAAGAGCATTGCAATAAAGCCACCTTTCTTTCGAGGTTTTGACATGGTTGTATCTAGAATTTGAACTTGTTTGGCAAGGAGTTGGTTTTGATCTGATGTCATGTTTTGATATTGGACTTGGTTCAATTGTTCTGACATGTTTGCAACTTGGCTTGGTGTGTGCTGCAACCTTTGTTTTTGAATGTTTGGTTGTTGTTGTTGACATTGATATTCCACCATTGGTTGAACTATTTGTGGACATTGTATAGTTGGTTGGACATATTGTTGAAATTGGACCATTGGTTGTATTGGTTGTATATGTTGGACCATTGGTTGTGTTGGTTGCATATGTTGGACAATTGGTTGAACCATTGGTTGTGATGGTTGAAAATGTGATTGATAGTAAACACCTTGTTCTTGTTGTGGAGGCACATAATGTTGAAATTGATGCTGTCTCCTTTCTTGAAATTGTTTCATCATCTCTATTTGTGAGAGGAGAGCTGGTATGTCTGATCGTTCAAGAAAAGATCTTACATCAATTGGCACAATCTTTAGATTTCAACCTGGAAATTTTTGAAACATTTTGCACATTTGTGATCTATTCTTCTCAATGTTTTTCACTCTTTGTTCCAATATCTCCTCTTCTTGAGCTATTTTCTCCTCTAGTTTTTGTATTTGGAGACTTGTTTCATCATAAAGAGTTTGATCGATATTGCCTTGTTGTTGGGCTGGATATAATTGTGATTGCATTATCGGTTGATATGTCAAACTTTGTTGCATCATTGGTGCTTGGAACCTTGTTTCAATAGACATGTCACTTATGCAAATGCAATATTTTTGGAATTTTTCAAGGATAATGTATGATATGCAACTAAATGCAAACTAAATAGATGAAAATGCAATCTATGGCAAGAATGAAACCTATGTTTTTGTTGTTTTTCAAGATTTTGACAAACTTTTTGGAATGCAAATCTAAGAAAGAGACCTTTAGGAAATTGAAATGATGTCTAGACCTCAAAGGACAAAAGGACCAAGTGACCAAAGGACAAATGATAATGTCTCCCCTATATTCTTGGATACTAAGCTAGGTTTGACCAAATGACATGGATGACAAAAAGACAAAAGTTTGATAAGGTCAAGACTTCCTAACAATGACTTAGGGTTTATCAAAGATTTGGATTACTCAAGTATGACAAAACCTAGTTTTTGAGACTATATGCAAAGGGACAATTACTATGCAAATGACCTAAGCTTAATGAAGAGACCTAGGGTATGCAATGTATGACAATGGTATGACTTTAATGCAAGAGGACACATGCAAAATGGATGACCCTTATTGAAAAGAGTATGACTTAGGTGAAACCTAACCTTGGTACTTGACAATGACTTTTGGAAAATGCAACCTAGGATGAACCTAAATGTAAGTGACATAAATGTTAAGACAAGATTTTGAACAATGTTTGACAACCATGTTTGAAGGTGCTTTGAAGTTTGTTGGATGAAATGCTCTTATGTTTAACCTTGTTTTGAATCAATTTAGCCTTGTTTTTGAAATGATACGCAATTCAACTCTTGACAAGTAAAGAAGACAAGATATTTTAACATAGACTCAAGACAATCATGCTCATTCTCACATTTCTTATGGTAGGCAAGGACATTAGGTACTTGAGAGGTAGACTCGTTATGAGATTCAAGGAGAATACATAGATGCTTGACCCCACAGGCTCCCCTCCACGACACTCACTTCTCAGGGCAGCCAAGCATCAGTCCCCATGGAAATCTCCCCATGGTGAACTTAGTATCTCTTCTAAGTATCCGAACTTGTCCTTCTCAAGCAACTAGAAGGGTTTTTGGCCTTTAAAAACAAGGTGTTTAGTAAGGATTTATGTTAAGCGTTACTCCTTGATGTCACACAAGCGTGATTGAGACATTAAGCCCATCAAGATACCAAATAAATGTAGTCGCGCAAGCATGATTTAGACCAAGAGGCCCTACTTAGATGTTGATATGAGAAAGAGTTCAAGGGTCATCACTTCCCAAGTAACTGCAATTCCCACGTAACACTTCCTTCAAAGCTTTCGCTCATCGGGTATTTTTTTATAGTGAGTTAGAATGCCAAGGTATTCTAGCCATACTCACTTTGGGTCATTCCCTTCTCACGATTATCACTTGCTTGCAAAAGCAAAGTGGTCGGGAAGGCAGACCCTCTAAAGGAGACACACAATCAAAGACACGAGCATGGTATCGAAGATCTGGATTTCTGATCACCCTAAGAAGGATGAGAGCATACTCTCCTACTCCAATGTCACACTCAATAATCAAAGAAAAAACATATTCATTCCAACCTATTTGGAAATCACTAGGTGCCTAAAACATTAATGACAAACACCAAGTTTAGTTGTTTTTCCAAGACAACCTGCAAATACCAAGTTAGAAGTTTGAGGTATTTATTCTTTGACTATCGATTCTGCATAACACATGTTAGTAGTTTGATTTTTTGTCTTTTCCATGCGTATGCGAAGATGCTACATAGATAATTAGTACCAAAAACCAAAACACAGAAAATAGAATGTAAAATCAAGACAATTTTCAAGTAAAACACTACACTTTTACCTCTATTCTGGACTTTACACAGGCGTAGAAGTCATGACACAGGCATAGAAGTCATGACACAGGCACAAAATGTCTTCAACATAGGCACAGAATGCTCAACACAGGCGCAGGTTGTCTTACACAAGCGCAGAAGTCTCCAGAAAGCCCTGCACTGCCCTGTTTTTGGGTTTTTGACCTGCAAATCAACTCAAAAGCACTCAAAGACACAGTTAAAGGGTTAGATGGTTAGTGTTCACATTAGGTTCACCAATTAATCTAGCTTAGGAAATAGGAAATCATCACAAAACATTATAAATATTAATCTAGCTCAATCACAAAAACTCATTGTAATGATCTATCCTAAACAACACTCAATAGAGACATGAAATAAAAACATTCAAAACTAGAAATTAAGCAAACCAAAGGTATGATTTGAATGCTCCTTCATGCAGCTCCATTGTCCTTCTTTCTTCTCCAAATAGTTTGGTTGTGGATCTCACCTACTAGTGCATGATCATGATATGAAAGCAAGTAAATAAGATATTGCTCAAGAATACTCGAAGCATGATTAACTAGAAATTCGATAATCTGATTAGGGGATTGATTGAAGAAAAAATCATCCAATTTATAGAAGAATTGGAGAAAAGACAAGATTAGCATGATTCAATTCAAATGGAAATTGCAAATCAATTATGTCAATTATGACAAATTATGACAAATTATGCACCTTCTATGCAAAATTTGTTGATTGATAATTTATGACAAATTATGACAAACTTCTATGTCAAAATTGATTGATTGTTAATTATGACAAATTATGACAAATTGACATGTCATTTCCATGAATTTAGGAGAGAAATAGGAGGAAATTGAAATTAGGAATTAGAAAATTAGGAAATTGATGGAAATTAGAAATTAGGTAAATTAATTAATAATTTGTCATTTATTAATTAATTCACAAAGAGGAATAATTAGCCAATTAAATGAACATTTAATTGCAATGAGAAGACTTAGGATAAATAAATAATTTATTAATCCTAAAGGAAGAAAATGACACACAAGGTTAAATGATGAAATCACGAAACCCTAGAAGATGAATTAGCAATGCGAGAATGACAATTAGATCTTGACAAAGGATAATTGATATCGATTTGATTTTGGATTGATAAATGACCAATGTGATAAATGATTTGATTGATAAATGCACCAATTGACGAGGAACAATGACTAATTGATCCAAATTGACATAATTGAGACAAACAACGATCAATGACAAATTGATCGCAAGACGACAAGATCGAACAAGACAACAAGAATCGATGACAAAATAGATTGCAAAATGACAATATTGAAAATGACCACGATCAATGACAAATCGATCGCAAAATGACAAGATCGAACATGACAACGACCAATGACAAATCGATCGTTAAAACGACAAGATCGAAAAAGATAAGGATTGATGATAAATCGATCGCCAGATAACAAGATTGATAATGAGGACAATGATCGATGACAAATCAATCACAAGATTGACAGGAGGACAAAACCCTAATTAGGATTGACGATGTCCAAAATGATGACAAATAAGCACGCACATTGATGCAACAAGATAAGATTGATTAAAATCATGACTGGAGAGTGTTGTCGACAAGACCAAATTCGAGAGTGAGACGAATGAAGAATGTAGAAGAATGACTCGATGTTCGCAAATGATAAAAACCAAGTACAAATCATAGGAGAAATGTTAATGCGACGTAAAAAACCTAAAATGAGGCAATGCGCAAATGTTAAAGTATGACTCCGCAAGCGTTGACCATTTTTAGGTGTGTACACTAAGATTTGTAGTGCCTTGTAGGTACCAGAAAATCCTTTTCACTGCTGATTCATGATTTTCTTTAGGATTAATCTGAAATCTTGAAACAATACATACTGCATTCATAATATCAGGTCTTGTTTGTGTCAAATACAATAAACGTCCTATCATAGACTTGTATCTAGTCGGATTAATAGGAATTGATTCATCCTTCAAGGATAATTTATCAGTTGTAGTCATAGGTGTGCATACCAGTTTACAGTTTTCTATGCCAAATTTCTTTAGTAATTCCTTCAAGTACTTAGATTGACATAGGAGTATACCTTTATCAGTTTGTGAAATCTACAATCCTAAAAAGAATTTTATCTCTCCAATCATAGACATTTCAAATTCTTGCTGCATTTTGTTACAAAAGTCTTTACACAATCCATCTTCTCCTCCAAAGATTATATCATCAACAAAAACCTCAATAACCAAGATGTCATCATTAGTCACTTTGTAGTATAGATTGTTGTCACCATTACCTTTAGTGTATCCAAGCTTCAAAAGATATTTGTCCAATCTAGCATACCAAGCTCTAGGAGCTTGTTTCAATCCATATAAAGCTTTCCTTAACCTGCAAACCATGTCTTTGTTATCTATCAAAGAAAATCCACTAGTTTATTCAATATAAACTTCTTCTTCAAGATCTCCATTCAGAAATGCACATTTAATATCCATTTGATATAATTTGTAGTTCTTGTGTACTGCAAAAGCCAATAAAAGTCTGACTGCCTCAATTCTAGCTACCGGTGCAAAGGTTTCATTGTAATCAATTCCATCTTTTTGTGAATATCCCTTACACACTAATCTTGCTTTATTTCTGAAAACCCATTTAGTTCCAATTACATTTTTGTCTTTAGGCTGGGGAACTAATGACTAGGTGTTAATCCTTTCAATTTGTTCCAATTCATCTTCCATAGCTTTAATCCAATATTTATCTTCACATTCCTCATTAATTGATGTAGGTTCAATTTGATAAATAAGACATACCTCTTCATTTTCCAATCTTCCTCTAGTAATAGCTCCTTGAAATTTGTTTCCAATTATTTGATCTTCAAAATGATTAAGTCTTACATACCGAGGTGTTTTTACTTGTTGTTGTTCTTCAGTAACTGTTGAATCTCCAGATGATGCCTATGTAACTGAATCACCATTCTGTACCAGTATATTCATAGTAGGTTCATTTGTTATTATCTCTATTACCAGTTCAGAGTCTGTGTACTTTGAATTTCCTCTAAACTGTTCTTCAATCTTCATATTTGCACTCTCAACAATTTTCTGCAATCTCTTGTTAAAACATCTATATGCCTTTCTCTTAGATGAATAACCAAGAAATATTCCTTCATCACTTCTAGGATCAAATTTTCCAATATACTCATCTCTTCTAATATAGCATTTGCTTCCAAATATTCTGAAATATTTAAGAGTGGGAGTATTACCAAACCATAGTTCATGAGGGGTCTTACCGGTTTCACCTCTGATGTGAACTCTGTTGAATGTATAAACTATTGTATTGATCGCTTCTCTCTAGTATATATGAGGTAGATTTTCTTCTGATATCATACTTCTGGCTACATCTAAGATAGTTCTATTTTACCTTTCCATGACTCCATTGATGAATAAGGATCAACACTAAATACCCAATAGATACTGAGAGGGGGGGTGAATCAGTATGGACAAAAACTTCTTCAACAACTTAAACTGCAAAGATTGCACTAACTGGCAAACAAAATCACTGATCTAAATTAAGGCACTATCAGTAAAACATAGTATGACTGTAATAGACATAAACCGGTAACATCTAGATCTTCTCAAAACCTAATATCTCATCTAAACACCCATATGCTTAAGCAAGTAATACATCAGAAATACAATGACCATTAGATCAGCTTGCATTACCTCTTAACAAAAAACACTAAAACATCACATGAAAAAGCCTCACACATGACACACTAATTTTTCAAGTGGAAACCCAACTGGGAAAAACCACTGTGGGGATGAATACCCACAAGTTGTTCTTGAACTCTTCTGAAGTTCTCTCTATTAAGAGCCTAGTCTAGTTAAAGACTTTACAACAGGTTCTGCTAGGAACCGATCCTACTAGGGATCACCCGGTTAAGGGATGGATAAATACTAGGTTAGAGGTTAAACCCTGTTAAAGGTTACCTTGTCATAGGATTTGAAGAACTCAATGATTTTGAGTCACCCTGTTAAAGGATTTACAAAAAGCCTATTAAAGCTACCCGGTAAAGGGATTTTACAACTGCTGAAATGGTTAGAAGTCAATAGGTAATACACTGATATGATAACAACACATAATGCCAAGGCAGATCCACTTCAGTTCCTTTACATCTGCAATTACACTCTGCAAGTATCTACTCACTTCTCTGGTTTGGCAAGAATCACCTCACATACAATCATTTTCCAACAACTTCAAATTAAAATCATCATTAACTTTATAGACAACAATTAGGTCGGTAGCCAAAACCTAAAACCCTAAGCATCTAGGTTAACAATATAGTTGGTCCAATCCTTACCATTTAATCACAATACATAGGGTAAAACAATCTTGAACAAATCTCAAGACTTTCTCCATTGTCTGTTCTTCACCACTTCTGGAAGCTGATAACCCATCATGCACTTTCCACCGTTTACTAGGATTTTGCACATTCCCGAGGTAGATAAAATCAATCTTCTTCATGCAAGATCCTCAAGGAGATTCTTCACGCGCACAAAATTGATGTGGTAACATGATCTAATCTTCATCTCAATGTTAACTCATCACAAGATATTGTCCGTTGAATCACATAGACTTGGAATGCATCAACTAGAAACCCTGAAGCTGAGACTACCAACCCATAGTCATATAAAATGAAACCCCGATACAAACTTTCCATATACTAGTTCACACTCCAACATATCAGTTCACTTTTTCTCATATATTGGTTCATACCATCATACCGGTTCACTTCATACCATCATACCGGTTTTCTTGATAGATTGCTTACTTCAATATACCGGTTCATACTTCAGCCTGTTGACATCAATGACAACATACAATCCCAGCATGTCATCAAACTCTACATATTCCAACAATCTCCCTCTTTGGCATTGTTGGCAATACACAAAGATATCTCAACATCTTCTTCCATATTATATGTCTTCAATACTGTAGATATCTTCTCTACTTCACATCTTCTGCCCCTTTGATAACAATGCGAAAGTGGAGGCACAAACATCCATGATCTACTATGATGCTCCCCCTGAGGAATAGCATCCTTCAATACATCAATCTTGAAAATATTTGCCAATGTAATATCTGACTGATGTGGAGCACAAACCTTTAGTTCACCTCTTGAAGGGTCATTACCCCTAATTCACCTCTTAAATAGGTAAATGTAGCCTTCGGTACAGGCTTGGTAAAAATATCTGCTAGCTTCTCCTTACTGGAAACATATTCCAATACAACCTATTTGTTCTAAACTTTCTCCCTCAAGAAATGATACTTCAGCTCAAAGTGCTTGGTTCTAGCATGCAATACCGGATTCTTGGAAATATTAATTGCACTAGTGTTATCACAAAATATACTCATCGGTTCAGATATAGGGACTTTGAAACCACTTAATACATGCTTCATCCAAATTTTCTAAGCGTAGTTCATAAATGCTACTACATATTCTGCTTCTGCTGTGGACTAAGAGATACAACTCTGCTTCTTACTCATCCATGAGACTAGTCAACCACCGAGAAAGAATGCACCATCGGTTGTGCTCTTCTAGTCATCCACATTACCAACCCAATTGGCATCAGTAAACACTTTGAGATTGAAATCATTACTGTATAGATACCGCAATCCATAATCTATAGTTCCCTTCAGATATCTAAGAATCCTCTTGACTTCTACCAAGTGGGATTCTCTTAGACTTTTCTGAAAACATGCAGCAATGCTCACTGCATGTGCTATGTTTGGTCTGCTATGTAATACATAGTGCAACTTACAAATCATTGACCGATATTACTTCTCATTCACCAACATTGAGTCATCTTCTTTTGACAATTTACAACTGGTCATCATAGGTGTACCAACCAATTTGTTGTCTTCCATGCCAAAGGTTTTCAACACCTCTTTAGCATACTTGGACTGAGTGATAAAGATACCATCTTTCATTTGTTGAATCTATAATCCAATGAAGAAATTAATCTCTCTGATTAGTGACATCTCAAATTCTTTCTTCATCTCATCTGTAAACACATGGCTCATCTTGTCATCTCCACCAAAAATTATGTCATCAACAAACACTTCACAGATCAGAATCTAATCTCCTTCTGACTTCATATAGATATTGTTGTCTTCACTTGTTCTTTTAAATCCAATCTTCATAAGATGGGAGTGTAAACATTCATTCCATGCTCTAGGTTCTTGCTTCAATCCATACAAGGCTTTATGTAGCCTAAACACCATATCACTGTCTTCTGATAGGGCAAACCCATCTGGTTTCTCTATATACACTTCCTCTTCAATTATTCCATTCAGGAATGTAGATTTCACATCCATTTGATACACTTTGAATCCCTTGAAGGCTTCAAATGAAAGAAGCATTCAAACTACTTCCAATCTAGCTACTGGAGAAAATTTTTCTCCACAGTCTTCTCCTTCTTCTTGAGCATATCCCTTACATACCAATCTTGCTTTGTTTCTTACCACTATGCCATCTTCATTCAGCTTGTTTCTAAAAACCCATTTGGTGTCAATAAGATTTTTATGCTTAGGTTTGGGTACCAAAGACCATAAACCATTCTTTTCTATCTAGTCAAGTTCCTCTTCCATAGCCTTAATCTAGTCTTCATCTTTGTGTGCCTCTTTAAATGTTTTGGGCTCAAATTCAAAAATCATGCAAGAATTTTCTGTGACCTTTCTTCTTGTAAGAATTCCTGCATCCTTATCCCCTATGATCTACTTTGGATCATGATGTAGCTTTACATACCTAGGAATGATCTTAATTGATTCCTCTTGCTTTTCCTCTTCATCCCCATCTTCGTCTTTATCTACATCAGCATCTACTAGTGTAGGAGCACTGTTACTTGTACTTGGTTGTTTTATAGCTGGTTCCTAGAAGGTTACAACCAGTTTATCTACAGCTCGCTCACTACCAGTTTCCTAAGGTTTCTTAGTGGTCTCATCAACTCTGACA
Source organism: Cryptomeria japonica (assembly GCF_030272615.1). NCBI lineage: Eukaryota > Viridiplantae > Streptophyta > Pinopsida > Cupressales > Cupressaceae > Cryptomeria > Cryptomeria japonica. Next base: position 572,575,340 of record NC_081408.1, read on the forward strand.
TTGATACTTTCAACAATTCCCTGAGTTCTATTGTTAAAACATTTGAGAGCTCTGCTCTTGGTGGAATACCCTAGGAATATTCCCTCATCACATTTTGCATCAACCTTGCTCTGGTGTTCACTTCTCTTAATATAACACTTGCTACCAAACACTCTAAAGTATCTTACTACTAGAGTCTTACTAGTGCAATACTCATAAGGAGTTTTATTCTTACCTTTCTTGATGAGTACCTTGTTCATAGTGTAGATTGCAGTGCTCACCGCTTCTCTCCAAAAAGTGTGAGCAACCTTCCCTTGAATCAGCATCGTTCTGGTAGCTTCAACTATAGTACGATTCTTCCTTTTTGCTAGACCATTCTGTTGTGGAGTCCAGGGGGCAGACAATTGCCTCTTGATTTCGTTCTCTTCATAGTACTTATTGAATTCTCCAGAAGTAAACTCTCCTCCTTGGTCGATTCTAAGGCATTTAATCCTCTTACCGCTTTCCTTTTCAACTAGTGCTTTGAAGGCTTTAAACTTCCCAAAAGCTTCAGACTTGTCTCTCAATAATGTGAACCGCATCATTCTTGAGAAATCATTAGTAAGAATCATAAAGTACCTATCTCCTTGAACACTCCTAGTTTTCATAGGACCACAGAAATTAGTATGCACAAGATCAAGTAAATTATTTGCTATGAGAGATTTACCTTTGAAGGTTGAGGAAGAAATTTTCCCCAGTTGACATTCTTTGCACAAAGGATTCTTTGGTTTGTTCAGTACAGGCAATCCTCTAACTACCTTGATCTTACTAGCCTTCACAATATTATCAAAATTTACATGGTAGAGTCTCATATGCCATATCCAACTATCATCAAACTTAGCCATTAGACATTGACTAATATTTGTATTTAACTGAAATAAGTTACCTTTGGTATGCATATCAATGGCCATCAGTTCACCACTCTTTCCTTTTATTTTGCACACTCCAACTTTGAATTCCAGAGTGAGTCCTTTATCATTCAGCTGGGAAACACTCAAAAGGTTATGCTTGAGACCTTCTACCCAATACACATTATCAACACTGCTTTTTCCATTTAGAGGGATGGACCCTTTGCCTTTTACCATACATGGTGCATCATTACCAAATCGGACTACACCTCCATCATACTCTTCTAGAGACAGGAACTTTCTTCGGTCACCAGTCATGTGGTGAGAACAACCACTATCAATAATCCACTCATTATAATTATCAAAGTAGGAGACAAGAGCCTTCTTGTCTGAAACATCTTCCTTAACAGCTACAAACACTATGTCTTCTCTTTCTTAATCTTCTGATTCATCATCAGTGACACCTTCATCGACTACAACAAGATAGTTTCTCCAATTTCCTCCTTTGAACTTTTTGAACTTCTCTGGTTTGTCCTTATTATCACTATTGGGATAGTTTACAGCAATGTGCCCTATCCTATTACAAGAAAAACATTTCAAAGGGAGCTTACCTCTATATTTTCCAGTTCCCTTAGGAAGTCTCTTGGCCAAAAGAGCTTCAAATTCCATCAGGATCTCCTCATCATCCATATCTCTGCTTTGTCTAGGTTCACAACTAGTACCAACCTCTTTACCTTTTCTGGATAATGCAGCAGATGCTCTAAAGGCCAATTCAGTCTTTTGAACACTGTCATCATAACTATTTAGCTCATATGCGGTCAACTAAGCAATGATGGAGTTAAGGGATACCTTTTTCTTGTCAATAGATCTCAACTCCTGAATAGAAGCAACCCTTATTTCATAGACCGGTAACAAGGATCTTGAAACTTTGCTAACAATGGTGGAATCATCCATTGTACCTCCTGCACTCTTGATGTCTCCAACAACAGTTTTAATTCTTATCCCATATTCTTGAATGGTCTCTCCTTCAACCATCCGCATTTCTTCAAACTTTCCTCTAAGGATTTCTTCCTTAGCCTACTTCACATGCTCATCACCGCCATAGATAGACTCCAGAGTATCCCATACATCTTTGGGATTGTATTTGTCTTGAACATATATAAATTCAATATTAGATAAATTGCTGATAAGAGATTCCATGACTTGCCCATTCTCCTTAATTTCTCTTCTTTGATCATTAGTGAGAGTACCAGTAGGGACAACATAAGTATTCTTAACATAGTTCCAGTTTTGAGCACCCATGCTTTTAAAGTAGATCTTCATTATGTCCTTCCATATCTTAAAGTTATCTCTGTTGAACTTAGGACCTTCCTTCTTCATCATTAGAATAGGATGTTTTCCTCAAGCTATTAAGCTAATAACATAGAGGACCTAGAGGATGCTCTGATACCAATTGATGAATAATGATGAACAGTAAATACACAACAAATACTGAGATGGGGGGTGAATCAGTATGGACAAAAACTTCTTCAACAACTTAAACTGCAAAGACTACACTAATTGGTAAAGAAAATCACCATTCTAAATCAAGGCACTACCGGTAAAACACAGTATGACTGTAATAGACATAAACTGGTAAAATCTAGATCTTCTCAAAACCTAATATCTCATCTAAACTTCACCCATATGCTTAAGCAAGTAATACATCAGAAATACAATGACCATTGGATCAACTTGCATTACCTCTTAACAGAAAACATGAAAACATCACATGAAAGAGCATCACACATGACACACTAATTTTTCACGTGGAAACCCAACTGGGAAAAACCACTGTGGGGATGAATACCCATTCTTGAACTCTTTTGAAGTTCACTCTATTAGGAGCCTAGTCTGGTTAAAGACTTTACAACAGGTTCTACTAGGAACCGATCCTGCTAGGGATCACCCGGTTAAGGGATGGCTAAATACCTGGTTAGAGGTTAAACCCTGTTAAAGGTTACCTTGTCAGAGGATTTACAAAAAGGCTGTTAAAGCTACTCGGTAAAGGGATTTTCCAACTACTGAAATGGTTAGAAGTCAACAGGTAATACACTGATCTGATAACAACACTTAATGCCAAGGCAGATCCACTTCATTTCCTTTACATCTACAACTACACTCTATAGGTATCTACTCACTTCTATGGTCTGGCAAGAATCACCTCACATACAATAATTTACCAACAACTTCAAATAAAAATCATCATCGACCTTATAGACAACTATTAGGTTAGTAGCCAAAACCTAAAACCCTAAGCATCTAGGTTAAAAATACAGTCGGTCCAATCCTGATCATTTAATCACATTACATAGGGTAAAACAATCTTGAACAAATCTCAATATTTTCTCCGTCATCTATTCTTCACCGCTTCTGGAAGCTGATAACCCATCACGCGCTTCCCACCGTTTACTAGGATTTTGCATATTCCCGAGGTAGATAGAATTAATCTTCTTCATGCAAGATCCCCAAGGAGATTATTCACGCCCACAAAGTTGATATGGTAACACAATCTAATCTTCATCTCAATGCTAACTCATCATAGGATGTCATCGATCGAATCACATAGACTTGGAATGCATCAACCAGAAACCCTAAAGCTGAGACTACCAACTAGTAGTCATATCAAATGAAACCTCGATACAAACTTTCCATATACTAATTCACACTCCAACATACCGGTTCACTTTTTCATATATATTGATTCATACCATCATACCGGTTCATTTCATACCATCATATCGGTTCTCTTGCCAGTTTGCTTACTTCAATATACCGGTTCATACTTCAGCATATTAACATCAATGACAACATACAATCCCAGCATGTCATCAAACTCTGCACATATGCCAACATCCATTCTGCTGGGGTGTCTGAGGTGCTGATAACTATCTTTTGATCCCATTCACTTCACATAATGTATTAAATTCCTTAGATGTGAATTCACCTCCTTGATGTGATCTAAAACATTTGATTTTCTTGCCGGTTTCATTTTCTACCATCACCTTGAATAGTTTGAATTTCCCAAATGCTTCTGATTTTTCCTTGAGAAAAGTAACCCAACACATTCTAGAATAGTCATCAATGATTAGCATAAAATACCTATCTCCTTATATACTTCTAGTTCTTTCTAGACTACATAAATCAGTGTGAATTAAATCAAGAACATTTTTAGACTTTTCTAGAATACTCTTGAAAGTTGCTCTAACTTGCTTTCCAAATTGACATTCCTTACATATCAGATTGTGAGATTTAACAATCTTAGCTAAATCTCTTACCGCCTTAGTTGTACTGATTTTCACAATGCAATCAAAATTTACATGACAAAGTCTCTTATGCCATAACCAACTTTCATCAATATGTGAAATCAAACATGCTTTCTCATTGTTGTTCAAATGAAAGATATTACCTCTAGTCTAATTACCGGTTGCAATTTCCAAACTAGTTTTGTTTAAGATTTTGTATTTACCATTCTTGAATTGTAACTAAAATCCTTTCTCAACTAATTGACCAACACTCAAAAGATTATTCTTCAAACCTTCAACATAGTAAACATTATCAGTATTTTGCTTACCATCAAAAGATATAGTGCCTTTTCCTTTGATCAAACAAGATTTATCATCTCCAAATCTTACTAGACCTCCATTGTATTCCTAAAAGGTTAATAATTTACTCTTATCACTAGTCATGTGATGTGAACATCCTGAATCAATAATCCATTCATCCTTATCTTCAACTTTAGCTGCTAGAGCCTTCTCTACCAGTTGAACAGTAGGTGCTGGTTGATCTTCTGTTATAGCAACAAAAGCCCATCCATTGTCTACCAGATCTTCATCAGAATCATCAGTAACTCCTTCATCAACATAATAATAATATTTGTCTCTATTTTTCTTAAACTTGTATTTCTGATAATCAAGGTTAGGCTTATATTTTCTTTTAGCTTCTTCTCTTAATCTCGCATGTCTATCAGGACATCTAGAAACCATATGACCAATCTTATTACAATTAAAACATTTAAAGGTGTTTTACCTTCATACTTACTTCCAATTGGACCTTTAGGCATTTCCCTTGCAAATAGTGCTTCAAGTTCTTCATTTTCTCTCCTTCTTTCTTCAAGTTTTCTTGCATAGAAGGCTTTCCAATCATATTTATAAAATGATGATGATGAAGTTGCAGTTGATGATGATGCCTTGAAAGCTAGATCTGTCTTAATAGTAGTAACAGGATCAAATTCCTCAAGTTCAAAAGCTGAAAGTTTTCCAACCAAAGTGTCTCTAGATACTGATGCATTAGGCATTTTTCTCAATTCATTTATAGCAGTAACTTTCATTTTATATGCCGGTGGAAAAGCTCTTAAAACTTTAAAAACAATCTCATCTTCACTTAAGGTTCCTCCACAACATTGTATACCCAAAACAATTTCATTTACTCTTTCCATAAAAGAAAAAATTCTTTCTTCTTCTTCCATTTTTAAACTTTCATACCTGACTCGGAAGCATTCAAGTTTTGCAATTTTGACTATGGAATCTCGTTCATTCAATGTTTCTAGTTTTTCCCAAATAGCTTTAACAGTAGATCTGTTTGACAATCCCATGACTTGTTGATCTGATAATATGCTCAAAACTGCTTCTCTTGCTTTGCAATCATTTTCCTCATCTTTAGCCAAGTTAGGTGGATTAGGTTGACCTTGAGTAGGAGCAGTATAGCCATTCTTTGTAACATCCCATATGTCCTTTCCAATGCAATTCAGATGTGCCTCCATCTTGATCTTCCATATGACATAGTTAGTTCCATCAAGTTTTGGACTGTCCTTCCTGAAATAGTTAGAAGACATTGGTTCTCCTCAAGCTATTAAACTTCTGCAAAAAGAGGACTAGCCTCTGATACCAATTGTTAGGTCCTAGAGACAACTTAGAGGGGAGGGGGTGAATCAGTTGTCCAATAAATTCAAGAAAAATTAACTTAACCAAAACTTAATTCTTAATACCGGTAAACCAAACTTTATGCCAGTAGACAGGTTTATCAGTTAATTGCAGTACTAGTAAAGATTAATGCATGAAAAAGAAAGACAACAACATCCACAACACATAGCACAAATATTTGTACGTGGAAACCTTGTAAGGGGAAAAACCATGGTGGGAAGCCTTACCCACAATCAAATGATACTACTACAGATAGTATATGTGTACAATATGGATTCTGCACATACAGAAAGGCCAGTTGCCTAGAGCTCACTGCTCAATCACAAAATGAGAGTCACACTTACTACAATTGGATGGTTAAATCTAATGATTATTTACTACATAAAATAACATCTCCATATGCTGGATTCAGTACCGGTTTAGTTTTGATTGCCTTCATAAAAACCTTTCTTCAACCTTCAAATGATGTCTGAGTGTATAGCTCTACTTATTTTCACATATACCTTATTACAATTCCTTTTCCCAATCACATATCAATCTCACAAATGAGATCTTACATTTATACCATAACCTAAGACCAATTGAATAGGTCGGCTCACTAAAACTTATTACAATAAAATCAATTACAAATAAATCAATATCCGATGCATGATGTCAGCTCAATGCATTTACAATAATAATAAATCATCTCCATAACATGTCGTGATGATCTGGAATAGATATGCCTGTTGGTGCATATCTTGGACCTATTTGCCGGTAACAACAAATATGCAAACCCGAATGAACAAATAACCAAATCACCAAAACCAAGTGATCGAATAATGTTTTCGACATAACCAAGTAGTCTCCAAGTCATTCCAAGTGCTGTTAAATAATATAATCTACTGGTGAACCAAATATCAGTGACTGTGCATAAGTCTCTGACTTGCCGGTGAACATAACCAAAGATCTCCAAGTGCTAATAAGTGTGGACAGGTGATGACAGGTGTTGACATCAATGAAAAAACCATATCGACATATCCAAAATACCAACAGGTAGAGCAAAAGAGCGTAATTGAGATGAGTTCTACTAATCTCATGATGATGGCTGCTCAAAAGATGATGAAGGAAGGATTAGTGAACAAAGGAATAATTGATCAGTCAATTCCAATATTGCACAAAGTTGTCCTGGAGTGCCAATTTGACAAAGGAGAAAGCCCATCCAGCAAGCTCAAAATAATTACTGAGCACATTTCTAAGGATTTTCAATCACTGCATCAAATATCTAACTGGTAGGCATTGGAAAGATTCACACAAGCTAAGAGAGATACTTTTGATCAGTTGATTGAATCAGAGAAGAAAGAGATTACTGATAAGCTGAAGTTAATTGATAATGCTTTAAGGCAATATACAAATATATGCAGAGTATGTTGTAACACTGGATTACTTACTGTAGATATAGATAAAGGGATTAAATATTATCAGGATAAAATTGTAGGTATGGTCAATTCTTTTGATGGTTCAAATTCTTTGACTACATCTATTGATGGGCAGATTTTGGTATTATAAGTTCAAATTTCAGCTCTTGAAAGGGATAGAGACAAAATCATAAGGAGAGCTAAAGGGCTCAAAGGATTGGTGAGTCCCCGGTTGGACTCCTTGAGTGTACATAAGAAGGAATGGATTGATATGGTTGGTAAGCCCACACCAACAGAGCCTCGGGAGAAAGAGTCTCATTGTCATGCCCAAACTTTTGGGCACAAACGGAATAATTTTTTTTTTTAAACATAACCTAATAAAACTAGGTTTGCTAAAATAATGATGTATCAAGTCTTGTCTTAACTATGTTTGAGTTAACTCTAACCACTAACTCAAGTAAGCGAAAATAATTTAATTTAAATGCGGAATATTAACTCTCCAAAAGAATTATTATTATCTCATTAATTAATTAAATAGTAAATTCTTTAAGCAAAAACCTCTAAATTAATTCACAAGAGATATTATTAATCTCAATTAATCTTTTAATCATTGTAGGGATTAATTAAATTAACTCTAGCAATTGGATTTTTTAAATTCCATGATTTATTTTAACAATAATTATAATGTGTCTAACAATCTTGACTAAAGGGCCAAATGAGCCCATGGTGGAAGTTGCTCTAGAGAATTTAATCTGGAATTGCCTAAAATCAGGTGGACTAAAAATAATCCCCTATGGCCAAAATAACTTACAAGGTCATTATAATTTCCTAAAAGATTAAACTCAACAATAATTTAATATATATATATATATATATATATATATATATATATATATATATATATATATATATATATATTCATTAAACACATATATTTATATATGAGAATTTTTATTTTCTAAACAAACATATTTATAAAAATACCCCATGTAACCTAACTAAAATATTATAAAATAACCCCACCCTCTACCCTATTTTTCTCTTCCACCTTGTTGTCTTGCCCTAACCCTATTTTTTGGGCTAGGGCTTAACTATGTTATTCTTTTTTTTGTGTGTGTGTGGGGTGTGTGTATGTGTGCGTTTGTTTGTTGCAGGGAAGGGGAGGTGGTGGCCATGGTTATCAACAACAACCATGGAGGGAGGAGTGGAGGAGGGTTTTAATGGGCACTGGGCGGGGGCACCCCCGGACACCACTCTGTTTCCCTATAGTGGCGGTCGAGCACCGTCCACTGTGGGTAAACAAAGTAGCGACCGCGAGCCCTTTCGGGAGACCCCGTGCTGACCACTATGGTTGCCCATAGTGGCGGCCCTCGTGCTGTCCACTGTGGGTAGCCATAGTGGCAGCCCGAGCCATGCCGACCACTGTGTGCTTACATAGTGGGTTTGGCCCTTCAACCCGAAAGCCCTTGTTTTTTATATATATATATTTAAAAACCCCCCTTTTTTTAAAAAAATATAAATATATATTTATATATATATATTCACCTCTATAAGTGTGTATATATATATATATATATATATATATATATATATATATATATATATATATATATATATATATATATATATATATATATATATATATATATATATATATATATATATATATATATATATATATATATATATATATATATATATATATATATATATATATATGTATACACACACACACACATATATAATCTATCATTGGTTAAATCAAGGGTGGGTTTACTATGGATTTTTATAGATAAATATTGTTATTTTTTTTTTTTAACTTGTAGGAAATTAATAAAATAAATGGCAGCATAGCAATAGTCAAGTATTTTTATTTCTTCCTTTAAATCTAGGCATAAATCTATAGTGCAAATATTAGATTTTAATTCTGCAATAAATAATGGAGAAAATGACATAATTAATTAAACTATATTCAACAACTACATTAGTCTAGAATCATTTAAATTAACCTTAGAGATAGACTTGTTAATTCTATTAAGCCATGATTTGTATTTGGGAATAAATAATTAGGACTAAATGCTTAATTTTCTCTTACTAACATGCAAGTTTACTACTTTACTCATTTCCATTACTTTAATATGCATAAGGGGATAAAATGAACTTTTATTTTCAAAATAACATGTATACAACCCATTATTATTTCAAGAACAATACATAACTTAAACCCAACATAAATATTTCATTTTGTTACAATAATAGCTTAATAAAAATAATGCATTTCTTTAAAGCATATTTAAAATACAATATATTCAACATTACAAGTGGGTGAGATACCCATCTAGTCTCTCATTTCTATTAAATGAAGACATTAAATAAAATGAATACATTTCTTTTTCAAATAAATACAACATATAGCTTTTCTTTTACATTGCTGCAACTAAAATATAATATCCCATTCCCAAATCTTTATCTACAGAACAAGTAAAACCAGCAACTTCTAACTTGTCTTTTTCTTTTCTTTCCAAGCAACCTGCAAATAAATAAAAAGGTTGTGACCATCGAGAGCTCACGTCCCAGCATAGGCTTACTAGAAGCCACCCCCGAGCTTGGAGAACCAAGCCCTAGATAGGTTACACTAAGGCCAACACAACAAGCAAGGGACAAACATCCAACAAACACTTTCTCAACCAAGGCTACACTTCATCACAAAATGTGATGTTTTTATACGGGTGGAAGTGGACCAAATACCCTAAGGAGACTGCAAGAATGGTAGATCACAAAGCCACCTCATGGCAAACAAAGATATATCATAAGTTCATTAACCCCACATCCTTATGCCCTCCAAGGCATTCATGCCATACTTTCTCTTCTTATGACCCCCAAATGCATAAACAAGGCCATGCAACAAGGGTCACATATACAACCCTTGAGATCACTCTCATAATGAGAGCCTCTCACTCAAGGGCTATCAAACTCCTTCCACCCACAAGACCATCCTACTCTCCTAAGAGTAGAAGGCCTTGGCTACTCCCAAATCATAGAAAAATGCATAAAAGAAATAAAAGATAGGTCACAAATAATTTTCACAAAGGAAAATACAAGAAAACAACTTTTAAATACAAACTATCTTTCCAACATAAACATTCAACGTCAAAAGGGAGAAGATAAACCAACCTTCAATCTGCCCAAAGGTTCGCTAGAACTAGTTTGAGGATGAGCAGCCCAATTCCACAATCCTTTCTTCTACACTTAGCCAAATTTCTATCCCAAAACTATTCTTTTCAAAATTGCATGATCTCCAAAAATGGAGAGTGGGTGATTACCCACAAAATCTCTAATCCTTGCCTAAAAAGGCCTTAGTGAGAGATCTCACAAGTTTCTAAAATTGAAAAAGGAAAAAGTAAGAGAAAGTGGGAAAAATAATCTCACATCAAAAAGGAAGGTTATCTAACGTAGATGGCACCTTCTAAATTGAATTTTCGCTCACCTTAGGAAACCCACTTTTTGAGGTGACTAAACAGTCACATGGGAGTAGTCACATGCCTAAAAATACTCCTAACCCATAGGTATACCTTATAGGCCTTAGGAAAAACTTTTAAACTACCCTTAGGAGTCCATTTGACCCCTTAGAAACCCATCTGAAGTTAACCTTAGGGTCAAACTTGAGTTGATCACTCCAAAGACTCTCTACCCAAGGAAAATTTGGGACCACATTCAAATGTTTGAAAAGGCTATGGTTATAAGAACTCCCTCCAAGAGACAAGTCAAAAATCAAGACACGAATCAGCACGTGTCAAGTGACACTATAAAATACATAACAAAATTACACATGGAATTTGTCTCTTGTTGGATTTATACTGATTTAATAAATTAAATTCTACAAACATGCAACATTTACTTTCACAAATAAAATACGATACATATGGGGTGTTGTCTATCCAAATAGACAACCCTTGGTTTTACGAACGTACATAGGTCTAGGTTTGGTTCTCCATAGTATTTTCATGGTCACATGGATAATTTTCCTATGCAACTCAATTACACATTAGTAATTCCAAATAACCTCATATAATATTAAACAGATAAATAAGAATACATATCAAACACTTTTCATACAATTGACATTAAACAAATCAATATATCTTATATCCAAATATATCCACATAAGTAATTATCATAATCCTCATAATTTTGGTCCATACATAAGAGATGCATCCTATTTATATCATCATAGTAAAGTCCTACAATTCTAATAATGACATGCCTCATCACAAAGTTATCCTATTCTAGAATCATATAGAGTTCTATATCTATAATGCATAGAAATGAAGCAACAATATACATCAATGTTATCCAAATCATGGAATCATATAAGTTCTAAATCCATAATGCATAAAAAGAAAACATCCATAATAGTCTCAACATTAAAGTCACTGAAATGCTAGGATGAGTCGGGGTAGGGCCTCACACCCTCCCCCTCTAGGCGTGAACTTCCTCCTGGAGCTCATCAAAAAGATGGGGGTACTGTGATCTCATATGTGCTGTGTCCTCCCATGATGTCGTAACCTCATCATAGCAATCCCACTGGACCCTAACCTGGTCTAGCTCTCAACCTCAAAGGGCCAGCGTCTGGCATGCCAAAATGCGAATGGGCTCCAAAGCTAGTTGTTCATTTGACTCCACCTTCAAGGCATCCCAATCTAAAATATGAGACTCATCATAGATATACTTCCTCAAAACTGATACACGAAACACATCGTGGATGCGTGACAGGCTAGATGGCAATGCTAAATGGTAGGCAACTGGTCATATCCTCTCAAGGATCTCAAATGGTCCTAAAAAGTGAGGTGTGAGCTTAGAACCCTTTCCGTAATGGATTGGACTCTTATGCGGCCGCACTCTCAAGAAGACTTTATCTCCAACCAAGTAGCTACGATCTATCCTCTTCGCATCTGCATACTTCTTCTGTCTATCCTGTGCCTCTCTAAGACACTGCTTAATCAAATCCACCTACTTCTCCATATCCCAAACTATCTCAGGACCAATAGCAACTCTATCCTCTATGTGGTCCCAACTCAACGGTGTCCTACAAGGCCTGTCGTATAATGCCTGATAGGGTGGCATCCCCAATGAAGTGTGATGCCCATTGTTATAGGCAAACTCCACTAAGGGAAGGTACTCTTCCCATCTGGTCTGATCATCCATGATGTACATGCGAAGCATATCCTCTAACACCTGGTTAACCCTCTCTATCTGACCATCCATCTCTAGATGATAGGCTTTTCTAAAGTTGAGCTTGGTGCCCATAGTTGCCTGTAATGCCTTCCAAAAGGAAGAAGTGAATAGGGAATCCCTGTCAGAAATAATCTTGCATGGAATGCCATGAAGTTTGACAATGTCTTGCAAGAACACCTATGCTACTGTTGGTGTTGTGAAGGTAGTCTGTACTGGTGAAAAGTGGCCCACTTTGGTCAACTTCTCAACTGTCACGAAGATCGCATCATGGCGACAAGATGACATAGGGAGACCAATGATGAAATCCATGGATATAGTATCCCAATTCTACTCTGGTATAGCATGACACTAGAGCAACCCACCTGGATGGCAGTGCTCCACCTTGACTCTCTGACACTCGAGGCATCAAGCTACTAACTCAGCAATGAGCTGTCGCATTTCTAGCCAATGATATAATTGTCTCAAGTCAGCATGCATCTTCTTAACTCTAGGATGTGCTGCATAAGGAGATCTATGAGCCTCCATGACAATGAAATCTTGCAATCCCCTGGAACAAGGTACATAGATGCGCCCTCTATGGCGTAATAGTCCATCAGACTCTAAGGAATAATCCACATATTTCCCTTCTAGATTTTTCTGAGATCATATCATCTGACAAACCTCTAAATACCATCCATCCTCTGGCAACTACTACAATATATGATCTCTCAAGTCCGTGCCCATAGATATGGTGTATACCTCATGACATCTCCTACTCAAGGCATCTGCAACTAAGTTTTCTTTTCCTTTAATGTAGTGAATGTCAAAATCATACTTGCACAAAAACTCCATCCATCTCCTCTGACGTGCATTAAGGTTCATCTGAGTGAATATGTACTGAAGGCTCTAATGGTCTGAATGAAGCTCAAAATGATGACCCAAAAGGAAGTGTCCCCACCTCACAAGTGCATGCACTACTGCTGCAACCTCAAGGTCATGAGTAGGGTAGTTAAGCTCATGAGTCTTAAGTTTCCTATACTCAAAAGCTATAGCCCTACGATCCTGCATAAGGACTGCTCCTAAACCCTCTAGGGAAGCATCTGTGCAAGCCATGAAGTTAGTTGAGGGATCCGACACTACAAGGATAGGTGCCATAGTAAGTGCCTTTATGAGTTCCTGAAAGGCCCTCTTGCACTTCTCTGTCCACTCAAATTTCTTTCCTTTACGCTGAAGAGAAGTAATAGGATGTGCAACTCTAGAGAATCCCTTGACAAAGCGTTAGTAATAACCTGCTAAGCCCATGAAGCTCCTGACCTCTATCACACTGGTTGGCACTAGCCAATCCATAATAGCTCTGATCTTTAATGGGTCAACTGAGATACCATCACCAAAAATAACATGCCTAAGGTACTTGACCTCTGATCGAAAGAAAGCACACTTTGACAAACTGACATACAACTGATTGCCCCTCAAACACTGCAAAACTTGTCTCAGGTGCTCCTCATGCTCCTTCTCATTCCAAGAATATATCAATATGTCATCGAGGAACACAATCACAAAACAGTCAAGAAATGTGTGGAATACCCCATTCATGAGGCTCATGAAAATAGCTGGAGCATTGGTAAGACCGAATGGAACCATGATGAACTCATAGTAGCCATATCTAGTGTGAAATGCGGTCTTGTGGATATCACTTTCCACTATTCTCAACTGATGGTATCCTGACTTCAGATCAATTTTCGAAAATACTTTGGCACCTTGAAGTTGGTCAAATAAATCATCGATCCTAGGCAAGGGATATCAATTCTTGATGGTTACTTTGTTCAACTGATGATAATCCATGCATAACCAAAGAGATCCATCCTTCTTCTTCACGAAGATGACTGGTGCACCCCAAGGGGATACACTAGGATGTATGTGACCCTTCTCTAGAAGTTGTTGGCATTATAACAGACAAGAAGAAGGTTGGCATTCCAATTACAATGAGAGATTGTTGGCATTTCAATAAGGATATTGAGAAGGTTATTGATGACTATGGATATAACTGATTAAGGATGATTACTGTCTTAATATTATTATTTTATCATTGACATCAAGAAATTGATTTTCTAATTCAATATGATGTTGCCATATCTTAAGAAGTATGATTTGATGAGTATAAAGATGTCGGTAAAAGACATAGAAAGAATATGATGAATAAGGGGAAAAGTTACTCAATGGGAAACTCTTACCGAGTCAGACAATGATGAGATCATGATGTTTAGATTGTTTTGATATCCTACATATGCTATTGTTTGAAAGGTTAATACTATACTATGTTACTGAGCAAAGAACCTAGTCGGTAAACCCTAAGGTTATCGCTATCGGTTAATGAAGGCAAAATGTCTACCAAGTGAAGTTTAGTATTTACCGAGTTACAACCGAGCTATAACAGAATGCATTAAATGTTTACATGTGATATTTAATGAAGGAAGCTGATGAGATGGAGCAAATTAAATGATTGGTAAGCCATGTATGAAGATTGTTAAAGAATCTATGGTAAAGAAAGGTCGACAGGAAGATCTACAGCTCAGATTGAACCTCAATACCCTAACACAAGTTCCAAGGCGGGGTAAAATGTTTTCAGATCGAAGGATACATTGAACCCGGACAAGATTGAAGATCTGATGGCTATGATTGATCATGGGAAATGTGATCAAAGAGATTAAGCAGTTGACAGATTGTTTATAAATAGGAAACTGTTGATAAACAATGTATACGGGCAAGTGTATGCATAGGGATGCTACATAGTGATTACTGAGCATAGAAGCTTGAAGACCTGTTTTGATAACAGAGTATAGAGCCCAGTAGAGGGACAAGATAAGTCCTATGAATTGATTGTATTGAACAAATAAGAATCTGATTTAGCATTTTTAGATGTGAAGTTGCAGACATATTTTATTACTATTATTTTGAGAAGTAGCAGAAAATCTCTTAACCGAGTGGACTTAACAGTCTTATTTGTAAAATCCTCTAGCAAGGTGACATTCTTATTGAGTGTTTGAAATCCTTTAACAAGGTCACTTCTAACAAAGTGAATATCCTAACAGATCTGAGGGAAATCCCTTAACCGGGTCACATCTAGCAATGTGTTTGTAATCTTTAACAGGAGTTGCTTTTAACCGAGCATAGTCTAGAAGAGTATATTTCTTAGTGGGTCCGAAATCCCATAGTGGTTTTTCCCTATTTGGGTTTCCACGTTAAATCTGGTGTTATGAGGTTTATATTGTTCATATGCTTTTGAGTTTGCATGTTTGATAGTTTTGGTTATATGACTGATATATATGTTACCAAGGTTGAATCTGATGTTTTTATGGATGATTAAGTCTGTATGATTCACCCCCCCCCTCTCATCTTGTTGGATAATGGATTTGTACTTACATTAAGTATCAGAACTATCAATTGGTATCGAAGCCTTGGCCTCTGAAAGGAAAGTTTAAAGGCACTTGAGTTAAAGATCCAAAGATGTATAAGAGGGATGCACTGAAGCTGAATAAGTCAAGTTTCTCTACATGGTTGAAAAGGATGAAGCTGCATGTATTAGAAATTGGAGAATATGTTGTCAATTATCTGGAGAATGATTTCATCACACCGAGCACCTATCCATTGACAATGGAAGAGATAAAGGCAAAGCAAGAACATATTCAAGCAATGATTGAAATAACATCTACATTGACTGACTTAGAGTTTAATGATCTAGAAGGCTACAATGATGCAAAAGCAATGTGGACTAAGCTCATATCAGTACATGGTGGAGATGAACATGTTCAAAGAGAAAAAGTGGATAGTCTAAGAGGACAAATTGAATCTATGAGGATGAATGAAGGTGAGAACATAACCTAGTACAGTACAAGACTAAAAGAGATTGTCAATCAAATCAAAGGAGTAGGTGGAACTATTGAAGAGAAAGATATAACAAGTAAGTTGTTAAGAACCCTTCTACTAGCTTATGCAATCCGAGTCTCTGCAATCAATGAATTGAGGTATGTACCCAATATGCCAGTTTCTTTAGATGCTACTATTGGTAAGCTACATGCATTTGAGTTAAGTAACTTTGATAACAGTGGGTCATCGGTAGATAAAGTTGAATCTGCATTCAGTTCTTTTCATATTGATAAAACTGATGATTACAATGATAGAAAGAATAAGTACTCTGAAGGGAATCATAGTGGAGCAAGTGAAAGATTTTGCAAAAACATGGAGGAGGTACACAAACTGTATGAGGAAACCAGAAAGCAAGAAGAGTTTGAAGCACTATTAGCCAGAAGGCTATCAAGAGGAAAAGGTAAGTATAAAGGAAAGCTACATTTAAAATGTTTCAATTGTGATAAGATAGGACATATGGCTTCTAACTGTCCTAACAAAGAATCTAGTGAAAAGAGAGATTACCGAGATGACAAATAGAAAGATAATCATTATAGAGGACACCGAGACTTCAGGAAAAGAGATAAAAAGACATGCCTAATAGCTGATGAGGAATCTAATGATGATAAATCAGTTGAAATTGATACAGAGGAAGTTGTTTATGTGGCTATTAAAGATGGATCAGATGAAGAAAGGTATGAAGAAAAAGCTTTAATATCTCATATAAATACTAATGATTCTTGGATCATAGATAGTGGTTGCTCACATCACATGACAGGTGATAAATACAAGTTTATTAAATTAGATGATTATGATGGAGGCTATGTAAGATTTGGTAATGATGCACCATGTCCGGTAAGAGGTAAAGGATCCATAACACTTCTTGACAATGCTAAATGTAATGATGTTTATTGGGTTGAAGGTTTGAAATACAATTTGTTGAGTGCAGCACAGCTAAACAACACAGGTTACCGAATAGAGTTTGAAAAAGGAATTGTCAAAGTTCATGACAAGCATGGAAAGTTAGCTGCTACCAGGACACAAACAAGAGGTAATACATTTCATCTTGACTCAACTAGGAATAAATGTCTATATGCAAGGATAGATGATACCTGGTTATGGCATAAAAGGTTTTGTCATGTTAATTTTGATAATCTAATCAAAATAAGTAAGAAGCATCGAGTAAGAGGTCTACCGAGTCTTGAAAAACTTGAGAATGCTATGTGTTGAGGATGCCAGATGGGTAAGATGACAAGATCAATCTTTACAAGTAAGTCCTACACTTCTAAGGGAATTTTAGATCTTGTGCATATTGATCTTTGTGGTCCTATGAAAGTTCAGAGTTATTATGGTGATAAATATTTCATATTATTTATGGATGATTACTCAAGGATGATGTCAGTAATGTTTTTAAAAGAAAAATTAGAAGCTTTTCAAATGTTTAAATGGTACAAGGATAGAGTTGAAAATGAAACAGGAAGACAACTAAAATGTCTCAGATTAGATAGAGGAGGAGAGTTTACATCTGATGAGTTCAACTTATTTTGCAATGATCATGGTATAAAAAGACAAGTCTCTGCACCAAGAACTCCACTGCAGAATGGTATAGCTGAAAGAAGGAATAGATCTATTGTGGATTGTGCCAGAACCTTGATGATTGAAAAGAAAGTTCCACAAACATTTTGGAGAGAAGCAATAAACACAGCTGTTTACACCTTGAACCGAGTTCAATTGAAGAAAGGTACTTTGAAGACACCTTATGAAATCTGGTATGACAAGAAACCTAATGTAAGTTATTTTAAAATCTTTGGGAGTAGATGCTATGTTTACAAAGATGATAGAAATGGTAAGTTTGATCAGAAAAGTGAAGAAGGAATGTTTCTAGGTTATTCTTCTAGAAGCAAAGCATTTAAATGTCTGATCAAATCATCTAACAAAATCATAGAAAGTGAAAATGTGAAAATTGATGAATTTGTAGAAAGAAATAATGAAGGAAACTCCAAAGAATTAGAAGATTATGAAGAATTTGTCTATGTGCAACCGAGAAGTCCTACCAAGATAACTGTTGAAGAAAATGAAGAAAATATTGAGTTACCGAGTGATGAAGAAGATCATACAGAGCCTACCGAGCCTGTATTAGCCAAATATGTCAGAAGACATCATGCACCAAGTTAGGTTATAGGAGATAAGGATGATCCAGTGATGAAAAGGAAAAAACTAAGACAGAACACATGTTTGATATCTGAATTTGAACCGAGAATAGTGAAAGAGGCATTTAATAGTGAAGATTGGATAAATGCTATAACAGAAGAGATTGATCGAATCAAGAAGAATGACACATGGACACTAGTCCCAAGACCGAAGGACAAAAATGTAATCGGTACAAAGTGGCTCTTCAGAAACAAGCTAAATGAAAATGGTGAGGTCATTCGGAATAAAGAAAAACTAGTTTGCAAAGGTTATGCCCAAGAAGAAGGAATTGATTATGGTGAGACTTTTGCACCTATGGCAAGACTTGAAGGAGTAAGAACATTGTTGGCATATGCTACTTACAAGAATTTCAAGGTATATCAAATGGATGTCAAATCTGCATTTCTAAATGGTATATTAGAAGAAGAAGTTTTCATTGAACAACTTGAAGGATTTTTTGAAGGAGAAAATAATGATCAGGTATGTAAATTGAACAAAGCTTTATATGGTCTGAAACAAGCACCTAGAGCATGGTATGAGAGATTGCACTCATATTTGATCAAAATTGGCTTTATAAGGACAAGTGAGAACGACAACATGTACATGAAGAATGATGAAAATGGAATACTGATCTCAGCCATATTTGATGATGATATTATCTTTAGTGGAAATGATTCTCTATGCAAGAACTTTGGAAATGAAATGAGTAAAGAATTTGAAATTTCATTAATCGGTGAGATAAAATATTTTATAGGTCTACAAATACTACAAATGAAAGATGAGATTTTCATTACCCAATCCAAGTACATAAAGGAAATCTTGAAGAAATTTGGAATGGAGGATTCAAAACCAGTAAGTACTCCTATGACTACCAACTTTAAACTATCAAAGAATGATGAATCTGCATCTGTTGATGAGACACTTTACCGAACTATGATTGGAAAGTTGAAATATGTTATTCACAGCAGGCCAGATATAGCACATGCAGTAGGTATTGTTGCAAGATTTTCTGCAGATCCTAAGGAAACACACATGACGGCAATCAGAAGAATTTTTAGATACTTAAAAGGCACTAAAGATTATGGTTTAGTATATCAGAAAGGAAATGAGTTTGATTTAAAAGTTTATACTGATGCTGATTGGGCAGGCAACATTGATGACAGGAAAAGCACAAGTGGAGGAGCTTTCTTTTTAGGAGAAAGACTAGTGAGTTGGCTTAGCAAGAAACAAGGATGTGTTTCTTAGTCAACAACAGAAGCTGAATATGTTGCTGTAGCACTGAATTGCACCAATATAGCATGGATCAAACAACTATTGGAAGGGATAAATGAGCAAGTTACTATTCTATGATAACACTAGTGCCATTAACATTTCAAAGAATCATGTTATGCACTCTAAGACAAAGCACATCTCTATCAAATATCATTATCTTAGAGAAGAAGTTCAAGAGAAGAAAGTGGTGTTGGAATACGTTGGCACAAAGGAACAAATTGCAGACATCTTCACCAAGCCATTGCCAAAGGACACTTTTGAGTATCTCAGAAGTCAGTTAGGGGTCCTACCCCTATCTTCCATTCACTGACCGAGTTCAGTGAAAGCATCAATTCGATGACTCTACATAATATCTTTTAGGAGTTGATGCTGATTTACACACTTTAGGAGGTTTTCTAAAGGTGTGTAGGAAACAATAAATAGGGAACAAGAATTGAAGACAAATGCTCTGACCAAGACTGAATTGATACATAATAGCATGGAATTCACTTCTCAGAGGATGAAATTATGTTTTAGTTCTTTTCTTTTTGGCATTGTTGTCAAAGGGGGAGAATACCTATGCAAGGGGGAGAATACATAAGAAGAGAAAACTACAGATTGGAAAGAAGATTGAGAAAATAGGAGAACTCTAATGCATGGGGGAGAGCATTTCAGCATTTTAGAATTTCATAGCAATCTAAATCTGACTCAATAAAGTCAAATCAATTGGTTTTCCCATCAATGCCAAAGGGGGAGATTGTTGGCATTATAACAGACAAGAAGAAGGTTGGCATTCCAATTACAATGAGAGATTGTTGGCATTTCAATAAGGATATTGAGAGGGTTTTTGATGACTATGGATATAACTGATTAAGGATGATTACTGTCTTAATATTATTATTTTGTCATTGATGTCAAGAAATTGATTTTCTAATTCAGTATGATGTTGCCATATCTTAAGAAGTATGATTTGATGAGTATAAAGATGTTGGTAAAAGACACAGAAAGAATATGATGAATAAGGGGATAAGTTATTCAATGGGCAACTATTACCGAATCAGACAATGATGAGATCATGATGTTTAGATTGTTTTGATATCCTACATATGCTATTGTTTGAAAGGTTAATACTATACTATGTTACTGAGCAAAAAACCTAGTCGATAAACCCTAAGGACCCTAGTCTTCAAACCCTAAGGTTATCGCTATTGGTTAATGAAGGCAGAATGTCTACCGAGTGAAGTTTAGTATTTACCAAGTTACAACCGAGCTATAACAGAATGCATTAAATATTTACATGTGATATTTAATGAAGGAAGCTGATGAGCTGGAGCGAATTAAATGATTGGTAAGCCATGTATGAAGATTGTTAAAGAATCTATGGTAAAGAAAGGTCAGCAGGAAGATCTACAGCTCAGATTGAACCACAATACCCTAACACAAGTTCCAAGGTGAAAATGCAAGTTCCAAGGTGGGGTAAAATGTTTTCAGATCGAAGGATACATTGAACCTAGAAAAGATTGAAGATCTGATGGCTATGATTGATCATGGGAAATGTGATCAAAGAGATTAAGCGGTTGAAAGATTGTTTATAAATAGGAAACTATTGATAAACAATGTATGCGGGCAAGTGTATGCACATGGATGCTACATAGTGATTACCAAGCACAGAAGCTTGAAGACCTATTCTGATAATAGAGTATAGAGCCCAGCAGAGGGACAAGATAAGTCCTATGAATTGATTGTATTGAGCAAATAAGAATTTGCTTTAGCATTTTTAGATGTGAAGTTGCAGACATATTTAATTACTGTTATTTTGAGAAGTAGCAGAAAATCTCTTAACCGAGTGGATGAAACAGTCTTATTTGTAAAATACTCTAGCAAGGTGACATTCTTATTGAGTGTTTGAAATCCTTTAACAAGGTCACTTCTAACAAAGTGAAGATCCTAACATATCTGAGGGAAATCCCTTAACCGGGTCACATCTAGCAATGTGTTTGTAATCTTTAACAGGATTTGCTTTTAACTGAGCATAGTCTAGAGGAGTATATTTCTTATTGGGTCCGAAATCCCACAGTGGTTTTTCCCTATTTGGGTTTCCACGTTAAATCTAGTGTTATGAGGTTTATATTGTTCATATGCTTTTGAGTTTGCATGTTTGACAGTTATGGTTATATGACCGATATATATGTTACCAAGGTTGAATCTGATGTTTTTATGGATGATTAAGTTTGTATGATTCACCCTGCCCCTTCTCATTTTGTTGGATATTAGATCTGTACTTACATTAAGTATCAAAACTACCTGGAGTTCCTCAAGCTACATCTTGAGCTTATAAAGCTTATTTGTGGTCATCCTATAAGGTTCTCTTGATAATGGCTCAGCTCTTGGTACAAGGTCTATATGAAAGTCAATCTCTCTATGGGGTGGCATTCCTGGTAGCTCCGAAGGAAACATGTCTGAATATCCCTTAAGGATAGGATGGTTGTCAATCGATGTTTCCTTTTCATCCTCTTCCTCTCTATCACTGATGGTGATGGCAAATAACTGACATCCCTTTCGCATGCTCTGCTTAAGCTGCATTGCAGAAATCATACGAAGAGACACGGGTTTCTGAATCTTGGTGATTACTATTGGCGAACCATGATCATCCTCACACTCAATTTCTTTCAGGTGGCAATCCATCTTGGCTCTGTGGGCATAAAGCCAATCCATGCCAAGTACGATACCATAAGATCCAAGTGGCATAACTCTAAGGTCTACTAAGGTGGTGGTATTGCCAATCTAAAGCTGACATGCCCTAACCTCTAATTCCACTGACACTCTAGCCCCTGAAGCTAACTTCACTTCCCAACTGACACCTTGTCTAATTTCCACTAGCCCGCAATTATCCACAACTAATGGAGATATAAAGGAGTAGTAGATCCTGAATCAAATAATATAGATACACTGCTACCTCTGATCATACGTGCATCCTCAATGACTATGGCTTGGTGCTCTACCTAGTGGTTGTCAACTACTGTGAAGACTCTATGGGACTTGCCCATATCTCCAACTATAGGCTCTGATGTTGCCATCCTCTGATTCCCTGCCATCTGACCCTGAGGATACTCTCTCACCATGTGCCCCATGGCTCCACACATGAAACAAGCAATGCATGCCTAAAACTAGATGCCCTGAGGCCTAGAGAAAGGCTATCCCCCTGTCCTAATAGAACCACTATACCCACCCCTGGAGGACTGCTGAGTCCTCGCCGAAGGTGTGTAAGGAACTTGAGATTGCTAATCTTGCCTCTGACCCTAAGACTACCACTACTTGGGCTTTGTGCCCTACTGACTCTGCGGAGGCCTCTACCTCTGGTTCTATTGTGATTGCTATGGAGGAGGTGGTTTGGGGAACCCCGATGTGTGTCTATTGTTACCCTTCCAATGGGGTTTTTGAAACCTATATGTCTGGGGTATAGGGTTTTTGTTTTGGAACCAATCCCTTGTCTCCCATGGCCTAACCTGAATCTCCTCTACTATCAAGGCCTTCTCCATGACAACCCAAAGGCTCCCTGGAGCGGTCATCCTCACTGGTCCTGCTATGCTGGCATTTAGCCCTTTGATAAAATGATTGACAAGAAGCTTCTCGTCTTTTAGGTAGTCTACATATGGCAAGAGCTCGAAGAACTTTCTCTTGTACTAGGTCACTAATAGACCCTTCTACTGGAGGTCATGGAACTCATCTATCCTACACTGTTTGTAATGCTCTGACAAGTACCTCTCCCTGAATCTCTCTATAAAAATCTCCCATGTGAGGGTATCTGCCACTAAACAACACTTGTATTCCTCCTGTCTCCACCATGTGGAGGCCATTCCTCTCAATAGGTGGACTATTACATGTGCCTTTAGATTTCTCTCATAGGAGCACAATGCAAAGCACCTATCTAGGCTCAAAAGCCAAGCCTCAGATTCTACCCCATCGGTAGATTCTACAAAAGATGGTGGCTGGAGGTGCATAACCTCTCTGATTAGATCCCCCGGATCCTGATGTGATCTCTCATGATACACTGGCTCTACTACTAGAGGTGGTCCTAGTAGGTGAACGGACTCGAGCTCATGCACAGCCCGACTCTCTATGGGATTAGTTGGTGGACTCCTACTCCATTCCCTATCATTGGTTAAATCACGGGTGGGTTTAATATAGATTTTTATAGATAAATATTGTTAGTTTTTTTTAACTTGCAAGAAATTAATAAAATAAATGGCAACTTAGCAATAGTCAAGTATTTTTATTTCTTCCTTTAAATCTAGGCATAAATCTATAGTGCAAATATTAGATTTTAATTCTGCAATAAATAAAAGAGAAAATGACATAATTAATTAAACTATATTCAACAATTACATTAGTCTAGAATAATTTAAATTAACCTTAGAGATAGACTTGTTAATTCTATTAAACCATGATTTGTATTTGGTAATAAATAATTAGGACTAAATACTTAATTTTCTCTTACTAACATGCAAGTTTACTACTTTACTCATTTCCATTACTTCAATATGCATAAGGGGATAAAATGAAATTTTATTTTCAAAATAACATGTATACAACCCATTATTATTTCAAGAATAATACATAACTTAAACCCAACATAAATATTTCATTTTCTGACAATAATAGCTTAATAAAAATAATGCATTTCTTTAAACCATATATAAAATACAATATAGTCAACATTACAAATGGGTGAGATACCCATCTAGTCTCTCATTTCTATTAAATGAGGACTTTAAATAAAATGAATACATTTCTTTTTCAAATAAATACAACATATAGCTTTTCTTTTACATTGCTGCAACTAAAATATAATATCCCATTCCCAAATTTTTTTCTGCAAAACAAGTAAAACCAGCAACTTCCAACTTGTCTTTTTCTTTTCTTTCCAAGCAACCTGCAAATAAATCAAAAGGCTATGACCATGGAGAGCTCACCTCTTAGCCTAGGCTTACTAGAAGCCACCCCTGAGCTTGGAGAACCAAGCCCTAGACAGGTTACACTCAGGCAAACACAACAAGCAAGGTACAAACATACAACAAACACTTTCCCAACCAAGGCTACACTTCATCACAAAATGTGTTGTTTTTACATGGGTGGAAGTGGACCAAATACCCTGAGGAGACTGCAAGAATGATAGATCACAAAGCCACCTCATGGCAAACAAAGATATATCATAGGCTCATTAACCCCACATCCTTATGCCCCCCAAGGCATTCAAGCCATACTTTCTCTCCTTATGACCTCCAAATGCATAAACAAGGCCATGCAATAAGGGTCACATATACAACACTTGAGATCACTCTCATAATGAGAGCCTCTCACTCGAGGGCTATCAAACTCATTCCACCCACAAGACCATCCTACTCTCCCAAGAGTAGAAGGCCTTGGTTACTCTCAAATCACAGAAAAATGCATAAAAGAAATAAAAGATAGGTCACAAATAATTTTCACAAAGGAAAATACAAGAAAACAACTTTTACATACAAACTATCTTTCCAACATAAACATGCAACGTAAAAAGGGAGAAGATGAACCAAACTTCAATCTGCCCAAAGGTTTGCTAGAACTAGTTTGAGGATGAGTAGCCCAATTCCAAAATTCTTTCTTTTACACTTAGCCAAATTTCTATCCCAAAACTATTCTTTTCAAAATTGCATGATCTCCAAAAATGGATAGTGGGTGATTACCCAAATAATCTCTTATCCTTGCCTAAAAAGGCCTCAGTGAGAGTTCTCACAGGTTTCTAAAACTGAAAAAGGAAAAAGTAAGAGAAAGTGGGAAAAAGAATCTCACATCAAAAAGGAAGTTTATCTAACCTAGATGGCACCTTCTAAATTGAATTTTCGCTCACCTTAGGAAACCCACTTTTTGAGGTGACTAAACAGTCACATGGGAGTAGTCACATGCCTAAAAAATACTCCTAACCCATAGGTATACCTTATAGGCCTTAGGGAAAACTTTTAAACTACCCCTAGGAGTCCATTTGACCCCTTAGAAACCCATCTGAAGTTAACCTTCGGGTCAAACCTGAGTTGACCACTCTAAAGACTCTCTACCCAATGAAAATTTTGGACCACATTCAAATGTTTGAAAAGGCTATGGTTAAAACAACTCCCTCCAAGAGACAAGTCAAAAATCAAGACACAAATCAGCACATGTGTCAAGTGCAACAATAAAATACATAACAGAATTACACATGGAATTTGTCTCTTGTTGGATTTACACAAATTAATAAATTAAATTTAACACACATGCAACATTTACTTTCACAAATAAAATACGATACATACAGGGTGTTGTCTCTCTAAATAGACAACCCCTTGTTTTACGAACATACATAGGTCTAGGTTTGGTTCTCCATAGTATTTCCATGGTCACATGGATAATTTTCCTATGCAACTCAATTACACATTAGTAATTTCAAATAACCTCATATAATATTAAACACATCAAACACTCTACATACAATTGACATTAAACAAATCAATATATCTTATATCCAAATAAATCCACATAAGTAATTATCATAATCCTCATAATTTTGGTCCATACATAAGACATGCATCCTATTTCTATCATCATAGTAAAGTCCTGCAATTCCAATAATGACATACCTCATCACAAAGTTATCCTATTCTAGAATCATATAGAGTTCTATATCTATAATGCATAGAAATGAAGCATCAATATACATCAATGTTATCCAAATCATGGAATCATATAAGTTCTAAATCCATAATGCATAAAAATAAAGCATCCATAATAGTCTCAACATGAAAGTCACTGAAATGCTAGGATGAGTCGGGGTAGGGCCTCACACCCATGTTCATATGCTTAAGGGACTTGTATCAATATTAGACACATTCAAATCTGATTGGGACACTTATCTAGAGCTTTTGGAGAAAGCCTATCCATAAATTTTCAAGTATATTCAGCTCCGGTAAGGTGTTTTGGTTTACATTCTTTCTACATAATTTCATTCTTTATCCTGATTTTTGGTTTTTGGCATTACTTTCAAAGGGGGAGGTATAGGTGAAAAATATATCCTTGACATCAAGAGATATGGAGTATTTGTACAGATCATGATCACAGATGAATATTCAGCTCAGGGGGAGCAGTCTTTTGATGAAATCGACAGATGGAAACCATTATCATTTTTCACATGAGTGTTGCCATCAATGCCAAAGGGGGAGATTATTGGCAGTTGACACTCATTTGATTGGTTTCATATGTTCTCATTTATGGCAACATGTTCTAACTTCATTCTTTGGTTTGGTTCTTCACTGACAAACAGTTCATCGACAGACACCTCACTGGCATTGGCAGGTATCTTCACTGGTAGGAAGGATTCTATGGGTACCAGTATTGAAGGCTGACATGATTTACAAATAGGGTACTAGCATTGGAGGACAACATCATTGTGAGATTCAACAATCAACAATTCATTTTGTTATTTATGTATATATGTAATTAGCTGACATGTATAATCATTTTTGTATTATCTATGTAAGCCGACATGAGTCATGAAGGATTGTAAGGGTATATATAGGTCAGTTGTTAGATCATTTTGGGTAAGAAAATATATGATTGTAATAAGCATATTGTGTGACTAGATCAGTAATGCGAAGGTTATTCCATTAAGGGTTTATGGTTTCAGAACCGGAATAGTCAGAGTTTGAACCAGAACTCAATCAAGCATAGCAGATGCATTAAATGAGTTCATTTTTATGTTTTATTATTCAAAGTGACTGTAGTCAGTGAGACTCCTTTGTGTTGAGCAGTGTGCTCTAGGCAATAAGCCTTCCTACATGTGCAGGCCCCTGTATTATGTAATAGCTTTTCATATGGCCAATGGATTGATATTGTGGGTAACAAATCTCACCATGGTTTTTCTTCTTTGAGGTTTTCCACATATAAATTCTCTGTGTTATGGTATTCATTTGTGTGATTGGTTCATTGATTTTTTTACTTCTTTCAATTATATATGTAATGGTTTACTAACTAGTGAATGCATGTTATAATAAGGTTAATATTGAACATTCAAGCAAAACACTGATTCACCCCCCCTCTCAGTGTTCTTGGATTCCAACATTGATTTAGTCATAATGTTGTCATCCTAATAAAGGATAGATAATGTTGAAAAACCATGTTGTTGCCAAAGTCTACTGAAAGATTTGATTTTGTGCAAGCCCACTGTTGCTTGTGTCTCTTCTGAAACTGATTGAATCCATGAAACTAACACTTTATTGCAAAGAAGAACAACACTTTATTGTGGATTGGTGATGCAAATGACTTTTTATTATGGATTGTGCATGAAAAGAAGGAGGAATGAAAAAGATGATGCTCCTCAAAACATGTGATACTTAGGGTACTGCTTCCTATTGACAATTGACACTCAATTGGTCAGTTTCAATATGTTGTCATTGATGGCAATATATTCTGACTTCATATTTTGGTCTAGTAGTGTACCTGAAGACATTTCACTAGCACTGACGCCAGCACCAACACCGACACCAGCAGGTATCTTCACTGGTTAGAAGGAATTCTTTAGGTATCAACATTGCAGGCCGACATGGTTCACATTCAGGTTATCAGTATTAGAGGCCGATATCATTTTGGGAGATCCGGTAATCAGCAATTTATTTTGATATTTATGTATATACATTATTGAGTCGGCATGTATATTCATATTACAATAATCTTTGTAAGCTGACATAAGGCATGATGGATTGTAAAGGGGTATATAGGTTAGTTGATTAGATCATTTTGTATGATATGGATATGTAAGGTTATGGAATGTAGTGGAGATGTGAAATATATAAGAGATATCATGTATGTGAGGATATTTATGTAAGAGGTTATTCCGGTAAGGGTTTAGGGTTTCAAACCAAAATAGACAAAGCTTAACTAGAACTGTATTCATGCATAGGAGATGTTATTATTGCAGTTCAATCATTTCTCTGGATTGTAGTCTGGATTTTTATGTAGTCAGTGAGGCTCCTTTTTTGATTGAGCAATGTGCTCTAGGCTGTAAGCCTTCTTGCAAGTGCAGGCCCCTCTATTTTGTAATATCTTTTCATATGGCTAGTGGATTGATATGGTGGGTCACAAATTCAACTGTGGTTCTTCCTCTTTGAGGTTTTCCATGTATAATTCTTTGTGTTATGATATTCATTTGTGTAATTAGCTTATTGGTTGTTTTACTTATTTCAATCTTATATGTACCTGTATACTAGTTGGTGAATGCATGTTTTAATAAGTTTAAATTTGATCATTCTAGTAGAACATTAATTCACACCCCTCTCAGTTTTCTTTGATTCCAACAATTTGTATCAGAGCCTTATGCCTCAGAGGAGGTTAAACAACTTGAGGAAGATCCTGAATCTAGAATCCATGGATATGAGTTTGGAGAAGCAACTTGAGGTAGCACTTGAAGATTATGATGCTAAAAGGTTGAAGAACTTGAAGTTACAAGATGAATTGAATTCTTCTCAAGAATTCATTCTTGTCCTACAGGAGAGACTGTCATCTATTCAAGCTAGGTGGAAGGAACTTCTACAAAATAAGAATAATGAAGAGAAAGATGCCCTTAATGAGAGATGTCAAAAGCTGAGTCAGGAGAACATGGTCATGAGGAATGAAATGCAAGATTTAACTATGAGGATGTCAAAGGAGATTGAGGACCGGAAGAAGAAGGAAGAAAATATTTCTATATCTCTGAAAGACAAATTTGAGGAATGTGGTAGGTTGATTCATGAGAATGAGATGTTGAGGACAGACTTAGTACAATCCCTAAGTAATGACCAAGAACTTGAGAGACAAATGATAATTCTAAGAGATGATCTAACTGCTGAAAGTGAATATAAAGAAAAATTCAAGATTAGTTCAACACAACTAGATGAGTTATTAAAAAGACAAAGGTTGAATGGAGATTCTAGTGGACCTGGATTTGAACAAGGATAGAGTTCTAGTACTGCAAATGAAGATCAAAACCAGAAGGCACTGGTAAGGCATCTTAATGCTTATAAATTTAATTTTAGATGTTTTGTTTGTAATAAATTTGGTCACATGGCTAGGCAATGAAAAAATAGAGCAAATCAAAAATATAATTATGCTCCCGATCAATGTTCTAAATGCAATAAGTATGGTCATAAGACAAAATATTGCAGAATGAATGTTAAATATTATCCATGTAGAAAATTTTGACATATGGCTAATCAGTACAAGTCAAGCAATTATACCAGTTTTAGTAAAGTGATTCAAAAGAACAATGTTACATGTTATGCATGTAATGAGGTTGGACATATTGCTAAGTTCTATAGAAGCAAAAATCCACCAGTTGGTAATGATGAATCAAATGAGAAAGGGAAAGAGAAGGTAATTGAAATCCAACAAGATTATATGAAGAAATGGGTCAGGAAGTCAGAAGATCAATCAAAAGATGGAAATGCACTGGTTACTCAACCAATAGAGGAGGTTGCTCCTGCACCGGTAGGAAGCTCATCCGGTAACTAAGGTAGATGTCTTAGGGGTAGGAAAAATTCATGAAGATAGTGCATATGCCTTGGGAAGAGGTTCTGGAAGATGTTTTAGACATTGGAGATGCTTATCTGACATGGAGATGTTTGATCAAGATCTGTTATATTTCATCGGAAGTCATTCATGTCAATGATGGATTAGGGTTTTTCTTGAAGGTTAAAAGGTTGAATTCACTTCATTTCTGATAACTTTGCATTCAGAGTGATTCAAAGTGAGTTTAAGGCAATTCGATGTGATTGATATCTTCTTGGGTGATTTCACCAATGATTGGAAGAGTTATTTAGGGTTTTTCATTGACAACTATATTTCAGGTATTTATCTTTCATCATGGAAGTGGGATCATCCTCTATACCTACTTTTATTGCAAATCCTACTATTGTTGAGGTCAAGGACTGTCCTAGGCTGATTTTCAAGAGATATCCGCATATAGCCACCTTGCATATATGTTGAAGATGTCAGAGCTTACATTCACCATCATATTGAGGATTTGGGAACTAGTGATATTAAGAGCATGTATATGAGCGAGTTAATGAGAGATTCTAGAAAGATTAAGCCCGAGTATCTTCATATTGAGGATCTAGGGTTTATCGGCATTCTGGATATTCTAGAATTTGAGGATGAAATTGTCAGATGTGTCTTAAGAAGAGTGCATGGAGAATTTATCTGGTTGGACAGACCATATAAGATTTTGAAGGAGGCCATCACGGCAATCACCGATTTACCACAGGTTGGACATCATCTAGAGAAGAAGGTTTCTAATGATCAAGTCAAAAAGATCACCAGTGCAACATTGGACAAGCAATCAATGATGGTTAGCACTATCATCGACAAAGATATTAGATTCAGAAGCATGATTATCGATTACAGGGTAACTCAATCAAACCAACTAAATTCTATTTCTAGATTTTGCATTTATGCAAAATATACGATGATGAGGGAAAATGAGAAGTTAGATCTTTGTGGCTGGATATTGGATGAATTGTTGATTAACCTAGGAAAGATCAAAGGAGAGAAGAAAGGAACATTCTGGTGTGGAAATCTAATTGTCTGTTTAATTTTTTTTTTCATCAATGAAACTCCCAGTTTTGGGAAGAGACAATGGGTGTTTCATATCCCAGTAGGAAGACAACTGAAACAATCTATTGCAACACTAGGTAGTCAGCAAGATGAAAAAGTATGGGGTTAAAATAAGGCTTTCCAGAAGCCTATGAATTCTAGGGAGAGGGTTCCAAACCAAATTGTTGAGAAATACTTAACTGAGATATGCTTCATGGTTAGGAAAGATGAAACTTTGATGGAAGCTATCAAGCCCTGGAAGATTTGGATTGAAGAGATGGGTTATGAAGTTGATGCTCAGATTCTAGATGCTTATGCACAATTGCTAATTGATGAAGTTGAGAAAACCTTTGGTACTGCTAAGTAGAAAAAGAAAGAGGTTGAAACTAAGTTTAACTGGAAGAAGAGGGAGAAGCAGCAGAGCAAGGCAAGTAAATTTGTTGAATAGGTTTCCCAGACATCAAGGCATTCATTGATGTTGTTCTAGAAAAAGGGAGGAAGAGAAAAGAACCAAAATTTTTTATTGAGTCTATTCCATTAGAATCTGGATCTAATGATGACACACCCTTATAATTCAATAGGGTATTAAGGAAGAAAGATGAAGAGACTAAGGTGGAAGCTAAGAAGCAACCGGTTAGGAAAGTTACAATCAAGGTATCGGCATAGAAGAGAGCTCCTAAAGAAACACCTTCTGCCCCATCCGATACTAGAAGAAGAAAGAAGATGGATGACATTAACCTGACACTTCTCACCGGTAATGTAACTATTATTCCACCCAAGACTTGTGCAGAATTAGTAGATGAAATAACTAAAGATGGTATGTTGAAGAATATACAATTTTATTATGAGAATTTGGATGGTGATGTTAGATTCAACGACAGTCCCAAAGACACTGCAAGGGGGGGTGAATTAGTGTCTAACCTATTTACAGAATATTTAAGCTTATTTCTAACTTTTCATCCCAGAAAAGTGTACCAGTAAATAAGAATTAATGCAATAGAAATAATAGAGACAACATAGAAACACACTATAACACAAGATATTTAACGAGGAAACCCGGTGTGGCAAAAACCATGGTGGGATTTGTGACCCACAATATTTACTCACTGGCCAATGAATAAATACTACTTACAATGAGGGGCCTGCACATTTAGGGAGGCCAACAGCCTAGAGCTCACTACTCAATAAAGAGTCACACTGACTACAAAAGTGGATTACCAAATCCAATACAATGTACTGCTCAAAACAACATCTCTAATGCCAGGTTCAGTACCGGTTTAAGCTCAGTCAATAACCAAAACCTTCACTGTCAACTATATCACCTTATACAATAAAATTGTCTTCTCACACACATATCATACAACTCCTATCTCTCTCTCATATCAAAATGACCTAAAAGATCTCATACATATATGAGTCTTTTACAATATACCATGTCAGATTACAAAAGATAATTACATTTACAAAAAAATTCATATAAACAAAACTTTATCCCATGTCGGTTGGAGTGTCGGTATGCTTGTTGCTAATGTAATCTGAATGCCAGTGAAGTGTTTGTTGCTATTGGTGTCTACTGGTGTATGAAGTTTGTGATGTTGGGCATGTAGAAACCAATTGCCGGTTAGTTACCAATTGGTTGCCATCAATGACAACATCAACTATTCTCATAAGAGTGTAGAATGCCAACAATCTCCCCCTTTGGCATTGATGGCAACACTCATGAGAAAAATCAAAACTATTATCAAAAAATTAAAATCCAAAAATATGTGCTCCCCCTAAGCAAAGGATCTCCTTTGTACATGCATTCTTCTCTTCACTACTCCCCTTTTGACATCGATGACAAATGATGTCATAAATAATCAAAAGAGTACAAAAAAGCTACCTCAAGGTTTGTAACCAATTGGTTGTTAGGGTTCCCATAGATACTGAGAGAGGGGGGTGAATCAGTATCTGACCGGTAATGAAATTTTCTTAAAACTGAATATGAAGAATATAAAGTAACAGTATACCGGTATGCAAGAATTAATGCAAATAACAGAATCAAAAGCATCCACATGAAAAGAACACTATAACACAAGATGTTTAATAAGGAAACCTGGTGTGGGAAAAACCTTGGTGGGATTTGTGACCCACAATATTCACTTCCTGGCCAATAAGAGAATATTACTTACAATAGGGGCCTACACATGCAGCAAAGCCAACTGCCTAGAGCTCACTGCTCAATAAGAAGTCACACTGACTTACAATGAGGATTTACACAAATCCAATATTCTGTACTGCTTTACAATAGCATCTTCAATGCCAGATTCAGTACCGGTTCTTGCTCTATTCTTTACATATACCCTTGACCTACAATTCGCACATTAGGTCTGCCTTATAATTTATTTATTGCTTTTCTATCCATATCCTACAAATGCCTACAATGAACTCTTTTATATATAAGAGTCATTTTACAATTTACCAAGTCGGCTTACAATGATAAAAAAAATATTACATATCAAAAATCTTGTCGGCCTCTATGCCGGTATACATATTTCCTTCTGTGCTAGTGTACATCTTTTGTGCCGGTGCCGGTGTAGATTGATTTTTTTTATGCCGGAGCACTGTTTTGTTTGAGTAATGCTTTGCCGGTGCCATAGGATTGCAAGGTTGCTTGAGTAATGCTTTGTCGGTGCCATAGGATTGCAAGGTTGCCATCAATGACAAAACCTTCAATCACACACAATGTCTCATTCGAGTGTCCATATGCCAACAATCTCCCCCTTTGGCATTGATGGCAACACTCATGAGAAATTTCAAAAAGATATCCAAAAAATGTGTAGACCAAAAAATGTTACGAAAAATGTGAGAGCTCCCCCTGAGCATGTGATCCCTGTGTTTTGAATTTTCTCATCTATACTACTCCCCCTTTGGCATCAATGACAAAGGTTAGTAGATTTTGTAGTTGTACCAATTCATAACCTCAACCTTGTAGTTGGGTAGTTATTATCTGAAGAATATCTCTCAAAATTAAGTTTATGCCATCCATAAACTTCTTGCTCTCCTTTATTGCTATCTCAGTTCTGTATACTGTATCGGTGAGATGCTACAAGTGCTCTGTCGGTGTTTTGCTACACTATGTTAGTGCCTCTGAGATTTCCTTACACAGAGATGCTAAATAGTCCAACCTTGGACTTAGTTTAGATCTCAAAATTTTTGCCTTGTTTATTATTTTCTCTTTTTCTCTTTCTAATTTGAGCAATTCTTCCTCAAAATCTTTTATCTTTTCCTCAAAAATTGATAATGTATTGGGTGAGTTAACAAAATTATGAGCAAGTTTATTGATCTCTTCCTATACCTTGCTCATCTTTTTGTCTACATCCATGGTCAAAATGTTTATCTTACATGTGTCTTTGTACAGAGTTTTGTACTCTTTCAATAAATTGCACAATTCCAGTAGAAGTGTGTCAAATTCGCTGTT
The DNA here is from genome assembly GCF_030272615.1 of Cryptomeria japonica. Classification (NCBI taxonomy): domain Eukaryota; kingdom Viridiplantae; phylum Streptophyta; class Pinopsida; order Cupressales; family Cupressaceae; genus Cryptomeria; species Cryptomeria japonica. Next base: position 572,610,216 of record NC_081408.1, read on the forward strand.
ACACTTCTTTATTCCTTCCTCAAATAATTTATGTTTCTCTTTTTCTACACTTTCCTTTACAGTTTCTACCTTTGTTTGCTCAAAATTTCCAGAAATATATTTACAAAGTGTATCCAATTGGCCTAAAGAATCTTTGTTGGCTATATTACAACTGGGAGCTATTGATTTCAAAACTAGAATTGAATCATCAATCGCTTTATAGGCTTGTGAGCTATAATCAATTATTTTCTTGATAGATTCAAGCAATACCTCTGTTACATTTGATGGTGACCCAATAAACTGAGTGCCAGTGGAAGTGAACATGCTGGTATTGACCTCTGGTAGGTCTGTTTATGTCTCCATCTCTTTAAGCATAGTTTTTCCTGCATCATTTCTTACCAGTGGCATTTGTTCTGGAGCCTTTAGCTATGTTGGTTGCTCTATTTGTGTTCCAGATTCCATCTTTTTCTCTGAATCTGCTGCCGGTTGCTCTTTGTTTCCTATTGCCAGTTGCTCTTTTTTTCCTGTTGCCGGTTGCTCTTTGTTATCATATTTATCTGTGGTATCCTTATCTACCACTATGTTGATTTTTTGAGTATCAACATTCACAGTATATAGGACTTCAGGATTAGGATTATTATCCTTTGTGTCCATGCTTTCAGCTGCCGGTTGATCTTCTACAGTTTTTGTTTTTACCAGTGGAGTATTTAAAGGAGGTGGGGGTAAGTTGTCTCTAATCTTGATACTTGGTGGTCCACCAACTTTACCTTTCCCTTTGTCCTTTTGATATACCAAAATGGGCTTGGGATTCCTATATTCTTCTTGTTTTTCTTTTTCAACCAAGAATATATCCCAACCATTTTCTGTTTCCTCTAAAACTTTAGTAACTCTACTTGCCATTAGTGATATTTGTCGATGTGCAGTGGAAAAAACTGTCCGGTTGGCCTGAGCTATCAAATCATCAATTTCCTTACGTGAGTTGACCGAGTAAACTGCAAGTAATTTTTCTATTTTAATTTTCTTATCCAACTCAACTATTCCTTGCCTTCTAGCCTTAAGTCTTTTATATAATTCATCAGGAATTTCATTTAGGACTTGCATCAAAAACTTTTTATACATGTCCATGTGTAATATAACACTTTCCTAGACTTGCCCTTTCTCATCATCTGATAGGGTGTCATAGATTTTCCCTATGTTTTTCAATTTACCTTCTAGTGTGATCTCATTCAGTAATATGTCAAAAAGGGCAAAGTTAGTGTTTGTCTTCTTCTTCTTTTTGGGGGTCATCTTTTTCTTAGGTGTGGCTTTCTTAACTGGAGACCTCATAGCTTGTTGCTTCTCTCTTGTCCTTCTAGGTGAAGGAATGGATACCAGTGAGGGGTCTCTTTTCCTAACAACTCTTTTGAAAGTTCCTAACATATCTCCTTCTAAGGAGGTATCTACTGGTGATAGATGAGTTTCAAGCTATTGGGCTGCCAACTCTTCTTCTGTTATGTCAATTTTCTTTAATACATAATCTTTTATGGCTTTTTCTTGCCTGGTTCCTTTCCTCACAAATGCCTCAACTTTCTTTACTCTCTTTTTAGATTGAATTTGACTTTCGATGGTCTCAGCACTACCAAATACTTCTTCCTTTGGTTCATTGGGGGCTTCCAGAAGTGCTTTAGCTTAAGTTTCCACTATGTGGTCATCTATTTCATACCCCATCTTTGTAACCCAGATTGTTCTTGGGATGACTGCTTCCATCCAGATCTCATCCTTTTTTATTACAAAGCATATATCATTGTTATATTTGTTGACAATTTCCTATGATAGTCTGATCCTTTTATTCATTGTGACCTTTAGTGCTTGAAAATACTCATTGATATTCTTTTCTCTGTTTTCACCCATGTTGTTGAACAAGTCAGACAATTGTTTTCCTACCGGTATGTCAAATCCAAAATCCTTGTTGCCTATACTGGGAGCTTGTTTGGTTATATGTAGCATTAAACATACAAGTAGATTTCCAAATCTAAAGGTTCCTTTCTTATCCTTCTTGATTTTTGCTAAGTTGTCAATTAACTCATCTTTTAACCATTCACATATATCAATTTTTACATTATCCTTAACCATGTCATAAGCACTTTTTATGCATAAACTGGAAACAGAGTTAAGCCTATTTGCATGAGTTGCTTTGTAACCTAGAATCATGCTAATGAATCTCACATTTGTATCGGTCACATCATTAACCCTCAATGATCTTTTGTCGGATGTTGCACCAGTTAATTTCATTACTAGGTCATTGGAGACCTTCTTGGTTTTGTCGGGTCTGGTACCGGTGGAAGGTAACCCTATTACTGCTTTCACAGCTACCTTTGTAATTTTATGCACTGAGTCAAGCCAAAAGAATGAGCCATGTACCCTTCTAAGAACTATCATAACCACTTCCTTGGGAAATTCAGGAATGCAGAGGATTTCAGTGAATCCTAGGGTTTCAACAATTTTATGTTCAGGTTTCACATTTCCGGCATTGTCACATATAACAGATTTATACATGTTTTTGATTTCTTCATCACCTAATTCCTCTATGTTGCAATGAATGTACATTCTAGGGTCTTCTACATAAACAACACCCTTTGGAATTTGGGAAAAAGCACCTATGTTGTCATCTTTCTTAGCTACCTCGGGAACTAGCTCAAACACAAGCCTAGGTCATTTTATAACCTCGACTACTATAGGGTTTGCTACGAATTTAGGTGTAGAGGAGGATGCCATGATGATAAATACCTTTTTCTGCCTTTGGATGGATTGATTGTTGAAGTGCTTTGCCTCTTTTCTCGGAATGCCTTAGCTCGGAAATCTTTGCACTCTTTGAAAGTTTGAATTCACGGTGAAATGAAATGGAGCCAAAAACCCTATTTTATAAAGTCTTTTCTGCTACCTACCACATTAATTGTTTGTCAGCAATGTATTAACTCAACTTTATTTGCCGGTAATGAAGGATTTTCAACTTCTTTTCTCTAACCGAGAGAATAATAGCACATGTGTCAATAAATTGCCAAACCCTCAAGATAATTTTCTTCAATTTGATGAAGAACATCCTGCCAGTGGAGCATTGCTCTGTCCTGCCGGTGGAGCATCATATTGTCCTTCCGGTGAAGCATTTGTTGGTTCTACCAGTGGAGGAGTAACCCCAATATTTAGATCACCTTTTCTAATCCATTGCTTTGAAAATTCTTGCTTAACCTCTTCAACCTTTTCTTTACCTTTCAAGCTAGTACTTTTGTTATCTGCCGGTGTACCTTTACTTCTACAGAATTTAGCAATATGCCCAATCTTGTTACATGCATAACAAGTTACATTATTTTTCTGAATAGCTTTCCCATAACCTATGCCAGTTTGTGTTCTACATTTATTTGATAAATGACCAAATCTTCCACAAACATAACATCTTACATTCATTCTGCAATTTTCAGAGTTATGACCAATTTTGTTGCATTTGGTGCATTGACTGGTGGGAGGATTGATGTTCTGATAATTCCTAGATCTACATTCATTTGCCCTATGACCATATTTATTACAGTTAAAGCATTTTCCATTGAATTTGTAAGTATTAGAGGGTCTTACCGGTTTGCTTTGATCCTGGGTATTTGTAGTACCGGAGCTTTCTCCAACTTCAAATCCAACTCCAGAAGTGTCACCTTTGGGTTTTTGATTCTTCAATAAGGTACCAAGTTCTTTTGAGTTTTTCTTGAATTTTTCTTTGTGTTGATTTGTAGTTTCCAATTCCCTTTCCAAGATCTCTTTTTGTCTCATTAGTTCATTCGAGTCATTCTGAGTGTGCATCAGATCTGTCTTCAACATGTCATTTTCATAGCTAAGTCTTGTGTTCTCATTTGCTGCATCACTTAGTCTTCTGATCAATTCTTCTTCATTCTTCTTTCTGTCCTCAATCTCTTTGCAGAATCTCATAGTCATATCCTGCATTTCATTTCTTGTTGTCATGATCTCTTGTTTCAATTTGCTTATCATATCATTTAGTGATTCCTTTTCATCATTTTCATTTTGCAATTTTTCACAAAGTTCTCTTTTCTTGTTTCTTGTAACAGTAAGATTTTCTTGAAGTTCCTGAATAATGTCCTGAGCTACTTTTAAATCATCTTCTAATTTGATATTTTTCAACTTCTTTGCATCATAGTCAGTAAGAGCTCCTTCAAGTTGCTTCATCAGATTTTCCATCTTTACCAGTGTCAAGATCTTCCTCAAGTTGTTAGGCTTCTGAAAATAGAGGACCAAGCTCTGATACCAATTGTTAGGGTTCCCACAGATACTGAGAGGGGGGGGTGAATCAGTATCTGACCGGTAATGAAATTTTCTTAAAACTGAATATGAAGAATATAAAGTAATAGTATACTGGTATGCAAGAATTAATGCAAATAACAGAATCAAAAGCATCCACATGAAAAGAACACCATAACACAAGATGTTTAATGAGGAAACCTGGTGTGGGAAAAACCTCAGTGGGATTTGTGACCCACAATATTCACTTACTGGCCAATAAGAGAATATTACTTACAATAGGGGCCTGCACATGCAGGAAGGCCAATTGCCTAGAGCTCACTGCTCAATAAGAAGTCACACTAACTTACAATGAGGATTTACACAAATCCAATATTATGTACTGCTTTACAATAGCATCTTCAATGCTAGATTCAGTACCGGTTCTTGCTCTGTTCTTTACATATACCCTTGACCTACAATTCACACATTAGGTCTACCTTATAATTTATTTATTGCTTTTCTATCCATATCCTACAAATGCCTACAATGATCTCTTTTATATACAAGAGTCATTTTACAATTTGCCAAGACAGCTTACAATGATAAACAAAATATTACATATCAAAAATCCTGTCGGCCTCTGTGCCGGTATACATATTTCCTTTTGTGCCAGTGTACATCTTCTATTCCGATGCTGGTGTAGATTGATTTTGTTGATGTCAGAGCACTATTTTGTTTGAGTAATACTTTGCCGGTGCCATAGGATTGCAAGGTTTCCTGAGTAATGCTTTGCCAGTGCCATAGGATTGCAAGGTTGCCATCAATGAAAAAACCTTCAATCACACACAATGTCTCATTCGAGTGTCCATATGCCAACATTGGTTACAATCTGAAAGATGTCTGCTAAAATCATATTCAGACTCTGCATAAATTTGTTCCTGTCATTTAAAGTTGCCTCAATCAGCTGGATCACACCGGTGAGATAGTGCATTTGCTGCTTCGGTGATCGCTCTCCTTGTATTGTTGCCTTAGATAATTCTCCTCTCTGAGTAATCAAATTATCTAGCCTTGGACCAAGTTTTTCCTTTAATTCCTCGACATTAGACCTTATTCTTCCCTTCTCTTTCTCAAGCTTTTCTAACTTTTCCTCAAAAACTGTGATTTCTTGCCAAAAAACTGATATAAGTCCGGATGAACGTATAATATTGTCCGCAATGTCATCAATTTATTTCTATATCTTCTTGATCTCCTCATCAATGTCCTCAGCCAAATAGTGAGGTTTACATGCTTCCCTATATAGCTCCTTATACTCCAAAATTGTAGAATTGAGTACCGATAAAAGTGTATCGACATGATAGGTACATTTTTTTATGGTGTTTTAAAATAATGTATTCTTCTCTTTTTCAACTCTCTCCTTTATGGTATCCTCGTTTACCTTATCTATAGTTATTACATTATCATAAATGAATGTGGACAATGTGTCCAATTTACCTAAAGAATCCTTAATGTGATCTATCTGACATGTAGGTGCAATAATTTTCAAGATAGGTAAAGTGTTATCAATTTCCTTAAAAGCCAATGTATTGCAATCAGTTATCCTCTTAACGGAATCTAAAAGTACCTTTGTTATGTTAGTGGGTCTAAATTCACTTATAGATGTACTCAGTTCAGCTGTAGCTTTCATCTTGATAGATGTCTGACCAATCACCTTCACTATATCCTCTTTTCTTCCATCAGATGTGTCCATTTTAGTTACATTTTCTTCTGGTGGATCTGTCTGTGTTTTTACCTCAACCTTTAATGTTTTCTCGAATTGTTTTGGTGTCTCTGTAATTGTTGGTTTCTCAGTCTCAGCATGAACCTCTACCTCGGTTTGTTTCTCTGAAAGTTCTACTATTGGTTTCTCATATTACGGTGGCCCTGTGCTAGTACCTTTGTCCTCTGTAGGTTTTTCAGTCTCTGTCAATTGCTCTATTTGAGTTGGTATCTCATTTTCCTGAGAGTCAACTATTTGTGCCGGTTTCTCTAAAATCTTGCTATTATCAATATTATTTATCTTAACCCTTGTAGTTTCCTTGTCCACAACAATGTTTACCTCCTGAGTATCTATATTCATTGTAAACAATATCTCAGACTCTGGATTAGTATTATGAAGAGTTATACCTTCAGTATCAATAACCAGTGGATCTTTTGTGTGTACCGGTGGTGTATCCAAAGGTGGTGGTGGAAGATTATATGTAACCTTTATGTTTGGAATACCACTAACTTTGCCTTTACCCTTGTCCTTTTGATTTACTTTGAATTTCTTTTTAGGTCTGCTCCTTTCCTCTTGCTTTTCCTTTTCTACAAAGAATATATCCCATTTGTCTGCAGTCTCATCTGTAGTTTCTTTTACCCTTCCATCCATCAGGCTCACTTGTTGGTGTCCACTAACAAATACTAATCAGTTAGCTTCAGAAATAAGTTCATCTATTTCTTCTTTAGAGTCTACCAGATGTGCAGCTAAGAGTGATTCAACTTTCAACTTTTTATCCAATTCCATCACAGAGAGCCTTTTGGCTTCTAGTCTCATGTATAGATCTTTTGGAATCTCATCAATCATTTCTATCAACACTTTCTTATAAATGTCTAAGTGCAAAATAATACTTTCTTCATTTGTGCTTTTGTCAGAATCATTGGAAGAAATATACCATTTATTTACATTAGATAGACTACCTTCCTCTATAATCTCATTCAATAGATCACTCAATGTGGGGGTAACTGGTGTCTGTTTCTTCGTAGGAGTAAGTTTCTTCTTTGGTTCCCTAACTACCTGTTGTTTCTTCCTTAGTGTTCTTGTTTTCTTAGGTGAAGGAGAGTGTACCGGTGAGGGTTTTCTCTTCCTTTCTACTCTTTTAAACTCAACAATCTTACGACTATCAGTATCGAAGGATGTTACAACCAGTGAAACATGTGCTTCAGGTTGTAGTCCTTCAAGCTCACTGGCTGATATACCATTAATGTTCATGACATTTTCTTTGATTTCCTTTACCTTCTTGGAGGCATCTCTAAAATTTTTTCTCTTTTGTTTGTCTGTTTTCTACATAGATATATTGCTCTCTATGGTTTCTGCATTTCCAAAGAATTTCTCATAAGGCTCTCTTGGTGCATCAAGTAGAGCTTTAGCATAAGTTTCCAGAACATGTAGATCTACCTCATAACCCATCTCCGTAACCCAAATAGGTCTAGGGCTTACTGCTTCCATCCAAGTTTCATCTCTCTTAATCACAAAACATATTTCCTTGTCATATTTTTCAACTATGCTCTCTGGTAGTCTCTCCCTTTCTCTCATCTTAGATTGAAATGTCTTGAAATAGTTTGTGATTTTCTTAATACTGTCAGTGCCCATACCAGTGAAAGCATCTTGTATATGTCTTCCTACCAGGATGACATAACCAAAATCCTTGTGACCTATGTTGGGTATCTCCTTGGTAAAGTACAACATTAGGCATACTAGAAGGTTTCCAAAATAGAAATTACTTTTCTTGTCTGCCTTAATCTTCTACAAATTGTCAATTAATTCATCCTTAAGACATTCACACACATCAATCTTAACATTATTATTCACCATCTCATATGCACTGTGAATACATAGGCTAGAAACAAAACTTAGTCTATTTGCATGATTTTCTTTGTAACCTAGTACTATACTGACATATCTTACATTGATATCCTTAACATCATTCACCCTAAGTGACCTATTATCATATGTGGCTCCGGTTAAATCCATAACTCCCCTATTAGGTATCTTCTTGGTTTTATCAGGCCTACTACCGGTTGAAGCTAAACTAGTAACTGCCTTAATTGAATCCTTGGTTATCTTGCAAACTGACTCTAACCACATGAATTAACCATGGACTCTACTTAATACAAGTCTGACAACTTCCTTTTGAAATTCAGGAATGTTCAAAATCTCTACAAAACCTAAATTTTGCACAATATTATGTTCAGGTTTAATCACTCCATTTCCATCAGTAATAACTTCATTGAATATATTCTTCAAATCCTTAGTCCCTAGGTTTTCTATGTTGCAATGTATGTAAATTCTAGGGTCTTCTGCAAACGCTACACCTTTTGGTATTTTCAAAAAAGATCCTACAAAGTCATCTTGTTTCGCAATCTTGGGATAATCTTGAATACGAGTCTAGGGCATTTGACATTTTCCACAATAGTAGGGTTCGAAATAAACTTTGGAACAGAAGATGAGGAAGCCATTTCAAAGAATAAATACCTCTAAACCAAAATTCTGAATGCTTGAAAATCACTTCATAGATTCACCTTAGAATTCCTTTGCTCAATTTCATGCTCTCTAATTGTTTGAATGCTCGGTGAGTTTAAAATAAGGGTTTCTAGATGCTTTATAGACAAAAGGTTCTTAAATTGCATTAAATGCTCACCGGTTAAGTGAAAACTTAACACATCCGCCAGTAAAGAAGAAATGTATCTTCTCACCATCAACCGAGGGTAGAATGCATGATCTTCAACTTGCTGCAATACCCCCTAAGGATTATTCCTTAGTTAAATGAAGAATCTCCTATCGGTGGAGGATTACTCGTTTCTAAAAGTGCAAAGATAGTTGTTAGTTCTAATACTTAATGTAAAGTACAGATGCCAATAGCTAACAAGATGAGAGTAGGGGTGAATCATGCAAACTTAAACCTCCATAAAATCAATAGATTCAACCTCGGTAACTTATACTTCAGCAACTTAACCAAAAACTATTAAACATGCAAACTTATGAACACAAAATCATAATAACACTCATAACACCAGATTTAACGTGGAAACCCAAATAGGGAAAAACCACTGTGGGATTTCGGACCCACTAAGAAATATACTCTTCTAGAGTATGCTTGGTTAAAAGCAATCCTATTAAAGATTACAAACACATTGCTAGATGTGACCCGGTTAAGGGATTTCCTTCAGATCTGTTAGGATCTTCACTTTGTTAGAAGTGACCTTGTTAAAGGATTTCAAATACTCACTTAGAATGTTACCTTGCTAGAGGGTTTACATATAAGACTATTAAGTCCACTCGGTTAAGAGATTTTCTGTCACTTACAAAATAATAGTAATAAAATCTATCTGCAACTTCACATCTAAAATGCTAAAGCAAATTCTTATTTGCTCAAAACAATCTAGTCATAGGACTTATCTTGTCCCTCTGCTGGGCTCTCTACTCTATTATTCAAACAAGTCTTCAAGCTTCTGTGCTCGGTAATCACTATGTAGCATCCCTGTGCATACACTTGCCCACATACATTGTTTATTAATAATTCCTTATTTATAAACAATTGCTAACCGCTAAATCTCCTTGATCACATTTCCCATGATCAATCTTAGCCATCAGATCTTCAAACTTGACTAGGTTCAATGTATCCTTCCGATCTGAATACATTTTACCTTACCTTGGGACTTGCATTCCCATCTTGGAACTTGCATAAGGTTATTGTGGTTCAATCTGTGTTGTAGATCTTCTTGCTGATTTTCCTTTGCCATAGATCCTTAACAAACTTCATATACAACATACCAATCATTTATACATTTCCAGTTGATCATTTTCCTTCACTAATTAATGCTTTTATCCATCCCATGTGCACTATCATAACTCGGTTGCAACTCGGTAAATACTAAACTTTACTCGGTAGACATTTCGCCCTCATTAACCGATATCGATAACCTTAGGGTTTACGGACTAGGTTCATTGCTTGGTTGCATAGTATAGTATTAACCTTACAATCAACAACATATGTAGGATATCAAAACAATCTAAACATCATGATCTCATCATTGTCTAACTCGGTAATAGTTGTCCATTGAATAACTCATTCCTCCCTTTATTCATCACATTCTTTCTGTGTCTTTTACCGACATCTTAATTCTCTTCTAATCAATCTTCTCAAGATATGGCAACATCATACTAAATCAAATAATCAATCTCTTGACATAAATGACAAAATAATGTTATAAAGATAGTTCTCATCCTTCTTCAGTTATACCAATAATCTTCAACAAACTTCTCAATATCCTTATTGAATATCAACAATCTTTCTTACTGTAATGCCAACAATAGTTTCATTAGTTTTCTGATCACTCTTCTTAATCCATTATTTTGAAAATTATTTCTTTACTTCATCTACCTTTTCTTTGCCCTTGAAACTAGATACTTTGTTGTTCGTCAGTGCATTCTTGCTTCTACCGAATTTTGTAATATGTCCAATCTTGTTACATGCATAACAAGTTACATTATTCCTCTGAATAGCATTTCCATATCCTTGACCAGTTTGTCACCTGCATTGATTAGATAAATGCCCAAATCTTCCACAAACATAACATTTCACATTCATTTTGCAATTTTCTGAATTATGATCAACTTTGTTGCATTTGGAACATTGACCAGTGGGTGAGTATGAATTTTGATTATTTCTAAATCTACACTGATTTGCTCTGTGACCATACTTGTTGCAATTAAAACATTTCCCATTAAATTTATAAGCAATAGGTTGTCTTACCGATTTGTTGTGATCTTGATTACTTGTAGTATGAGAACTTTCTCCAAGTTCAAATCCAAGTCCATTTGTATCTCCATCAGGTTTCTATCTTTTAAGCATGTCATCAAGTTATTCTAAAATTTTCTTGAATTTATCTTTGTGTTTATTTGCAATAGCCAATTCATTTTCCAGAATTCCAACTTGTCTCGCAAGCTCAACTTTATCATGTTGCATGTGAATCAGATCTGTCTTAAGCATATCATTTTCATGACCAAGTCTCAGATTTTCATTTCTAGCATCATTAAGTCTCCTAGTCAAATCTTCTTCATTCTTCTTCCTATCTTCAATATCCTTACATAACCTCATAGTCATATCTTGCATTTCATTCTTCATATTACTATTTTCTTGTCTTAACTTATTTGCAATGTCTCTAAGAGTCTCTTTTTCATCATCATTTTACATCTTCTCATGAATTCCTTTCTCTTATTTTTGTGTTATAACTAGGTTCTCCTGAAGTCCTTTAATGAATTCCTTGGCAATTCTCAGATCATCTTCAAGTTTGATATTCTTCAATTTTTCTGCATCAAAATCTTCAAGAGCTCCTTCCAACTATTTTCTTAAGTTCTCCATCTGTACCAGTGTCAGAATCTCCCTCAAGCTGTTAAGCTTTTGCAAATAGAGGACTAGGCTCTGATACCAATTGTTAGATTCAATGTTAGTCCCAAAGACACTGAGAGAGGGGGGGTTGAATCAATGTCTAACCGATTTACAGAATATTTAAGCTTATTTATAACTTCGCATCCCAAAATAGTGTACCGGTAAATAAGAATTAATGTAATAAACAGAAATAATAGAGACAACATAGAAACACACCATAACACAAGATATTTAACAAGGAAATCCGGTGTGGAAAAAACCTCGGTGGGATTTGTGACCCACAATATTTACTCACTGGACAATGAATAAATACTACTTACAATGAGGGGCCTGCACATGCAGGGAGGCCAATAGCCTAGAGCTCACTGCTCAATAAAGAATCACACTGACTACAAAAGTGGATTATCAAATCCAATACAATGCACTACTCAAAACAATATCTCTAATGCCAGGTTCAGTATCGGTTTAAGCTCAGTCAATAACCAAAACCTTCGTTGTCAACTATATTACCTTATACAATAAAATTGTCTTCTCACACACATATCATACAACTCCTATCTCTCTCTCATATCAAAATGACCTATAAGATCTCATACATAAATGACTCTTTTACAATATACCATGTCATCTTACAAAAGATAATTACATTTTCAAAAGAATTCATATAAACAAAACTTTATCCCATGTCGGTTGGAGTGTTGGTATGCTTGTTGCCGATGTAATTTGAATGTTGGTGTCTGCCGGTGTATGAAGTTTGTGATGCCAGGCATGTAGAAACCAATTGTCGGTCAGTTCCCAGTTGGTTGCCATCAATGACAACATCAACTATTCTCATAAGAGTGTAGAATGCCAACATATTATGAACATAGAGAAGTTGAGGAAGCAGTTTTGTTGTATTTGGATATTTATAAGAAAGCCTTGTTAGAAATTGAAAATCAAATACCGACACAATTATTTGAAAAATTAGATGCTAGAAGATTATCAGCAATGGAGGAGGACAAGCATATAAAGATTCAAGATTTGCTAAATACTTGTGCATCCTTTACTCCAGAGGAGTTGGATAGGACTCTTGAGGTTGCAGATAGAAATATTTTTCTCAACAAGCATAGAATAGTAATTCTTATGTTAGGTAGGGTTAATGAGATAGTCAAGGATACCCACAAGGCATGGGTTTAGTCTTTTGCTACAAACCCTAGTTTTTATACTTCATCGAAGGCTAAAAAAAATTCTATAGATATGTCGGTTGAAGGGAAAGGTAAAGGTATAATGGGCACCACATCTACAATTTTGAAAAGTATTAAGATATTAGATATTAAGCCCCCGGTAGTAACTAAAGTACAGGCAAATGTTGAGATACCGACAAAATCAAAGTGTAAAGGTTGCAAGTGTATAGGTTACTAATGCTAAGGACAATAGTCCTTTGGATGTGAATTTATAGGTTGAGGTCATAGTTAATAAGGAGGAACTGGTAGTAATTTATATTGCACCAAGTGGCGAAGCCACCGGTGCAAGTGAGGAAGCCATAAAAGTTAAACCACTAGAAGAGAAGAAAGGGGAATCCAATAGGGAGCCAGTAGTGAGCCCATGATTGTTGTCAATTGACACCACCTAGGTTGAAAAGAAAAGCATAACCGAGATGAGTTCTACTAAGCTCATGATGATGGTTGCACATAAAATGATAAAGGAAGGATCTATGGATAAAGGAGTTATTGATCAATCTATCCCAATTTTGCATAGACTTGTCCTGGAGTGCAAATTTGATAAAGAAGCAAGCCCATTTGAGAAGCTTAAAATAATCATAGAGCACATTTCAAAAGACTTTCATTCTTTACAATAGATATCAAACTGACAGGCACTAGAAAGGTTTACACAGGCTAAGAGAGCAACATTTGATTAGATGATTGAGGCAGAGAGGAAGGAGATTAATGATAAGCTGAAGTTGGTTTATAATGCATTAAGGCATTGTACTAATATCTATAGAGTATGTTGTAATATAGGTTTATTTTCGGTAGATTTAGATAAAAGGATTAAGGATACTCAGGAGGAGATTGTAGGTATAGTCAATTCTTTTGATGAATAATATTGTTTGACTACATCTATTGATGGTTAGATTTTGGTTTTGGAAGCTCAAGTTTTATCTTTTGAGAGGGATAAAGATAAAATTATAAGGAGAGCTAGAGGTCTTAGAGGATTGGTAAGTCCTCAGTTGGATTCATTAAGTGTACATAAGAAGGAGTGTATAGATATGGTTGGTAAGCCCACACCGACAGAGCTAAATGAGAAAGAGTCATATACCCATATGCTTAATGGACTTATATTTGTTTCTCGTACACTCAAATCAGGTTGGGATACCTATCTAGAGCTTTTGGAGAAAGCCTATCTGAAAATTTTCAAATATATTCAGCTCTGGTAAGGTATTTTGGGACATTCATTATACAGTCTTTCATTTTTTCATCCCCATTTTTTTAATTCTTGGCATTGATGTCAAAGGGGGAGTATAGGTGAAAAATATATTCTTGGCATAGGGAGATATGGAGGTATGGAGTATTTTGTATTGATCATGACCACAGATGGATATTCAGCTCAGGGGGAGTAGTCTCCAAATGAAACCGACAAATAGAAAGAATTATCATTTTTCACATGAGTGTTGTCATCAATGCCAAAGGGGTAGATTGTTGGCAATTGACACTCAATTGGTTGGTTTCAATATGTTGTCATTGATGGGAATATGTTCCGGCTTCATTTTTGGTTTAGTAGTATACCGATAGACACTTCATCGGCACCGACACTAGCACCAACATGTATCTTCATCGGTTAGAAGGAATTATCTGGGTATCGACATTGCAGGCTAACATGGTTCACATTCAAGTTATCCATATTGGAGGCCGACATCATTTTGGGAGATCCGACAATCAACAATTGATTTTGATATTTATGTATATTTACTATTGAGTTGACATGTATACTCATATTTTAATTATCTTTGTAAGCCAACATAAGGCATGATGGATTGTAAAGGGGTATATAGGTCAGTTGATTAGATCATTTTATATGATATGGATATGTAAGGTTATGGAATATAGTGGAGATGCAAAATATATGAGAGAGATCATATATGTGAGGATATTTATGTAAGAGGTTATTCTGGTAAGGGTTTAGGGTTTCAGACTAGAACAAACAAAGCTTAACTGGAACTGTATTCAGGCATAAGAGATGCTATCCTTGAGGTTCAATAATTTCTTCGGATTATAGTCTGGATTTTTGTGTAGTCAGTGAGGCTCCTTTTGTGATTGAGCAGTGTGCTCTATGCTGAAAGCCTTCCTGCAAGTGCAGGCCCCTCTATTTTGTAATATCTTTTTATATGGTCAGTGGATTGATATTGTGGGTCACAAATCCTAGTATGGTTTTTCCTCTTTGAGTTTTACCACGTATAATTCTTTGTGTTATGGTATTTATTTGTGTGATTGGCTTATTGGTTGCTTTACTTCTTTCAATCTTATATGTATCGGTATATCGATTGGTGAATGCATGTTTTAATAAGGATAAATTTGATCATTTTGGTAGAACACTGATTCACCCCCCCTCTCAGTATTCTTGGATTCCAACACTTCCATCACTAGATTTAGGATTTTTCCAAAGTTATAGATTGGACCTGATTTATTATAGAAGGAAAGGGGGAAACAAGAGGTTTATTATGAATGGCTAACCAATCTTAGGTAGATAATTAACAAGCCATGATGAGAATGGGTAAATTTATTATGGATGGATAGGCTATGAGTATGTGAAAAGTAAAGTGGAAAAGGGATTGAATCCTAAAGGAGGGAGGAACAATGTCTCTACACATGGCGCCGGTAACCCAGTTTTCACCATGGTACTTGCCTAGGGTGCTACTGAAGTGGTTTTCACCATTGGACAGATTTATTTCTCTTTACTTCTATTTTTATTTTTCAATTTTGTTTGTGTCACAAGGCACCTCTTTGCCAAGTTTTCACCAAGTAATGATTTTTTTGTATTTTTTATATTTTTTAATTTTTTTGTATTTTTTGGATTAGGATATTCTAAAAAGCTATGTGTAAAACTTGCAAAGGTGCATGTTGTTAATCAGATCTTCTAAAGGTTCTCCATCTGGTGTTGAGAGTTGATATGCACCTGATCCATAAACTATTGTGATGACATAAGGAACAAGCTAATTGGGCTCAAATCTTCCTTTCTTTTCTCGGTCTTGTTGGCTCTTAGGATTCTCCCTCCATACGAAGTCACCCACCTCAAATGTGCGAGGATTTACCATATGATTGTAGTTGTGTCATTCCTTGACTAAATGATATGTTGCTCCATTGATTGTCTTCCTCGATGAAGGAACTGAAGTAGAATTACTAATGTGTGAACTATGTAGGCCCATATATGTGTCACCTAAAGAAGTTTGGGCATCCTTGACAACAAAGTCCTTCGAGGAAGTTCCATTAAAGGTCCATTGATGTGATGTATCACTAAAAAAGGATGGATGTATGGAACAATTAGATGAGGAATGAAGGATTATGATTGTGAAAGGAAGTGAAAGTAGAATGGCATGATGGAGACTTGGGATCAACAAGTATTCTTTTTGACTTGAAATTTTAGAAATTTTGCCCCTAGTTATTTTGATATTAGGGGAGATCATCTCTTGTTATTTTTTCTTCATAGGATTTTTACCCTTGACTTTGATTTTTGTAGAGTCTAATAGCTTTTGATTTTGATTTGGACTAAAGGACTTTTCTTTATTTTTTACTTTTAGATTTTTCTTTTCAAAGCTTGATTTTTCATCTCGAATGAGTAAGTGATTTTGTGATTCTTGTTGATCCAAGTCTAGGAGAGGAGTGGAAATGGAATGAGTGGATGAAATGGTAAGGCTATAGGAGTTCTCAAGAGGGTTGGAAATATATTCAATAGATTCTTTGTTGGAACCACTCTTAGGACTATTGATATCAAGAGCTGCTTGCACCACTAAAGGAGATTTGCATTCAAACTTAGTAGCCACAACACTAGGTGGTTCATACCCAATTCCTTGGCATTATAAATTGTGTGTAGGTTGCTCCTATCAACTAAATATCTTAGGAGATAGTGGGAGTTGATCAACATGAAAGATATGTTAGACAGATCTGATACTGGGAGAAAACTAAGAGGGGGGGTGAATTAGTTTTCACACAAGTATAACAATTAATGTAGATTATACACTTTATACTGGAGCACAAAGAAACCAACATAATGAAAGATAAAGAATGAAAGAAAAGTACACACAACACCAATATTTTAACATGGAAAACTTAGTAAAGGGAAAAACCATGGTGGGAAACCCTACCCATAATCAGATAATAGTTTTGCAGCACTATGTGAAATAATTACAATGGGGATTGCACTTGCAATTAGGCCAACCACCTAGAGTGCACTGTTCATCACAAAAGGGAAGTCTCACTGACTTACAAATACATTAGAATACAATATAGAAAGAATGAACTGTGGAAGTAGCATCTCCTAATGCTTGATACAGTTCCGATTAAGCACATATGTCTTCCTTGCAATACCAAATCCTTTACAACCTTCCACTAAATGATATATCATTGTTTGCACATAATATTTCTCTAATAATGTAGGCATAACCATCGATACCAAGATTACACAAATAAGTCACCTATAAATACAATTCATCAACCTTAATGATAAGGTCAGCTATAGCCTAAACCTATAAATCCATAATTACAAAAATTACATCACACAATATCACCAGACCAATATTATGATTTACATTACATAGAATGGACCTAATTGAAATTCCTAAACAATTACATCCACCAGAAATCATGCTAAGACCAATATCCAACACATTTCACCAATCAGTAGAAACCCTAAGTACAATAACATAGAATATCTAACCAGATCCAAATAGGACCATCATATCAGCATGCCAACCAATGTGAAGCCACCAAACAATTGGGACATGATCAAGAAGCACCTTCAGCATGTTAGGAATCATTTTCATAAGCCAGACCAAATTCACTTAACCAAATCATCAAGTATTTCCAATCAGTAAAGCTAATTGGGAACATAAGCGATAGCTTCCGGAGCACCAAATCAAATCATGAACCAACTGAATATGACAAGAAATGATCTCCCCCTTTGGCATTGATGGCAACACCGAATGTGAAAAACATCCAAGTGCCAGGGAATGCTAGCAATCTCCCAAAGATTGATCTAAAATATATCTCCCGCTTTGATTAACTAAAGAACACATGAACACCATCTCCCCAAAGATTAATTATTTTTCACATGAACACCATCTCCCCCTTTGACATTAGCGAAAAAGGACGGATACCAAACCAAGAATAAATTGAACCAAATAACTTACTACTCCCCCTGAGCAGCAACATCATCTCATCAACCCGGATCAGAAAATATGTCTGATAGGCTTACCGGATTGATGCATCCTTGCATCTCTAAGTCTCTTTCAGAGGGGTGGTTGTTCTGACCCAGAGGCAACTAAGAGGGGGGGGGTGAATCAGTTGTCTATTAATTTCAACCTAAACATAACTTAACCAAACTTGATACTTAATACCGGTAAACTAAACTTAATGCATGAAATAGAAAGAGAAAGAACATCCACAACACATAACACAAAGATATGTATGTGGAAACCCTGTAAGGGGAAAAACCATGGTGGGAAACCTTACCCACAATCAGATGATACTACTGCAGATAGTATGTGTGTACAAATGGGGTTTGCACATGCAGAAAGGCCAGCTGTCTAGAGCTCACTACTCAATCATAAAAATGGGAATCTCACTGACTACAATTGGATGATCAAATCCAATGATAATGTACTACTCAAAGTAGCATCTCCAATGCTGGATTTAGTATCAGTTAAGCTCTGATTATCTCCTTCAAACCTTCCTTGAATCTTTAAATGATGTCTGCATGAGTAGCTCTACTTATATTCACATATACCAAATATCACAACCTTACCATACCATATTACATACCATTACATAATCTCACAAATGAGATCTTACATATATACCAAAACCTAAGACCAAATGTGTAGGTCAGATCACTAAGAATATTACAATAAAATCAATTGCAACAAGTCAATATGCAATGCATCATGTCGGATCAATAATAATACTAATTGATTAAATCAACTCCACAACGTGCAGTGCTGATCTGGAATAGATAACGCATGCCAGTCCATAACCTAGACCAATGTTTTGGTAACTGCAAATATGTCAACCCGATTAGACCAATAACCAAATAATCAAAACCAAGTGTCCAAACCATGTCTTAGACATAACCAAGTGATCTCCAGATGATAACAAGTCATCCTTAGTGCCGGTGAACACAATACTGATGATTGTGCATAAGTCATTGAACTTGTCGGTGAACATAACCAAAGATCTCCAGAAGGATAAGTGTTGATAAGTGTTGACATCAATGACACAACCAATGCAACATATCCATAATACCAACAATGGTGACCCCTGATTCATCTTTGAGATATTCAAAAGTATCTTTAGGCAATGGTTTTGTTAGAATATCTGCAATATGTTCCTTAGTAGGCAGATAAACCAATATGACTTCCTTTGCTTCAATCTTTTCTTTCGAGAAATTATACCTTACAGAAATGTGTTTTGATTTGGAATGAAATACCAAATTCTTTGACATATCAATAGTAGTAGTATTATCACAGTGAATAAAAATATGCTCATCATAACTTACCCTTATATCCTTCAACATTTGTTTCATCCATAAAATCTGAGTACAATTAGTTGCAACAGCTACATATTCAACTTCAGTAGTAGATAATGAAGTGCATGATTGTTTCTTGTTATGCCATGAAACCAATTTCCTCCCAACAAAGAATGCACCACCTGTAGTGCTCTTCAATTCATCCACATCTCCTGCCCAATCAAAGTCTATATAGGCACATAGTCTGAAATCATCATCCTTTGGATACCATAACCCATAATTTGTTGTACCTGCCAAATATCTGAATATCCTTTTAACAACAATATCATGAGTTCCTTTAGGATCTTACTGAAATCTAGAAGCAATACAAATAACATTCATTATATTAGGTCTAGTCTGAGTTAAGTACAGTAATCCACCAATCATTGATTTGTATCTACTTGGATTTATTCTAGGAAATTCATCATCCTTTGACAATTTGCAGCCGGTTATCATAGGAGTACCGATAGGTTTAGAATTTTCAAGTCCGGATTTCTTAAGAAATTCCCTCACATACTTAATTTGACAAATGAAAATACCTTTATTAGTTTGAGTAATCTATAAACCTAAGAAAAATTTCATCTCTCCAATCATAGAAATTTCAAATTCATTCTTCATATCATCAGTGATTTCATACATAAACCTTCTTCTCCTCCAAAACTTATATCATCCACAAAGAATTGAAAGATCACTATGTCATCATGCTTAATATAATAATATAAGTTACTATCAGCATTACCTTTGCTAAAACTGAGCTTTGAAAGATATTTATCTTATCCAGCATACCATTCTATAGGGGCTTGTTTCAATCCATATAAAACTTTCTTCAATTTGCAAACCATTTCTTTGTCTTCTGATAAAGAAAATCCATCAGGCTACTCAATGTAGACTTCCTCTTCAAGATCTCCATTCATAAATGTACATTTGACATCCATTTGATATACCTTGTAGTTCTTCTGTCCAACATAGGCAAGAAATAGTCTTACTGCTTCAATTTTTGCAACTGGAGTATAAGTCTCATCATAATCAACTCCTTCTTCCTGTGAGTAACCTTTCCAAGAAAATCTAGAATTATTTCTCACAACTTGACCTTCCTCATTTAATTTATTCCGGAAAACCCATTTAGTTCCAATAACATTCTTATCTTTAGGCCTAGGGACCAATTCCCAAGTCTTATTCTTTTCTATCTGATCTAGTTCCTCTTCCATTTCTTTCATCCAATTCTCATATTTACTTTCTTCAATAAAATATTCCAGTTGAATTTGAGAAAACAAACATACCTCTTCAGTAGCTAGCCTTCTTCTTGTCATCACACCTTTCCTTTTATCTCCAATCATCTGATCTTCATAATGATTCAGCTTCACATACCTGGGAGTTTTTCAGATTTTCTTCACTATCTGATTCTTTCTGCCCTTCATCAATCATTGTGGAATTTTTTGATGTTACCAAAGCAATTGGATCTATGCTCTGAACTAATTCTTGCATTGCCAAATCTGATCTGACAAATTCATCTTCTGATCCATAATCATATGATCTGTTCTGATTATTACCTTGATCATCCACCTTGACATTTATGCTTTCCATAATCATATTCAATCTTTTGTTATAGGATCTGTATGCTTTTCTCTTAGTAGAATAACCCCAAAAATATACCTTCATCACTTCTAGGATCAAATTTTCCTAATGCATCATCTCTTCAAATGTAGCATTTACTTCCAAAAATTCTGAAATATCTGACAGTGGGAGTATGACCAAACCATAATTCATAAGGAGTCTTACCGGTATCACCTTTTAAGTGTACTCTAATGAAAGTATATACTACGGTATTAATAGATTCTCTCCAATAGATATTGGCCAATTTTTATTCCATCATCATTATTCTTGTAGCATCTAAGATAGTTTTATTCTTCCTTTACACTATTCCATTCTGTTGTAGGGTTCTAGGTGCAAAAAATTATCTTCTGATTTCACACTTCTCACAAAAGTTGTTGAACTCACTAGATGTAAACTCACTACCTTGATCTAATCTTAAACATTTTATCTTCAATCATGTTTCAGTCTCAACCATAGCTTTGAAAATTTTGAATTTCTCAAGAGCTTCCGATTTTTCTCTCAAAAATGCAATCCACATTATTCTATAATAGTCGTCAATAAGCAATATAAAGTATCTATCACCTTGCAAACTTTTAGTCCTTGCCGGTCCACATAGATCAGTATAAATAAGATGAATAATTTCATTAGATCTATCATGTATGCTTCTAAAAGAAGTTCCAACTTTCTTACCTATTTGACATTCTCTACATATCAAATTATGAGGTTTAACAATATTAAGAAAATCTTTGACAACTTGTGTTGAACTGATCTTCACTATGAAATCATAATTTACATGACACATCCTCTTGTGCCATAACCAGGTTTCATCAATCAGAGCAATCAAGTAGGCCTTCTCACCAGAGTTCAAATGAAATGTATTTCCTTTGGTCTGAGTTTCGAATGCAATCTCCAATCCAGATCTATTGATAATCTTGCATTTTCCATCTTTAAATTATAAATAAAATCCTCTATCCACCATCTTACCTACACTCAAAAGATTATGCTTCAATCCTTCAACATAATAAACATTATTAGTATTATCTTACCATCCAGAGATATTGTTCCTTTTCCTTTGATCCTACATGCCTTGTTGTCTCCAAATATGACTAGTCCACCATCAAATTCTTGCAGAGTTAGGAATTTCATCTTGTCACCGGTCATATGATGTGAGAAACCATTGTCTATAACCATTCATCCTTCTCTTCAATTTTAGCAGCTAAAGCCTTCTCCTCAGTATGAGTTGTATCAATGACTAGTTCCGAAGAATCATCCTTGATAGCAATAAAGACCTAATCTTTACCATAGCTGCCATTACCGGATCCACTTATAGGTTCATCATCAACATCATCAGTAATACCAAAATCATCATCACCAACATACTAACATGATTTATCCTTATTCCTTCTAAATCTAGGCTTGCTCTGATATTCTGGATTAGGCTTATACTACCTCATAAATCTTTCATGATTCCTAGTAGCTCTTTCAGGACATCTAGAAGAAAAATGACCAATCTTATTGCATGAAAAACATTTAAAAGGTACTTTTCCTTCATATTTACTTCCAATCAATCCTTTAGGGATTCTTCTAGAAATTAGGGATTCCAACTCTTCAAGTTGTCTATCTTCTCTCTCAATATCTTCCAAATCTTTAGCATATAAATCCTTCCAATCTATCTTCTGCTTATCGGAGGTAGATGCTTTAAATGTAGTTTCTATCTTAGTAGTACTCTGATCTCCAAGTTCCTCAAGCTCAAAAGCAGTCAATTTCCCAAGTAATGTATCTATAGTAACAAGGGTACTTGACATTGTTTGTAGCTCATTAACTATGATAGTTTCATCTTGTAAGCCAGAGGCAGAACTCTTAGAATCTTTGACACAACCTCATCCTCATTAACTGACCCACCACAACATTTGATTCACATAAAAATCTCACTCACTCTATCCATGAAATAATTTATCTTCTCATCTTCTTCCATCTTCAAAGTTTCATATCTCACCCAAAAACCTTCAAGTTTTGCAATCTTTATTGCTTGGTTGCCTTCATAAAGAGTTTCAAGCTTTAACCAAATCTGCTTTGCATTCTCCAACTCTATGACATTCAATAGCTTCTCATCAGATAGGGCACTTAAAAATGCTTCTTTCACTCTGACATCATTTTCAACTCTCTTTTGTTCATCAATAGGTGCCAATGTTCTATAATTAGGATCACAAAGTATAGACCCTTTCTCCACTATCTCCCAAACTTTAGCTTCAAGTCATATCAGATGAATTTTCATTCGCTCCTTCCATATTTTGTAATTTGTACCATCAAATTTGGGACTCTCCTTCTGGTAGGGATTAAATGTATAACTTTATGCCGATGGAATAGGATCCCCTCAAGCGGTTAAGTTTTGGCAAAGAGGACCTTACTCTGATACCAATTGTTAGAAAGTTCTGATACTGGGAGAAATTGAGAAGAGGGGGGGCGGTGAATCAATTTTCATACAAGTATAACAGTTAATGAAGATTATAAACTTTATACAAGAGCACAAATAAACCAGCACAATGAAAGATAAATCATGAAAGCATAGTACACACAACACCAATATTTTGATGTGGAAAAACCAGTAAAGGGAAAAACCATGGTGGGAAACCCTACCCATAATCAGATAATACTTTTGCAACAATATGTAAAATATTTATAATGGGGATTGCACTTGCAATCAAGCCAAATGACTAGAGCGTATTGGTCATCACAAAAGGGAAGTATCACTGACTTACAAACATATCAAACTACAATCCAGAAAGAATGAACTATGGAAGTAGCATCTCCTAATGCTTGATACAATTCCGACTAAGCACAGATGTTTGCCCTACAATATCATGCCCAAAATTTAGGGCAAGAATGGGATAAAAAAAAAAATTAAAACATTAAATCGACAAATATAAAATGCTAAAACATATTTTGTCTTAACTATGTTTAGAGTTAACTTTATCTACTAGCTCAAGTATTCAAAAATAATTAAAATTAAATGCGGAATTCTAAGTGAATAGTTTTATTGTCTACTCGAATTTAATCAATCAAATAATTTAGATAATTAATTGGTGCTAGCAAAATTAATCTCGGATAGCCATTAATTGATATTAGAAAACTAATTAAAATTATTCTCCTATCATCCATTTTAATCCATAATTAAAATGTGCTTAAATTAATCCATTTTAATCCATACTTAAAATGTGCTTAAATTAAATTAACTAAGGTACAATTAAGCCCATGACGAAAAAACGTCCTATAAGATTTAATTCCAAAAACCTATATCCAAGTATGTTAATTAAATCTCTACTTCATTTTTTTTTTTAAAGAAATACCCTTAGGTTGATTAAAAATCAATGTTTGCCCACTTGATTTTATATACTCATAAGAATACTAAATAACATGATAAAATCTAAAAATTTGCTTTATTCTTTAATGTCCACAACTTTCTATATATATATTTTCATGTATATATATATATAAATATGTGTATATATATATATATATATATATATATATATATATATATTATATATAAATATATATATTTATATTTAGCCGTATATTTAAATTATATAACAATTTTCCCAAATTTAAAACAAACAAAACCATGCAAACCCTAAGTAGGAATTTGCATTATAAAATACTCCCTTTTTTTAATTTATCATTTCTTGTTACTACCCTAGCCCTACCCGGGCTAGGGCTTTTTTTTGTTTTTTTTGTTTGAGGATTTATGTAGAGCCAAATGCTTTTTAGGGAGGTGCGGTGGCGATTTGATTTCGCAGAGGTAGAGGTAATGGGTGGCGGGGCTATGGGGAGCGGCGTGACCATGGCCACCCACTGTGCATTGCACAGTGTTCGGCCCCACCGCCCATTGTGCAGTGCACAGTGTGCGGCACTGCCAACCACTGTGCAGTGCACAGTGTGCGGCTCCATCGTCCACTATGCAGTGCACTGTGTTCGGTCCCATCGATCACAGTGCATTACACAGTGTTCGCCTTCCCCCGTAAATTTATTTATATTTTTTTGTCTTTTTTTTTTTTGTAATTCCTAGATGCAAAAATAAAATAGATGGATTATTTAAATCCTGGTTTACTTACAACAAAAGTAAAGTAATTTTTTCATTATTTCTTTTAAACTGATTAACTGTAGGTTTTATTTTCTGCATATAAATAATGACAGTATTTAATAAATTCTAACATCAACTATATAAATGACTAAATTTAATAAATTTACCAGCAGCTGAATAAATCTAGATTTTATTTAAATAAAACTATAATAGATTATGATTTTCATTTTCTGCAATAAATAAATTGACAAACTTTGATAATTCTACAACAACTATTTAAATGACAAATTTTAATAAAATTAACAGCAACTAAATATAGCTATAATTTATTAATCTAGAAACCTTAGAGATGGCTATAAAATCTTTGCTCTTATTTTCTGCAAATTAAAAATAAATAAAATCATAGATAAAATAAAATCACAGAATTTAAATAAAATGACTTTTACATTTTCATGGATTGATCTAAATGCTTTTATTTTCAGCCTCCTACATGCATGCAAATCAAATTCATTTCTTTTCAAATAAATTGTTTTCAGATGCCTACGGGAAATAACAATTTTCTTCCTTTTCAAAATATCCTATTCACACAAATATTTATTTCAAAACTTTAGGAACTACTTTCAGAAATAATCATTTTCTTTTCTGCAATACAACTTAAATGACTATTACAAATATTCAAATCTTATCTCCAAGATACTCTTGTCACTTTACAATTAGGACTCTCATTTCTAATAAATGAGGAAAGCGATAAATACATATCCAAATCTTTCTTTTTTGCAACAACCAAATCCAGCCACATCTACTTGTCCTGCTATTTTCTTCTAACAACCTGCAATTAAATAAAAAACTATGACCATGGAGAGCTCACCTCCTAGCCTAGGCTAACTGGTAGCCACCCCCGAGCTCGGAGAACCAAGCCCTAGATAGGTAACACACATGCAAACACAAAACACAAGAAAATACATAAACTTAAACACAACCCCAACCCAGGCTACACTACACCACACAATTGTGATGTCTTATCAAGGGTGGTAGTGGACCAAGTAACCTGAGGAGACTGGAAGTATGGTAGAACATATAGCCACCTCATGGCAAATCAAAACATATAGCCACCTCATGGAAAACCAAATACATCAAGTATAAGAACCCCACATTTCTTATGCCCCCCAAGGCATTCATGCCTTATTTCCCTCCTTATGACCCCTAATGCATAAACAAGCCATGCAGCAAGGGTCACATAAAATCCCTTGTGATCACTCTCATAATGAGAGCCTCTCACTCAAGGGTTGTCACTTCTATCACCCAAAAGACCATCTTATCTCCCATGAGTAGGAGGTCTTGATTACTCCCAAAACACTTACATTGCATAAGCACAAAACACCAAATAAATTTTCAAGAAATACATGCAAGAAAACTAGTCTTTTACACAAGCATTTCTTTCAAAACAACAAGCAATAAGAAAAATGTTACAA
Source organism: Cryptomeria japonica (assembly GCF_030272615.1). NCBI lineage: Eukaryota > Viridiplantae > Streptophyta > Pinopsida > Cupressales > Cupressaceae > Cryptomeria > Cryptomeria japonica. Next base: position 572,636,540 of record NC_081408.1, read on the forward strand.
GAAAGGTAGAACCAACCTTAAACTGCCCAAAGGTATGCTAGATTTGTTGAGGATGAGCAGCTCAATTCCACAAGTCTTTTCTTTCTACCCTTAGCCAAATTCTCCAATCCCAAATCTATCTTTTTCTTTTCAAAAAATCCTTTGTCTTCAAAAATGGAAAGTGGGTGATTACCCACTAATTTTCTAATTCTTGCTTAAGAAGCCCTTTGTGAGAGTTCTCACGAGTTTCTAAAAACTAAAAAGGAAGGTAAGGTAAAATGGGAAAGGGAACTCTCATTCGAAAAGGAAGGTTTACAACTTAGTTCAAGCCTTCTAATTTCAATTTTCGCACAACTTAGAAAAGTCACTTTTTTAGGTGTCTAAAAGGTCACATGGGAGTAGAAACTTGCCTAAAATTACCCCTAACCCTTAGGTATACCTTATGGGCTTTAGGAAACCCTATTAAACTACCCCTAGGTGTCCATTTAACCCCTTTTTAACCCCTCTGAAGTTTATTTTCGGGTCAAACCTATGTTGACCATCCCAAAGATTCTTTACCCAAGGCATTTATGGAATCACATTACATAATTGAAAAAGCTATAGTTAAACAATTCCCTCCAAGAGATAAATTTAAAAACTCAAACATAAATCCACACGTGTCAAGTCACACAAAGAAAATACTTTTACAAAATTATATATGAAATCGTGTCTCTTGTTGGATTTACATAAATCAATTAAATAACATTTAACACACATGCATCATTTACTATTACGAATAAAATACGACACAAATGGGGTGTTGTCTCTCCAAATAGATAAATCCTGGTTTTACAAACATACATAGGTCTAGGTTTGGTTCTCCATAATATTTCCATGGTCACATGGATATCTTTTCCTGCTTCACTCAAATACACATTAGTAATTTCCAATAACCTCGTATAATATTAAACACATGAATTAGAATACACATCAAACACTTTGCATATAATTTACATTTGAACAATTCAATATATCTCATATCCAAATAAATCCATACAAGCAATTATCATAATTCTCATAATTTTGATCCACACATAAAACATACATCCTAATTCTATCATCATAGTAAAGTCATGCAAATCCAAAAATGACATACATCATTTCCAATTTATCCTATTCTAGAATCATATAGAGTTCTATATCATAAAGCATATAAATGAAGCATCAACATACATCAATGTTATCCAAATCATGGAATCATATAAGTTCTAAATCTAGATATAGCTGACATACGTTAGATCAAGATTATCCAATCAGTGGATCTTTAGGATTTTAAATTCATAACACATCCAAATATACACCACAAGGTGAAATAATTCTATAACTTGGTTCAATTACTTTTCTCACCAATCTATCTGTCTAACACAGTCCATTCTATTGAATTATATAGCATTTATTATTAGGGTCAAACATGGTCAACTAAGTAAATCAAAGATTGGTTTGGGGAAGGCCTTACATCCTCCTCCCCTAGAGTTCGACTTACTCCTGGAAGTTGCATGAGTAGAATTACAAAGTAGGGACATAACATTTCCCGCAATTTCAATAAGTTACTCAAAATCTTATCTTGCCTACAAGAAAGGTGAATTACCAAAATCAACTTATTATTGTAATTAACTTACTATCTTCACAAGGTTAAATTCTTTATTACATTTCCCTTCAATCTTAGTTAGGTGTTTTACAATGTTCTATCTTTCAACAATCTTACATTAGTGCACCATCAAAACTATATCATTAACACACATCAACTCCCACAATCAGGGTTACACATATTGAATTTCTAGGAGTCCTACTTTGTTTAGGATTTGTTTAAAAGCATGTTTATCCTACTGCAATTGTCATCCATGCTTGCCACTAACGAGAATTGACATCGCAGTTTATTCTTAATGAATCTACTTATTTTACATTCGAGGCACCTCATTAGGGTGTTAATACACTATTTGCTAAACCATCCTAGGTGCATAATTTCCTCCAACTTTATTAGATGACAAGGCAAAATCAAATTTAGGTTCTTCAATTCTGCCCTTATATAGGGTAGTTTTCTACCTGTAGGGATTAAAATGTTTATATATTTCTAGGCTCCAAGGTTTAAGTTTTATAGGGAGCATCATTCGCCATTTCCAAACATTAAGGTACACAAAAATCCCATTCTAAGGGAGTGATGGAAGTTATTAATATTTATTTTAGATATCATCCACGCAATCATCTCCATACCCATGCCAAATTTACCAGTCGACAATCATTACTTTTGCAATTCATTAGGTCTAGGTCACACTATTGTTATAAAAAAAAATTTCTTTCAGATTACTCACAATTAATTTTACTTAGGAGGATATTCCTTCCTTTATCTTAATTTGATAAAACACATTCTTTGTTAATTCTTGTGCCTAATTTCACTCCTTGCGGTATTCTCTCGTGACACACTATCAGTGGTTCAACGAACATGATAGACATTTACACAAATCACATCACTAGGGCTAGTTATATCAACCATCAAAATGACCACTTTGACACTTTACAAGATCAAAATACAAGTTACTTCTGCCAAGTCCAATAAAAGGAAGAAAAATGCCGGCAATTGAAAAATATTAAAACTAGAAACATGGCAAGTACCATAGTTTTTATAAAAAGAATCATAAATTTAGTGGTCCTCTCTTCATAATAAAAAATAAAAAATAACTAAAAGGAAATTTCTAGCCCCAGTGTCACAATATACTTTTCAAAGAAAATCCAAATTAATGTTGAATCAAACTTGAAACAAGATGACCATTCTAGCCATGCTATGGGGAGTAACCGCAACACATCACCCAAGATCATGCATCCTGAGTGTGTTAGGAAGTGATTATTAGACTCTTGAGATTTTAGATTCTTTATAATCCTTTATTGATTTATGAAATAAATTCTTATACACAAGAGATCGCATTCTTTTTTTTTTATAAATCATGTTCCATTTTAACTTTTCACGTGCTTACTATTTCAAGCAACACTTTCTGATATAATCCACTATCTATTTAGGGTTATTAACATCCTTAATTATATTCTAATGGGTGCTTGCACTAACTCTACCATTCTTCATCCATTCCTCTTGCACTAAACTTTTTGAACACTTAATTTTACGCAATCTATTCTTAATTAGAGGTTAAAGCTTAACAAGCTGACCCAACGAAACCTTAGGTCTCGATAAAACTCCTAGGCGATAGGATTAAGGAAATTACTAACATAACAAATGTGATAACTCCTATTATCAAGTGGATTGAATAAATTTATTAAGGGCAATAATAATTTCACTCAAAAGTCTCTTCCATTACAGTTGTGTTTAATAGTACTTAATTAGGTCATCTTCTACTAAATAGACATTTACATAGTTACTTGGTTCAATATCAATTATTTTATAAATATCCAGTTTCCTCCATCATGTTAACACATCCTTCCTTAATAACTCAATTTATTATGGCTTCTATTAATTATCTTAATATGCTAAACCTTGATTCAATGTTACGTGGTAGCTCAAGTATCGACACTTTCATGTCTTACACACATGGTTAAAAGTTTGGTACAAAGTTGACACTTGTTTACTTAGAATCTCTTAGGATTTGAATAATGTAATCTTATAATTTTACTAGGGACATCATTTGTTTTCTTAGCACCTAAAGCTGGCTCCTTATACTTTTACCTCTAACATTCGCTTGCCTTCATTAGGTAGGAGCTTGTTGTCAAATTACTCACACTTAAGGTTAAGAGCCATTTGGGGTGGAATTATTGTCAAGTAAGATTGATAACGGTTGATATCCATTTCTGTCCACACATTTCAAGACGTATTTCAAGCAACTCGGAGAGTGGACTTATCCTCTCCTACATCACTTATGCAACTTATGAAATCAAGGGGGTGTGCACTTGAAAAGTGACCAACAATCCTCTTTTTAATTAAAATTTAGTAAAGAGGGAAGTTGTCTCATTCCATATTACTTATTTATATTTACTAACTAGCCATTTCCAACATATCACAACTTATGATTTCCTTCAATCCACAAAAATAAACACCTTATCGTCATTATATTTTGTTACCTAATTATGGTATAACTTAAGGGTGTCCAATAACTACCAATGTCTTAAGACCCCTAATTTTCCACGTTCTCCCTTGGCTAACCACACAAGTTCGGCTCCTTATCTATGTGCTCATAAAATATTTTATACTGCCAACTGATTCTCATTAAAGCTTTGGTATTATATTACTGTTATACTATCTTTCCCTAAGCCATTTCCATCTGCGCGTTGTTTCATCTATCCTTAATGTTTTCACATACCTCCACACTTGAGTGCCATAAATTGCAGATTTTCTTCGATTGTGCCTAATAGTTAAATTGTTTTACATACTATCTTGTACCTAGTGACCAGCCATGATTGGGTTGCCCCTTTCTCCTTAGGTTTTGAACGAAAACCAGATACACTTTTCTAGATTATAAGATTCTAATACTTTTACACCCCTTTCTCTTCAATAGGGATTTTTGTACGATTTCCCCAAATCAACTCTACTCTCTTCCATTATTTTCTTTCTCCAAGATTATCTTCCCATAAAGGAACTAGTTGAGGTTCTACTTGCTTGTTTCCACGGATGAACTTAGGGTTTATTGCAATTACATGTTTTTACCCAAGAAGTTCATGCCTCCTTTCTCTTGTTCTAACTCATCTATAGCATTACTAGGGTTTTTTGATCAGGGAGTTTGCCATTCATCATTTTAGTTCTAATCTTCAGGGTTATCCCAACTCTAGCTTCACTACACTACTACAAAAATTGCCTAACAAATGTTCTTTATAAGAAATCTAGCATAACCACATTCTTAAGGTACCTAGTCATTAGGATAGGTTAATGCTTCTATCTGAAATTTGCAAGAGTTCTTTTTAACTCTTCTTCATTTATGTCTCCAATGGCGGCCTTGATCTTATAACCATCATAATTTCATATAGCTTAAAACTTATCTTGAACTGTCTTAACCTTATTTATCTTGTTTATTGTGCTTTTATCTTAGGTCTAACCATCTTGCTTGACTTGCCATGTCAAGAACATATCTCGATGGAAGGCATTCTTTTAGTTACCATCAGAGGTATTTATTGTAGAATTTAACTCCTCATATTTGATTTGATTAGGGCAATTATTGCATTTTAGGTTCCAATTGAATGGTAACCCCATAAGTACTGAAGAACTAAATTACGTTAATAAGCACCGAAATTACTGCATATGAATAAATAGTTGAATATTTCATAGCCTTTGGGGTTTTATTTAAGCCATAAATATTATGACTAATAAGTTCAAATTTCAAGGCTTTTAGTGACCCTTGGAACCCCTTGAATTGATATTTGTTGATCTGTTGATTTAAAAGAATTTTCACTTATGTTTCATTTTGTTATATCACAAGTTTCCTCCTAGGTGTTATACTTCAAGCCATAGTTTGGTTTCAACTAAGTTATGAATGTAGCTCATGTTCACCAGTGTATAAACCTAGGGCTCTGATACCAAAATGTCATGCCCAAAATTTAGGGCAAGAACGGGATAAATTTTATTTTTAAAACATAATTTTTAAAACATTAAATCAACAAATATAAAATGCGAAAACATATTTTGTCTTAACTATGTTTAGAGTTAACTTTATCTACTAGCTCAAGTATTCAAAAATAATTAAAATTAAATGCGGAATTCTAAGTGAATAGTTTTATTGTCTACTCGAATTTAATCAATCAACTAATTTAGATAATTAATTGGCGCAGGCAAAATTAATCTTGGATAGCCATTAATTGATTTTAGAAAACTAATTAAAATTATTCTCCTATCATCCATTTTAATCCATAATTAAAATGTGCTTAAATTAATCCATTTTAATCCATACTTAAAATATGCTTAAATTAAATTAACTAAGGTACAATTAAGCCCATGATGAAAAAAAGTCCTATAAGATTTAATTCCAAAAACCTATATCCAAGTATGTTAATTAAATCTCTACTTCATTGTTTTTTTAAAAGAAATATCCTTAGGTTGATTAAAAATCAATGTTTGCCCACTTGATTTTATATACTCATAAGAATACTAAATAACATGATAAAATCTAAAAATTTGCTTTATTCTTTAATGTCCACAACTTTCTATATATATATTTTCATGTATATATGTGTGTGTGTGTGTTTATATATATATATATATATATATTTAGCCATATATTTAAATTATATAACAATTTTCCCAAATTTAAAACAGACAAAACCATGCAAACCCTAACTAGGAATTTGCATTATAAAATACTCTTTTTTCTTATTTATCATTTCTTATTAATACCCTAACCCTACCCGGGCTAGGGTTTTTTTTTTTTTTTTTTTTGTTTCAGGGTTTATGTAGGGCCGAATGCTTTTTAGGGAGGTGTGGCAGCGATTTGATTTCGCAGAGGCGAAGGTAATGAGTGGCGGGGTTATGGGGAGTGGTGTGGCCATGGCTGCCCATTGTGCATTGCATAGTGTTCAACCCCGCCGCCCACTATGCAGTGCACAGTGTGCGCCCCCCTCCCCCCTCCATAGATTTATTTATATTTTTTTTTCCTTTTTTTTTTGTAATTATTAAAATATAAAAGAAAAGATTTATTTATTTATTTTTATTTTTTTGTTGAAAGTTTAAGAATCTTATATATATATATATATATCTGAATGTTTGTTTGTTTTTTTTCTCTTTTGAAAAGGGCTCATTTTATTAAATGTAACTAAATTTATTTCTATAGATATAATTCCTAGATGCAAAAATAAAATAGATGGATTATTTAAATCCTGGTTTACTTACAACAAAAGTAAAGTAATTTTTTCATTATTTCTTTTAAACTGATTAACTGTAGGTTTTATTTTCTACATATAAATAATGACAGTATTCAATAAATTCTAACATCAACTATATAAATGACTAAATTTAATAAATTTACCAACAGCTGAATAAATCTAGATTTTATTTAAATAAAACTATAATAGATTATAATTTCATTTTCTGCAATAAATAAATTGACAAACTTTGATAATTCTAGAGCAACTATTTAAATGACAAATTTTAATAAAATTAACAGCAACTAAATATAGCTATAATTTATTAATCTAGAAACCTTAGAGATGGCTATAAAATCTTTGCTCTTATTTTCTGCAAATTAAAAAAAACAAAATCAAAGATAAAATAAAATCACAGAATTTAAATAAAATGACTTTTACATTTTCATGGATTGATCTAAATGCTTTTATTTTCAGCCTCCTACATGCATGCAAATCAAATTCATTTCTTTTCAAAAAAATTGTTTTCAGATGCGTACGGGAAATAATACTTTTCTTCCTTTTCAAAATATCCTATTCACACAAATATTTATTTCAAAACTTTAGGAACTACTTTCAGAAATAATCATTTTCTTTTTTGCAATACAGCTTAAATGACTATTACAAATATTCAAATCTTATCTCCAAGATACTCTTGTCACTTTACAATTAGGACTCTCATTTCTAATAAATGAGGAAAGCAATAAATACATATCCAAATCTTTTTTTTTTGCAACAACCAAATCCAGCCACATCTACTTGTCCTGCTATTTTCTTCTAACAACCTGCAATTAAATAAAAAACTATGACCATGGGGAGCTCACCTCCCAGCCTAGGCTAACTGGTAGCCACCTCGAGCTCGGAGAACCAAGCCCTAGATAGGTAACACACATGCAAACACAAAAGACAAGAAAATACACAAACTCAAACACAACCCTAACCCAGGCTACACTACACCACATAATTGTGATGTCTTATCAAGGGTGGTAGTGGAGCAAGTACCCTGAGGAGACTACAAGTATGGTAAAACATATAGCCACCTCATGGCAAACCAAAATATATAACCACCTCATGGAAAACTAAATACATCTAGTATAACAACCCCACATTCCTTATGCCTCCCAAGGCATTCATGCCTTATTTCCCTCCTTATGACCCCCAATGCATAAACAAGCCATGCAGCAAGGGTCACATAAAATCCCTTGTGATCACTCTCATAACGAGAGCCTCTCACTCGAGAGCTGTCACTTCTACCACCCACAAGACCATCCTCTCTCCCAAGAGTAGGAGGTCTTGATTACTCCCAAAACACTTACATTGCATAAGCACAAAACACCAAATAAATTTTCAAGAAATACATGCAAGAAAACTAGTCTTTTACACAAGCATTTCTTTCAAAACAACATGCAATAAGAAAAACGTTACAAGAAAGGTAGAACCAACCTCAAAACTGCCCAAAGGTACGCTAGATTTTTTGAGGATGAGTAGCCCAATTCCACAAGTCTTTTCTTTCTACCCTTAGCCAAATTCTCCAATCCCAAATCTATCTTTTTCTTTTCAAAAAATCCTTTGTCTCCAAAAATGGAGACTGGGTGATTACCCACTAATTTTCTAATTCTTGCTTAAGAATCCCTTTGTGAGAGTTCTCACGAGTTTCTAAAAACTAAAAAGGAAGGTAAGGTAAAATGGGAAAGGGAACTCTCATTCGAAAAGGAAGGTTTAAAACTTAGTTCAAGCCTTCTAATTTCAATTTTTGCACAACTTAGAAAAGTCACTTTTTAGGGTGTCTAAAAGGTCACATGGGAGTAGAAACTTGCCTAAAATTACCCCTAACCCTTAGGTATACCTTATGGGCTTTAGGAAACCCTATTAAACTACCCCTAGGTGTCCATTTAACCCTTTTTTAACCCTTGTGAAGTTTATTTTCAGGTCAAACCTATGTTGACCATCCTAGAGATTCTTTACCCAAGGCATTTATGGAATCATATTACATAATTGAAAAAGCTATAGTTAAACAATTCCCTCCAAGAGACAAATTTAAAAACTCAAACATAAATCCACACATGTTTCAAGTGACACAAAGAAAATACTTTTACAAAATTATACATGAAATCGTGTCTCTTGTTGGATTTACATAAATCAATTAAATAACATTTAATACACATGCATCATTTACTATTACGAATAAAATACGACACAAACGGGGTGTTGTCTCTCCAAATAGACAAACCCTAGTTTTACGAACATACATAGGTCTAGGTTTGGTTCTCCATAATATTTCCATGGTCACATGGATATCTTTTCCTGCGCCACTCAAATAAACATTAGTAATTTCCAATAACCTCGTATAATATTAAACACATGAATTAGAATACACATCAAACACTTCGCATACAATTTACATTTGAACAATTCAATATATCTCATATCCAAATAAATCCACATAAGCAATTATCATAATTCTCATAATTTTGATCCACACATAGAACATATATCCTAACTCTATCATCATAGTAAAGTCATGCAAATCCAAAAATGACATAAATCATTTCCAATTTATCCTATTCTAGAATCATATAGAGTTCTATATCATAAAGCATATAAATGAAGCATCAACATACATCAATGTTAGCCAAATCATGGAATCATATAAGTTCTAAATCTAGATATAGCTGACATACGTTAGATCAAGATTATCCAATTAGTGGATCTTTAGGATTTCAAATTCATAACACATCCAAATGTACACCACAAGGTGAAATAATTCTATAACTTGGTTCAATTACTTTTCTCACCAATCTATCTATCTAACACAGTCCATTCTATTGAATTATATAGCATTTATTAATAGGGTCAAACATGGTCAACTAAGTAAATCAAAGCTTGGTTTGGGGAAGGCCTTACATAGAATACCAAATCCTTCACAACGTTCCACTGAATGATATATCACTGTTCGCACATAACCTTTCTCTGATAATGTAGACATAACCATCAATACCAAGATTACATGAATAAGTCACCTATAAATGCAATTCATCAACATTAATTACAAAAAATATGATGAAATCACATGAAATCACCAAACCAATATGATGATTTACATTACATAGAATGGACCTAATTCAAATTCCCAAACAATTACATCCCCCATAAATCACGCTAAGACCAATATCCAACACGTTTCAACAACTAGTAGTAACCCTCAGTATAATAATATAGAATTTCTAACCGGATCCAAATAGGACCATCATAGAAGCACGCTAGCCAATGAGAAGCCACCAAACAATTGGGACATGATCAAGAAGCACCTTCAGCATGTTAGAAATCATTTCCATAAGAAGGACCAAAATCACTTGACCAAATCATCAAGTATTACCAACCGGTAAAGCTAATTGGTACCAAGAAATATCAACTGGGAACATAAGTGATAGCTTCCAAAGCACCAAATCATGAACCAACCTGAATAACCATCCAAAGCTGAATCCAATGATCTGATCATACCGGATCAAAATCACAACCAAAACCAAGATAAAAACCAAGTCTAACCGGGATAGGTCCAACCAGGATAACAAGACCATATCCAATAGGGATATAGTGTTGACATCAATATCAACACTTAACCAAATCTAGCATATTGCCAACAAGATATGCTCACCACATCCCATGTCTTTAACCTTCAATTTTTCTTTTAGCTTTGTTTCTTTTGATGTAGAAGGTTTTAATGATTTAGGATCAACATATGTGGATGATGGAGTTGCTTCTCTATTGGTTGGTATTATTGTTTCCAATTTTGGCTGCAAGTTATTGCAATATATGAATGAATTTGAATTACTATTAATGGTCACTTCAACTCCATTGTGTGGGAACTTGACACATTGATGATATGTTGAAGGAACAACTCTCATTTCATAAATCCATGGACGTCCCAAGAGTATATTATGTGTGAGCTCTAAATCAAGGACTTGATAAACCACATCCTTCATCACTGGTCCAACTCTGAGAGGTAAGGTGATTGTGCCCTTGGATGAGCGCTCTTCATCATCATATGCTTTAATAGTGATTACATGTGTAGAATTCATAGCCTTTTCAGAATATCCCAATTGTTTAATAGTGTTCAATGTATAAATGTTTAGACCTGTTCCTCCATCTATCAAGATTCATTTTATTCAATTTTTTATGGAGAAAGGCTTCAATATGTAGAGGTGCATTTTGAGGCTAGGTGATAGATGCATCATCGGCTTCTGTGAATATGAGGCTATGTGGAACAAAAATGTATCCCACCATGGATTGAAACCGGTCCATGTTCAAATCAGTGGGTATAGAAGATTCTCTCAAAGTCTTATCAAGGATGGCCTTATGTGCAGGAGATATGCATAAGAGCTCAAGGATAGAAATGAAGGTGGTTGTCTTCCCTAACTAATCTACAAGGTCATACTCATCCTTGGTGGATGAAGAGGCTGTGGTCTTGGATGGAACGCCTTGCAAGGTGACTTTACCTCGACGGGTTGTGACATTACATTGGGAGGTTTCGTCTTTAGAAGATGAGGAAGATGATCCAATTCCTTTTAAAACAACCTTACTCTTTTGGGTAGATCCTTCAGAATTTTTGTCCTTTATGATGATAGTAGAAACATGATTATCCAATGAAATGTGATTAATAGTAGAATCATAATCATAGGGTGTCTTGGTATAATTAGCCTGATTATCTATAGTTTTATCTTTTCCCTTGTCATGTTTAGTAAATGGCTCCTTAAACATTGCATGCTCTTCATTGGAGGTATGACCATCAACTTCTATGTCACCTCTGTCAATGAGATCTTGTATGATATTCTTCAATCTGTGACAATTACTAGTTAGATACCCTTTACTCTTGTGATATTCACAATATTCATCATCATTCCACCAATTTGGTTTTACTTTTGACTCATATGGTGGATTATCTGGTAGTGTTATAAGCTTGTTTTCCACTAACCTCTTAAATGTTGTTTCAATAGGTTTTCCCTATGGAGTGTACTTTCTTTGAGGTTTTGATTACCTTTGATTGTTCACTTGATTGTTCGTATTGGAAGAATTTACACCGGGAAAAGTAATATTAGGTTTCACAACATTTGAATCTACTACCCCATCATTGAATGTGTTCCTATTCTTGTTCCAAAAGTGGGGTTTGTCTTTCCCATTTGATTCCTCTTTGTTCTCTTTGAATATATTAATGACACCTTGTTCAATAAGGACTTTCTTTGTCGCCATTCCTTTCTCAATGACCTCCTTGAAAGTAGGTAGACATTCTTTTCTTAGCTCATATCCGATATCCTTGTTGATATTTTGTGTGAATATTTCTACCATTTTTTTTGTGTTATATTACAAGAGTATTGACTAGAAAGACCTCTCCATTGTTGTAAAAATGAAGAGAAGGATTTTCCACTTTTCTACCTAGTATTGCACAAGGTAGCTACTGACACATCTATTTCAATGTTATATGAGAAATGTTGTATAAAATCCTCTTCTAGATCACTCCATGGCCTAATTCAAGGTAGAAGTTAGGAGAACCATTCCATTTCTTGTTCACCTAAGCTTTGTGGGAGAAATCTCATCAAGTATGTTTCTTCTCCTACTACCTCAATGCAAGCTGTGAAAAATTGTCTTATGTGTGCCTTAGGATCTCTTTTGCCTTTGTAGTTATCAAATTTTGGTGTCACAAAATGTGGAGGGAATGGAGGCATTGGAATGCTTCTATCAAATGGATAAGGACATATATCCTTCATTGTGTATTGTTTCTTTGGTGTACTCATGTCCACCATTTTCTTTTGTAAATCTTTGATTTGTTGTTGTTGCAATTCATTCTTGGGTGGTGTCTTTTCTCTTTGAGATAGTCCCATGCTTGAGCCACTAGGCAGAGGAGGAATATAATGTATATATGGATGATATTGATCATAAATAAGTTCATATGGAGGAAAAACATATATATTTCATATGGACCACTTGGTATGTTGTTGTAATGAGGAGCACTAGGTCTAGGTCGATACATGTCATGACCATGAGAATAGGAGGTATCATAAGAGTGATCTTGAGTATTGCCCCCAAATCTGGCATGGGGTTTCCCTGTGTCATGATTTTGAATATTTGCTTGAGTGTAGTTGTATGCATTCGTATGATCTTGGGTATTATCATGGTCATGTGTAGTGGTAGTTATTCTTCATGCGAAAGGATAGTTGTGGGGTTGTTCATGAGAGGTTCTATCATAACTGGCATGATAATGAGTGTATGTGTTTGGAATTTTAGGTTTCTGAAATAGGGAGGAAGGTGATTCAAGAATGAGACTCTCTCTTCTATTACCACCATTATCAAGCCTCCTTTGTCTTATATTGACTTGATTTATTTGGTTTGTATCATCCTCCAAAATTTGTGACATATCAAAATTATGGGGTAATCTTGTCCCACTTTGTGCCATGACTTGTATTAAATATTGTCTATCCATCTTCATGATTTGTTGAACCAATTTATTAAAATGGGGATCCATGATAGTTTTAGCAACTTCTATAGAATCCATAGATACATTGTCATTGTTATTATCATTTCAATTATTGTTGTCATTATTGTTATTGTCATTGTCTGGTATATTACTACAATTGTCAAATGGATTATAAAATTCATCTTCATCAAACTCATAAGTACTCATGTTTAAAGACCTTAAAGCTTCTTCAGCTTCCCTTCTAGACCTTTGTGAACAAGTTTCAACTATGGACTAAAGTCTTGACCAAAATGAAAAGTAGTATGAAAATGCAAAAACTATGGAAGACCAAGAGGTTTATGAAGTGTAGATGAATCTAGGGTAAACTTTCAATGTCCAAGAGTGTAATACCAAAGTATGTATGTTTGAGAGTAAGGTGTGGCTTCCAAAGAGATGATGGATCTCTTGATGAAGTAAGTTGACCTTGACTCAAGAAGACCAAATGAGACCTTAAGATGATAGATCTGATACAAGAATCACTTAGTGTTGTGTTGTAGTATGTTTTCAAAGTTTGATGAGGACAAGAAAAGTAACCTTTTGACTCAAATTTGGAAAATATGAATGAGGGAAATGCAAATGAAGGAAAATGATTGACTATGTGTGAACAAGATAGATTGACTGAAAAATGAAGCCCTATTGGAAGCAGCCTTAGAAGCTATTTGAATCTGAAAACTTAAGTCCCTTTCGTTCTTAAGATTTTTCTGTAATCCTTCAATTGTGAATGTAGACACAGTTTTAATAAACCCAAACGTGATTTATGATCCCAGACGTAGTTTCAATAAACAAATGTTTTCTGGTGATAATGACAATTTTATCTTGAAAATCAAATATGCAATTCTACTCTACACGGATGTGATTTCTCATCACAAATGTGGTTTCAACAGTCATAGACACAATTTCTTGTTGATATTTAGCTAGAGGACACAAACACAATTTTGTACTGCACAAACATGGTTTTGACAGTCTCAATTGCAGTTTCTGATATTTTGTACAATTTTGTCTGATTGTGAAGTTGTTCAATGTGACCAAATCTCAATGTCTTGACTCTTTTCGTGGCAAGAGGACACAATAATAGTGAAAACTTAATGTTTGAAAGTATTTTGTCCAAAGGATCAAAAATGTTTCCAAATGTGAAGTATAATGTGAAAATGTTTTTGCATACACTTGAAAACATCATAGACACAATGTTTATTTGTTTTTCTTGAAAATGTTTTAGTGTTTTGATCATGCAAGTACAAATCCTAGGGCTGGCCAAGACACTAGTTGTTGAATCTCACTTGGGGGGTTACCCTAAGGCTATGCAATTTAGAGTGGATACTTAGATGCTTAACCCCACTGGCTCCTCCCTTGGCACTCATTTCTTTGGGGTAGCCAAGCACCAGTCCCCATGAAAACTCCCCATGGTGAACATTGTATCTCTACTAAGAACTTTGGAGCTGCTCCAAAGGTCTGACCTCCTATGCCAACAACTAGAATGTTTTTTTCTTCTAACACAAAAATGGTGTCTAGTAAGGGCATCCATTCAGGTAGCTATAATCAGCTGCGTGTTACACTCTGTTAAATAGAAGGCCTCCCAGCCTATAGAGGTTGCACTCTATAAGGTTTATGCGGAGTCATAACATTATTATAGAAGCATGTAACACCTGTTGTTTGCAACTTTCATCATAAACACCTTTATTTATAATGGCTTGGAAGAGCTTAGCTTTAGCTCGTTACCACTTGGGTCATTCCCTCTCACTTGGCCTTATGGGCTACTCAGGAGGTAGGCCCTCTAAAAGGTAAAACACAAAGAGCCTATTGCTCAAGACACAAAAGACACTTGTTAATTTTAGAGCACCAATTGAAGTGTTTTCTAAACTAAAGAAGACAAAGAAAGTAATTTCACAATTAAATCTTTGCCAAAGTTCTTGCACCAAACTTATTTGTAGTTTTTAAATGATACCCCTCCCACAAGAACACAAGCTAGGTAAATTTTAAGATCCAAAAGACTGTAAAATAGGGGCCTTCGACAAGATATTTTTCTCCTTTTTAAATAGTTGTACCACTTGATTAGTTGAATCAAAAGAGGTTAGCCCTAAAAATCAAATATAAAAACCTTAAATGAAAGTAGAAATGCAAAACTGAAAACACAGACGTAGAAAGATAGAACAAAGATGCAGTTTCCAGATCCAAGACCTACAAAATAGATAGAAAAAGCAGATGGAACATAAACCTACGCAAACATGAGATCTAGATACAGACGCAATAATATAGCTCACAAATGTGATTCTAGAAACCTGTAACTACAAAATTGAGCAAAAACCCTACAAAAAATAAAAATGCAACAATATGCAACGTAAATGTGATAAGATGTCATTCAGACATAAATATAGGATGAGCGATCTATAAAAACAACAAAAAATCAAAAACAAAGAAATAATAGTCATAGATGTAGAAATAAAACACAGATATAGTTAGATCTATCGTAGACACTGAAAAACATAGAATCGTCACAATGGCAAACCTGCAACTTCTAAAAACACAAAATCTATAAACAAGATGTCAAAATAAAAGGACAAGGCTCCCACTGGGCATGCCAAAATGTATATGGTGAAAATGGATAGTGAAAAACAACAATATTGAAAGACTAACAAGGATCCAACTATAAAACCATAGCCTAACAATGAAAGCAATCCACCATACACAAATAAAGATACCTATGACCATGCAAATAAACAAAATAAACCAAATATACCATTCATATGTCTAGTAGGGTTTCAATCTCCATTTCTTCCTATCTACATTGATCTTGTTTGATATATCTGCTCTCAGATTTTATGTGTGCACAAGAGCTTAACAAAGAACGAAAATGTGGTTGATAGCTTGGTTGCAAAAAGACTTGATTGCCTAAGAGATTTGATGATTAGATGCTTAGACAATTAGGGCTGATAATAAAAGAGAGTGTCCTCTTATATAGAAGACACTTTAGGAAATGGAGGAATAAGATTAAAAAGTGTAAAGATAAATTGCCGGCTAGGATTAAAGGGTAGGTAGAAGAAATAATTAAATGATAAAGGGGTTAGGTAAGAGAAGAATTAAGAGATGAATGACATGTGTCATGGGTAGAAAAGGCTAACGAATTAATTAAATAAATAAAATATTTATTTAATTTAGGAAAAGGATAAAATAAATAAATAAAAGTATTTATTTAAACTAGAAAAAGGCTAGAAAAGGTTAAATGAATTAATTAAATAAATAAAGATTTATTTAATTAATAGAAGACTTGGGATAAAATAATTAAATAAATAAAATATTTATTTAATTAGACAGGACAATTTTAGGTGTCTACAGATACGTCTTAGTTCATTTCAACATTTTGTTAATACAGTGAAAGATATAGTGATATTCATGTATAACCTCCAATATAGTGGCATGAATGATAAGCTAGGGGTATAATGATGTATTCTAATAAGGGGTTTTTATAATGGAGGGGTAGAACTAGATATCAAGAAAGCTAACAAACTATATTGTACCTTTTTTCTCATTAATATATGGGTGTTTCCCTGGAGTGTAGGAATTAATATAGAAAAAAAAATGTTACAAAGTATTTTTATAAAGGAACAAAAATCTTAAAATTTATCATAACGCAAGAAAAACAAAAACACTCCTAAGTTTAGCTTAAGTGAAATAGAGTATACAAAACCTAATTAATCTAATACCTCCCCTTATGTAAAACTTGGGGAGTAGCTAAAATTTCTAAATGCAAATGTATAAAACGTAAAGGATGGGTCTTGACTATTACAAGTGTGGTTGTCGTTGCACCAAAATATTGGCCTGTTAATACCCGGTACAAACACTATACTTATAGAATCCATAGTAGGTGGTTAAGCCATGTCACAAACTTGAGTATTGTGCTGCACAACAAAAGGATACCAAGGGCACACACCTTGCAACAATCCCTCCAATGCGAGTGAGGGGTTTGAACCTATGACAAAGCTCTAATACCACTTGTTACAAGTGTGATTGTCATTGTACCAAAATTTCAACTCATTAATGCCTGATACAACCAATAGAGTTATAGAATCCATAGGAGGTAGTTAATCCATGTCACAAACCTGAGTGTTGCACTGCACAACACAAGGAGACCAAGGGCACACACTTTGCAACACTTGACAACAATTTAAGTCTTGATGAGGTACCTATGCACAAATGAAAAGATATCTCACAACTGGAGAAAAGAAGAAAAACCACCAAAGAAATAGTAACATGAGGAACATCAACAAAACATGAACAAGTTGCAAGCAAATATCAAAAAATGTAATTCTCACCAAAATACCCTGGATAAATTAACCAACTGTCTAATCAAATAGAGAATAATTTTTTTTTTTGAATACTTAGCTAATGCAACACTTATAACTCAAATATACATATGCAATTGATCAAACATCTACTAAACATACACTTGATCGACTTTAACATAATCATATAAACACAATACGTAAGCAGAATAAATATCAGCTCATCAATTAACATTCCTTAGGGTATTGTAGTGCCATTACCTAATGAAAATAACTATCATACAATTTCATCACATTATTACATCTTCATTTGAATTTACATCCAAGTCCTAAAATTTACTTCTTACTATAACATAAGAGACCATCTATTTAATGAAGCCATCATAACCACATTCCATTAAATCCAATTACTAATTATTTCCTTTAGGTTTATTTTAAAGAGCCAATTCCAAATGTTTATAGTCCCTTCTACTTCCATGACATAATGCATACTAAATATCCTTTTTCAGGCATAATCATTATTCTCTCCATATCGTAATACATTGCACATGACTAGGATATAATCCTTATTTTAATTCCATACAAACACATGAATACTAACCGATAGCATCTCTTATTCCATTATCTTAATCATTAAATATACCATCATTACCTATTACTAAACCATCTCCTACAACATGTCTAGCTCATTTCCATCATTAAGAATAATCATATGTACATAACCACATTCAGGAGACAAGGGTGTTAAGGAGTAACTTCATTTTGAACTAAGGACATATACTCTAAACCATTCAATTCTAATCCAATATCCTTATTACGTCATAAACATCCATATCACCAAGGCAATTGCTACCCTTTAATTTAACCATGAATCTAAATTTGTATGTCCATAAATGTAAACATCCAAGAAACAACATATAATCAATTAGGATTACAATAACATGTTCTATTATAGATACCATGATCCAAACCTACTACATCATTTTCTATTACATAAGAATACAAGATCCTTCAACATCAAGATACATAGTCTTACATAATTTCCTATCCTACTAATATAAATGCTACATGAATCTCTATTACAACATTGGTTTACATTACATAAACATATACAATAATCTGCTACAAGAATCCATCCATAAGCTAAAGAGAAAGAATCCACATCCTCATGCAAAAGCATCCAATGTAGAACATCCCAATGGAAGAAGGCATCAAACCACCCAACCATGTGGAACCATTAAGGAACCACCCCCCATGCTAGGAGATGACACAAAGTCCCGCACACACTCTAGACCTAGGGTAACACCTAACAACCAAAGGAAACTCGAAAACAACCATAACTGAAAACATCCACATGAACAATAATCAACACCACATCACGAGGCTAAAACAACAACATAAAAATCCTAAAGGCATATCAACAACCATGAAATAAGGAGCAAGGACATGTGTAAGGAAAGCGTATCATCATATGCTATCCTCACAAAGAAGGGATAATGTCACACCCTAATAGACATGTCATTACATGCTATCCTTACAAAGAAGGGAATAGGGCATACCTTGATAGACATGTGGAACCATCTCAACCTATGAGAGAATCAAGGGAGTTTGGTTTACCATCTCCATGGTCTTCCCAAGATCATCCTGAATCTCCACTCAAGGGCTATGAGGTGGGGTAAAAAATCCATTTAATTATCTTGTTTAGGTGAGTCCTAATTACCCAATCCACCTAATTAAGTATTATGGTTATTACTTATTTAAAATCAAGAAAACTCCCAATGTGTTTCTGGTAGTCTAGACTTCAAGAATCCTTACAAGGAACCTCTTGATAGTCTATTCTCTCATGACCCCATCACATGGAAGCCCACTCCCCCAAATAATATTCCAAGACCTTAGCATAACACAACAATCACATCAACAAGGAGGCTTATATTAATAATTACCATAAAATATCCACATGCACATATGCAATAAAATGATAGCCAAAACGCCACCAAAGCAACATATTCCTCTATAGTGAGGCACACATCATCTTGCTAGAGCTATCACAAAATAATCCTCCACAACAAGGAATGAACCTTCTTGTTGGAGCCAAACCAATACATACATCCCTCAATAGCAAGGTACAAACCATCTTGTCAGAGCCAAAAAATAAAACACATATCCATATTTGACAACAAACATCTATGATAATCACAAAAATACCAAAATACAAACTCTAGTATAAAATTAGACTCGGGAAAAATGACTTAAAAAGTCAAAATGATCACAAACAATTAAAACAGGGCAATTTAGTGCTTTTGTTAAATAGTATGGCACATTTGATAAATAGTTTAACACCCTTTCCCATCAAAACAATGCTTTTAACTGACAAAATAATGCTTATGATAGAAACTCTAACACATCCAACAAATAGATTAGTTCTTTCATTACTCAGTTTAGCGCCTTTGCCTAATTTGGTAGCACATTTAATAATTTCTACAACACATTCACATAGGGAAATAGTGCATTCGTTATTCTAGTGCATATGATAATAAGTTTAGTGCTTTTAACAATAAAACTCAAAAAATGGAAGTAACTGATTACAGTCAAATCTAGAAAACATTAAGACTAGTAAGGACGTTGAAATCACTGTAAATAAGGCACATTGACCAATAATTAATCAAGGAGCTTGATAAAATAACATATGGAATCCAATACACAAGAAACACTTCTCATAGAGACACAAAATAGTCTCCCAACCATACACAATAGGGTGCCTAACAAAATCATCTAAACATTGGATGACAAGAGAAAACTGCAAGGCACACACAACAAGAATAAGCATAATCCCAAACAAACAACCATGAAGACCCAAATACAAACACAAAAAAACACAAAGAACAGTGTCAAAGCTTCTCACAACAATGCACAACAGATAAAATCCAATAAATATGATAGCTCCCAAACTTTAGCATAATTACAAAATTATATCAGTAATCTAACAACCATATAATATGTTTCCCCTCTCCCACAAACAATCTTTTCACATAGATGATGTAGACATTCTTTTCAAAATTAAAACAATAGAAGGAAGACTTCCTACAACCTAGAAATCAAAGTTATGGCAATGAAATTCAAAGAAGCTCAAATCCAATCTAAGTCCAGCGAAATCAACCAAGCTCTTAGAAATCAAAATTAATGCAGAAAATTTCTTCAGGAAGCCAACCCACAGTAAAACTCAGAAAGCCATATAATTAATATTGCATTCAAAACTATACAAAAATCTCCACCAACCAAAATTATCGATAATATAATATTTCTTACCAACGATACCCAAATCCGAGGTAAGAAAATATAAAATAATACTATTTAGCTTACCCAAAACTCTCAACCAATAATAAAATAGGGTAGGTAGGATAAATAATAATTTAGTAATCCAAATGGGTAAAAAGAGATTAAATAATAAGAACAACCCAATAGTAAAAGAGGGTAGGTAGGAAAAATAATTAAATAAATAAATAAAAAGGGGTAAATAGTAAAAATAAACCAAATACCAATAAATAAACAAATAAAGAAATCATAAGCACAAATAAATATAAACACCCAATTAAATCCATAAAATAAATAAATAATTAAAAAATATTATCTCACAAACACAACTCCCCAAAAGGACAATCATAAAAAGGGGTAAGTAAATAAATAATAATAAATAAATAACCCATAAATAGATAAGCCAACAATAAATAAATAAATAAACAGTAAACAAATAATTAAATATTGGGACAAATATAAATGCTCTAGCCAATATAATTTAAACTTGATACTATAAATATCTCCCACATTTATTAAAATATAATAAATAAATAAATAATCTTTCATGCATAATGATAAGTGCCAAATATTATGATCCACAAAATAACACTAATAAATATTATTAATGTATGACATTAATATTTAGGTATTAAATTAAATTAATGTATGACATTAATAATACCTAAATATTAATGTCATACATTAATTTAATTTAATATTTAATAAATTATATGAATTAATTAATTGTTAATTAATAAATAATCACAACTTCCACAAGGAAACTTGTCATAGGGTTGAACAACATACCACACGATTCCTACAAGATGACTCAAGCTAAGACACTAAACAAGGTATCAACTTAAGCCTAGAGTGTGTAGAAGGAACTCATGTCACCTTCGATCAACTTGGCATTGGGATAAAGACACACTTAGACCTATGAGACTAGGTGGATTCAATGTCTAGTACCTACAAAACTGTATCCATCATTATCTATGAGAAAACATATGCATTGCATATATCATAAATAATCATACAAGTGAAGAGAATCACAACATTGTATCATGCTTGCAATGAGTGATATCAAATTATCTCTATCATGAATACAGTAGTACGAAAATCATGGAAATGACATCATCATCTCATCCAATATAATCATGAAGTGGTGTCACTAACAAGGTACCATCATCACCATAAGCAATATAAATAACACATCTATAATAAGTGCATATAGATCACCAAATATAAGTCCTTCCGTCACAATATTCTAGGATATATCATCATCCTCATAAATCATAATGTATCATCTGTTAGTATGAAATGCCTAAGATAAATCATCATAGGAAATAAACATGAACTAATCTAAAAGTGTTTTTCACATCCTTTCATAAGGGATTAATCAGGGAGGGGCACTACAAAAAATGACTGCTATAGTGCTAAAATTGGAGAACATCCTTTGGAACTAGGATGATGATCAAGATTCAGAAGACAACAATCTATATGAGCACCCTATTAACACTACTCAAACAATTATCAAATGATAAACAAAAGATAAATATGTAATAGTCAAATATATAGATGCCAATAGTCTAAAGAATTATATTCAACTAAGAATAGGTTGTTAGCCATTTAGAGGAATTGATTATGTGTTGCATTGATGTCTGTTATTGATGTCAACACTAGCTTCTTTGGTTGTCTACCAGGTTCTGGTAGAGTGGTTGGACTTTGATGATGATCATGAGATTTGTCTTCAGTATATTCCAATTGGTGGAATTGGTTTGGTTTGGTCATTCATGTCATTTAGATGTGTGTCACATTCAGTTGGTTTGGGATTTGGTGATCCGGAAGCTATCATATGTTCTAGTAAGCCTTTTGGTTACTGGTAAGGGTTCTACTAGCAGAGCTTTGTTGAATATCTTTTGATGTATTTGATAAGTGGTGTTGGTGCGGCTTCTAGAAGGTTTTTCAAGATGTTGATGGTTATCTTGTTCATGTTCCAATCGATTGGTAGTATTTCATTTGGTTTATGGTGACCTATTTTAGGTCCGATGTTATTCTGCTAGGCTATGGACCAGTTTATGTAACGTGTTGGTGGATGCTCCTTATGCGTTACTAGTTGATTTTACTATTTGGCTAATATTGTTTTGGTCTTAGGCCGACTTGGTTTATCATTGGTTTGCAGGTTTATGTAATTGATTTATTGTATTATCTTTTTTGTGGCCGACCTAATTGTTTAGGTCCTGGGCTGGTATAAATATGATGTAAGATCTCTTTGTAGATCGTGGCATGGGATTATGGTTATGGGATTATCTTTGTGCGAATAAAGTTGTAATCATATGCAAAAGGTTTGGTCGATCATAAGTGATCGAATTGGGTTTGTGTAAGAGGTTTAAGACCTTCAGCATTGAGCTTAACCGAAACTGTACTTAGGCATAGGATATGCTATTCTTGCAGTTCATTCTTATTTCCAGATTGTAGTCTGGATTTATTTTGTAGTCAGTGAGGCTCCTTTTGTGATGAAAAGTGTGCTCTAGGTTGTGGGTCTTCCTGCATGTGCAGACCCCTTATTGTATTCACATACTTACTGTAGAAGTATCATCTGATTATGGGTAGGCTTCCCACTATGGTTTTTCCCTTTACCAGGTTTTCCACCTACAAATCTTGGTGTTATGTGTTGTGGATGCATAGTATTTAGTTTATGGTTTATATTTGTGCTTAATTGTTATATCTACTATTTCGGTATTTAGTTTATGCATTCTGATAAAAAAAATTGTGTGCTTAAAGTTTCATAATTTGTTAAAAACTTATTCACCCTCCCCTCTCATTTGTTCATCAGTTATCCTAAAATTTGGTATCAGATTCTTGTCCTCTCTACAGAAGCTTAACCACTTGAGGAAGATCCTATGGTGAGTAATCATTCAACTTCAATTTCTTACTGGAAGGACAACCCTAGGCTTGAAGGAACAAATTACAAAGTATGGAAGCTTCAAATGGAGACTCATTTGAGATGTCTTAGCAAGGAGATCTGGGAGATCACTGAGAAAGGCTATACCCCTTATGATCCAGAATTAGCAACCCTCCTCCAATAGACTTGGATAAGAACATTAAAAATGATTGTAGAGTGAGAGAAGCCCTTTTGAGCGCCCTTTCAGATCACAAGTAATGGGATTAATAAAAAAATCATCTGCAAAAGTTATATGGGATAAATTGGAGACTCTGAATGAAGGTGACCCTACTGTTAAAATTGCTAAACTTGATGGTTACCGGGTAAGGTATGAAAACCTGAGAATGGAGGAAGATGAAAGAATTGTTGCTTTTATGGAAAGAGTCAATGAAATTGTCTTGGTAGTTCAATGCTATGGTGGATCTCTAAGAGAAGATGAGATTGTTTCTAAATTATTGAGAGCTTTGCCATTGGCTTACAAGATGAAGGCTATTGCAATTGATGAGCTGAGAAAAATGTCTAACACTTATGTTAATAGGGATACTTTGGTTGGAAAGGTATCTGCTTTTGAGCTTGAAGAATTCGGTCCTCATGAAGCCACAAAGATAGATTCTACATTCAAGACATCTATATCATCAACCAGTAAGAGTGATTGGAAAGAATTATATGCAAAGGAACTGAAGGATATGAGGAAACAAGATGAAGATCTTGAAGAACTTGAAGCCCTATTTGATAGAAGAATACGTAAAGGTCCAGGAGGAAGTAAGTATGAAGGAAAATCAGCTTTTGAATATTTTGCATGTAATAAGATAGGTAATTTTGCATCTAGATGTCTTGAGAGGAATTCAAGATTTGAGGAGAAAGCTAGAAGTTATTTTAAGCCAAACCATGAATACTAGAGGAACAAAGACAAAGCATAAGTACAAGAGGAACAAAGACAAATCATACTATTATGTTGATGAGGAAGGTGTAACTAATGATGAACCGACAAAAGATTCATCTAGTGGATCTGACAATGGAAAGGAATGGGTATTCTTAGCTATCAAGGAATATGCTCTAGAACCCGTCATTCAAAATGAGGAGAAGGTCCTTGCTGCTAAAGTTGAAGACAAGGATGAATGGGTAATAGATAGTGGATGTTCACATCATATGGCTGGAGATAAAAGGAAGTTTCTATCTTTGCAAGAATTTGATGGTGGTTTGGTCAGATTTGGAGATGACAAAACATGCATTATCAGAGGAAGAGGAACTATATCATTGGATGGTAAGCATAATATTGATAATTTTTATTATGTTGAAGGCACAATATTTTAAGTGCAGGTCAGTTGGTGGACAAGGGATTTTAATTATAGTTCAAGGATGGAAAATGCAAAACATTAACAAATCTGGTTTGGAGATTACAACCAGTACTCAGACTAGAGGTAACATCTTTCATTTCAACTCTGGTGAGAAGATATTTTTGATTGCACATATTGATGAGAGTTGGCTATGGCATAAGAGGTTGTGTCATGTGAATTTTGATTGCATTATAAAGATCAATTCAACTAAGGTAGTTAGAGATATACCTTATATTGTGAAGCCTCATAATCCAGTATGTTAGGAATGTCAAATGGGAAAGCAAGTCAAAACTTGTGTTAAGAGTATTCAAGACAAATCTAATGATGTTCTTGATCTTGTTCATATTGATTTATGTGGTCCTACTAGAATAAGTTTTTAGGGTGATAGATATTTCATGCTAATCATTGATGACTATTCTTGAATGATGTGGGTTACTTTTCTAAGGGAGAAATATGAAGCCTTTGATGAATTCAAGAACTTTAAAGCTATGGTTGAGACAGAGATAGGATTCAAAATCAAATGCTTAAGATCCGATCAAGTTGGTGAATTTAACAGTTATTGGGAGAAACATGGGATAAGGAGATAGTTGTCTGCACCCTGGACACCTCAGCAGAATGGTATTGTGGAAAGAAAGATTCAATAGAGTTCACATCAGAGGAGACACTAGTAAGACACTTATGAGTTATAGTTTGGTCATACATCTACTATTAATTATTTCAAAATCTTTGGTACTAAATGCCATATCAA
Organism: Cryptomeria japonica; assembly: GCF_030272615.1. Taxonomy (NCBI): domain Eukaryota; kingdom Viridiplantae; phylum Streptophyta; class Pinopsida; order Cupressales; family Cupressaceae; genus Cryptomeria; species Cryptomeria japonica. Next base: position 572,662,488 of record NC_081408.1, read on the forward strand.
AAGAGATGATTCCATTAGAAAGTTGTATCCTAAATGTGATGAAGGAATATTTATTGGTTATTCTAATGAAAGAAAATCATATAGATGTTATAACAAGAGATTGAAGATAATTGTGGAGAGCACTAATGTCAAGGTGGATGAGCAGTACAAAGGTCAAATCAGAACTTATGAGATAGACCCAGAAGTGGAAATTGTTATAACTGAACCGGTAACACCTGTACCATAACAGAATGTTGAACCAACTACCCCAACAGTATCAGAAAATTCAATAGTAATTGAAGATCAGAGTAGGGAAATAGAAAGTTAGATGACTCCTAGGTATGTAAGGTTGAACCATTCAGAAAATTAGATCATTGGAGACAAGAGAAAAGGAGTGATGATAAGGAGAAGGTTAGAAGCTAAAGATGTATGTTTAATTTCTCAAATTGAACTGACACTGGTAGATGAAGCATGTAAAGATGAATTTTGGATGAAAGATATGGAAGAGGAATTGGATCAGATAGAAAAGAATGACACATGGACTTTAGTTCCCCGACCTAAAAATAAGAATGTTATTGGAACTAAATGGGTTTTTTAGGAGTAAATTGAATTAGGATGGACAAGTTGTGAGGAAGAAGACTAGATTGGTATTTAAAGGATATTCTTAAAAGGAAGGAATTGATTATGATGAAACTTTTTCTCTGGTAGCTAGGATTGAAGCTATGAGATTATTTCTTGCTTATGTTTCCCATAAGAAATACAAGGTTTACCAGATGGATGTTAAGTGTGCATTTCTAAATGGAGATCTTGAAGAGGAAGTCTACATTGAGAAACCTGATGGATTTTCTCTTTTTGATTACAATAACATGGTTTGCAGATTGAGGAAAGCTTTATATGGATTGAAGAAAGCCCCTAGAGCTTGGTATGCTAGATTGGACAAATATCTTTTGAAGCTTGGTTTCGCTAAAGGTAATTCTAACAGTAACTTGTATTATAAGATCACTTATGATAACATAAGAATTGTTGAGGTTTTTGTGGATGATATAATTTTTGGAGGTGAAGAAAATTTATGTATGGAATTCTCTGATAATATGAAAAATGCATTTGAGATGTCTATGATTTGAGAAATGAGATTTTTCTTAGGTTTGTAGATTAATCAGACCGATAAAGGTATTTTCATCTGTCAAACTAAGTATGCTAGAGAGTTGTTGAAGAAATTTGGTATGGAAAATTATAAACAAATTGGTACTCCTATGGTTACAAGTGATAAATTGACAAAGAAAGAAGTATCAGCTCCAGTAAATCCTACAAGGTATAAATCTATGACTAGAGGTTTGTTATATTTGACTCAGACTAGACCGAATATAATGAATGTTGTTTGTATTGTATCAAGATATCAGAGTGATCCTAGAGAGAATCATGAGAGTGTAGTGAAAAGGATTTTCAGATATTTACAAGGAACAATTGAACATGGTTTGTGGTATCCTAAAGATGATGACTTTACACTATGTGCATATATAGATGTAGATTTGACTAGAGATATAGATGACCAAAAAAGCACATCTGGTGGAGCTTTCTTTCTTGGAAAGAAACTTGTTTAATGGATCAACACGAAGCAGTCATGTACTTATTTATCTACTATTGAAGCTAAGTATGTTTCTACTGCTACTAACTGTACACAAGTTCTATGGATGAAGTAAATGTTGAACGATATAAGGGTAGATTGTAATGAACCGGTAGTTATTCACTGTGATAACTCTGCTGCTATTGACATATCAAAGAATCCAGTATTTCATTCTAAGACAAAGTACATATCAATCAAGTATAAATTTTTGAAGGAAAAGGTGGAAGAAAATGAAGTTAGATTGGTTTATGTGAACATTAAAGAACACATTACAGACATCTTCACTAAACCTTTGCCCAAGGAATCATTTGAGTACTTTAGAGACAGATTGGGGTCTCTGCCCCTCTGGTCAAGACTTGAGTGATGTTTATTGGCATCAGTCTAGTATGCATTATTAGAACTATTATTTATTATGGATTGATGTGTTGGTGCTACTACTCAAGGGGAGTAGTCAGCTGTGTGGTTCAGAGGTTCTATGATTTTTCTCTTATGTTTATGTCAAATTTCTGGCATTGATGCCAAAGGGGGAGAGGTATAAAAGTGAAAAAAAGAGCTTAAAGCAATATCAGTCATAGGGGGAGTTTGGTCTATGGCTTTGTTATTTGGTTCAGAACTTCATTGTTATATCATTTGTTAGATGTCTTCCATTAGGGGAGACTTGTTTGGCACTTCTTGGGACTTGGATGTTTTTCACATCTAGTGTTGCCATCAATGACAAAGGGGGAGATCATTGGCCATTTGGAGGAATTGATTATGTGTTGCATTTATGTTTGTCATTGATGTCAATACTATCTTCTTTGGTTGTCTACTGGGTTTTCGTAGAGTGGTTGGACTTTGATGATGATTAGGAGATTTTTCTTGGGTATATTCTGATTGGTGGAATTGGTTTGGTTTAGTCATTCATGTCATTTAGACGTGTACCAAATTCAGTTGGTTCAAGATTTGGTGATCTAGAAGCTATCATATGTTCTAGTAAGCCTTTTGGTTACGGGCAAGGGTTCTACCAGTAGAGCTTTGATGAAGATCTTTTGATGAATTTGATAAGTGGTGTTGGTGCGGCTTCTAGAAGGTTTTTAAGATGTTGATGGTTATCTTGTTCGTGTTCCAATTGATTGGTGGTATTTCATTTGGTTTATGGCAACCTATTTTAGATCCAGTCTTATTCTCCTAGGTTATGGACTGGTTTATGTAACGTGTTGGTGAATTCTCCCGATGCATTACCGGTTGATTTTATTGTTTGGTTAATGTTATTTGGTCTTAGGCCGACTTGGTTTATCATTGGTTTGTAGGTTTATGTAATGGATTTATTGTATTATATTTTGGTGGCCGACCTAATCATTTAAGTCTCATTTTGGTATAAATATGATGTAAGATCTCTTTGTAGATCCAGGCATGGGATTGTGGCTATGGGATTATCTGTGTGCAAATAAAGTTGTAATAATATGAAGAAGGTTTGGTCGATCATAGGTGATCGAACTAGGTTTGTGTAAGAGGTTTAAGACCTCCAACATTGATCTTAACCGGAACTGTACTCAAGCATAGTAGATTCTATTCTTGAAATTCATTCTTATTTCTAGATTGTAGTCTGGATTTCTTTTGTAGTCAGTGAGGCTACTTTTGTGATGAGCGGTGTGCTCCAGGTTGTTGGTTTTCCAGCATGTGTAGGCCCCTTATTGTATTCACATACTTACCACAGAATTATCATTTGACTATGGGTAGGCTTCCCACCATGGTTTTTCCCTTTACCGGGTTTTCCACGTACAAATCTTAGTGTTATGTGTTGTGGATGCATGGTATTTGGTTTATGGTTTATGTTTGTGCTTAATTGTTATATCTGTTATTTCGGTATTTGGTTTATGCAATCCACTAAAAGGTTTTGTTTTCTTAAAGTTTCATAATCTGTTAACAATTGATTCACACCCCCCCCCTCCCAGTTGTTCATCGGTTATCCTAACATAGGTCACCTCCACAAAACTAGAATGCAATAGTTTCTAGGTAAGTGTTATATCTCACATATATACAACCACTGCATCCACCTAGTACATAGGAACATATATGCAAAATACATAGCTCACTCCAAAGTGAATCCAATGAAGCATTAGAACCAATAGTAGAAACCCCTCATAATGCTAATAAGAGGGAGACATGATAGGCCCACTAAAACTATCTATCACCAAGTAGTGTAATGTCCGCCAAAATACACTAGAGAAATAATCTAAATCTACTAGCAAATGGAAATAATTTTTTTTAAAAACATCCATTATTTTAAGTTAACATTATCATACATTAACGAAACATTAACTATGTTGGTAAATAGATTTATCACTGCAGTCGTTTATCTGAAACTGGCCCTGTTTTCTCAATGAGCAATGTCAAATGTTCCAACAATTGGAGAGATTGAAGTGAAACCAAAATCTTCCTCTGCATTTGAGAGGGGTAGCTCCCTCGTATGATAGGGGTATTTAGGATTTTTGTGTACTTTTAACCTGAAAGTACACAAAGGAGGAAAAATAAAACTAAAAGGAAATAAAGATAGAAACCCCAACAGTAAACATACGACCATCAACTCAGATTTCTCAACATTAGTAACAAACTACAAGGGGATTTTATAAGGTAATATGCTTAGCCATGAGATGATGATAAAGAAGAATGACAAATCTCAACATATGGAGAGATACGATACTTCAACACATTCAAATTGAGATACCAAAGGTTGCTTGTGCATCATCACATCAATTGTACAAATTACATATGCATAAAAAGACTACCAATTTGACATATGATAAATCAGCAATGATAACACATGAATACATTTAGAACACATAAACTAAGATGTATTCTTCATTATCCTTTTGAAAATATACAAGTCCAAAATCCTTTCTATACATAGTGAAAATCAAAATGTCATTACAAGTTTCTCTTGGAATTCCAGCAGAGTTTTCCCCTCTATAAAAAGTCCTCCCTTTACATTTCAAATAGCATTGTATTTATAGGCTTCACAAGATAACCACCTAGTAACTACCCTGTAACTACCCAAATAACTGCCTTTTTGAAAATGCGTTGCTTTTGAAAATAACAAACTTTACATGGTTAGGATTTTCATCATTTTTGCGTAAATAACATTCATTTTCTAACCCTATTTATAATAAGGAACACAAGTCACATTTTTCAAAAAGGCAACTTAAAACCCATAAATTTGAAGAAACAATAAGCTATTAGTCTTTCCAACGTAGCCATTATGTCTTTCACCCAATCCATAACTCACACATTCAAAGTCAAGGGCTATCAATTAACCACTTGTCCTTAATGGATGTGCACAATGACAAAAAGTTGAACCTTCACTGCTCTGTCAACTTGATCACCAAATTTTTTTGGAAACTCTAGACAAAGTCTGAGTAGGAACATAACTTTATATCTTCATTTATTCCTTTTATGTAAAGGATCATCCCTTTTATTGCCACAACACCATTTGATTCAAAATTCACTTGGACCAACTAATACCCATTTGCAAAATGTATTTCCACTTTATACTTGAATAGTGACTACAATAAGCTATGATCATAATATATAATTTGTTCGATGGGCATTCAACATGAGAATAGTGTGGTGGATACTAAGGTGCACGTAGAATAGATTCTCAAATACTGCAATTAGACATTGTGCCTGGATGAAATGCCTTGAGGTGATATCTCTTTGAGGCTCGGTTAGTGACTGTAGAATTCAACTTTACCCCTATTGATTATACTTTCTTTGGAACTTTGAAAAGTTTTTTAACCTCCATTTTGTGCATATCTTGCAAAATAGCTCATTCATTATGTCTACACATTGCATTCATATCAATCAAGATAATAGTGACTAAACATTTGATGATGGACGTTCACAACCTGCTCTGAACCTTCCATTACGCATGGAGGTGATGACATTGGCAATCACCATAGAACTTGCCTTTACACCCATCGGTTGCATTTGCTCGAGAACTTCTACAAACTTGTTTTACAACTGCATTTCATGCATAACTTGCAATCTTCACATTCCAGGAGTAGACATTTCACTTGCTTTGTTACTTCTTCCTCGCTCCACATTAATCATATAATCTATCAAACTTGATTTACAAGTTATTTTGTTCTCCCATGTTTCTCTGAGGCAATTCTATGCATTCATTTGTTCATACCATGTGATAACTACATTTCATTATTTGAGATGAGATGTCTTTGAGGCACACGGTCAAACAATCCCAATGCCTTGTCTATGCTTACCATATTCTGCATGCATGTTTACCAGAGAAGTTGTGACTACAACATCTGATGCAATTCCTCTATCCTTTACACTTTAATAAATCTCCATTCGCTGATCGTGATCTCCCATTTTGACATGGACTGAAAGGATGCTTGTAAAGGTTTGTGAAATTTGGTTGTATGCCTTCCAACTACATTCCATAAGGTGATGTTTCTTTGAAGCATTATGTCAAATGGCTCACAGCTTATCTATGCCTTCCACATTTTGCATACGTATCTACAATTCACGACATGTAGGGTTTTATTATCTTATATCTAGTGACACCTCACACGAACACCTCTCCATCTCTATAGGCTGAGTTGAATCCCTCAAAGCACTAGCATCAGTGAAAGAAGCACCTACAAAGGAATAGGCTAAAGGATAAGCCACTTGGCATAAGTCTAGTCAGTTGAGCCTTGACCGGTTACATTAGTTTAATGTTGAGGTTGTTGGCATTGCACACTCAAATGAGAAATTGTAGGTGATTTAAGGTATTGTCATTGATGGCAACCTTGCAATCCTATGGCACCAACAGACTCTACACTGACAGATAGTTTACCGGCAACGGCAAAGATGATTACCGACACCCTGGCCGACAGGATTTTGTTTATTGCATATTGTATTTAATTATAATATCTTTTTGTAAGCCGACAAGGCATATTGTAATAAGAATCATATATAAGTATGAGATCTTGTAGATCATTTATAGATGCGGACATTTATAGATCTTGTAGATCATTTGTAGATCATTTATGAGATCTTGTAGATCTGTAGGCTGAGTTGAATCCCTCAAAGCACTAGCATCAGTGAAAGAAGCACCTACAGAGGAATAGGCTAAAGGATAAGCCACTTGGCATAAGTCTAGTCAGTTGAGCCTTGACCGGTTACATTAGTTTAATGTTGAGGTTGTTGGCATTGCACACTCAAATGAGAAATTGTAGGTGATTTAAGGTATTGTCATTGATGGCAACCTTGCAATCCTATGGCACCAACAGACTCTACACTGACAGATAGTTTACCGGCAACGGCAAAGATGATTACCGACACCCTGGCCGACAGGATTTTGTTTATTGCATATTGTATTTAATTATAATATCTTTTTGTAAGCCGACAAGGCATATTGTAATAAGAATCATATATAAGTATGAGATCTTGTAGATCATTTATAAATGCGGACATGGGAAGATTATTGCAGAAGTAACATACAAATATTAAGGCAAATTTTGGAGTAAGGTTTATGGTTATTGTATGAGCTTAAACCGGTACTGAACTTAGCATAGCAAATGTTGAACTAAAGTAGTACATTATATTGGATTTGCATAATCCATTTTTTAAGTCAGTGAGACTTCCTTTTGTAATTAAGTAGTGAGCTTTAGGTAGTTGGCCTTGCTGCATGTGCAAGCCCCTATTATAAGTAATATCCATTCATTGGCTAATGATTGAATATTGTGGGTCACAAATCCCACCGAGGTTTTTCCCACACTGGGTTTCCTCGTTATAAATCTTGTGTTATGGTGTGCTTTCTATGTTGTGCTTATTGTTCATATTTACTGCAATAATTCTCATTTACTGGTACACTATTTTGGAATGCAATTTATTTAATAAGGTCAAAAAATCTGTTAACCGGCAAGATAATGATTCACCCCCCCCCCTCTCAGTATCTTTGGGAATCCTAACAATTGGTATCAGAGCCTGGTCCTCCTTTTTCAAAAGCCTAACAACTTGAGGGAGATTCTGACACTGATACATATGAATAACTTGACAAAGAAATTGTAAACAACTCTTATAGATTATGATGCAAAAAAGTTGAACAATATCAAATTGAAGATGATCTGAAGGTTGCACGAGAAATCATTCAAGGACTTCAAGAGAATCTTACTATTGCTAGAAACAAAAGAAGATAACTTCATGAGAAGATACAGAATTATGATGATGAAAAGGAAACTCTTAATGATCTTGTAAGCAAGATGAAGCAAGAAAACATGACCTTGATGAATGAGATGCAAGATATGACTATGAGATTTTGGACCTTGATGAATGAGATGCAAGATATGACTATGAGATTTTGTAAAGACATTGAAGATAGAAAGAAAAATAAAGATGACTTGGCTAGGAGAATCAATGATGCTAGAACTGAAAATCTAAGACTCAGTCATGAAAATGATATGTTGAAGACATAGCTGATATACTTGGAGCATGATAAAACTGAACTCATGAGGCAAAAGGATTTCTTGGAAAATGAGTTGGCTACTGCAAATCAACATAAAGAGAAATTCAAGAAAAGTTTAGAGGAGCTTGATGACATGCTGAAAAATCAGAAACCTAATGGAGATACTAATGGACTTGGCTTTGAAGTTGGTGAAAACTCTGATACTACAAACAATCATGATCACAATAAACTGGTAAGATAGCCAAATGCCTATAAATTTAATGGGAAATGCTTTAACTATAACAAGTATGGTCATAGAGAAAATCAGTGTATATCTAGAAACTATTAGAAAACTAATGCACTCACCATTAAATGTTCTAAATGCAACAAAATTGGTCATAATTCAGAAAACTGCAGAATGAATGTAAGATGTTATCTTTGTGGAAGATTTGGACACTTATCTAATCAATGGAGAACACATACCGGCATAGGATATGGAAAAGCTATTTAGAAAACTAATGTGACCTGTTATGCTTGTAACAAGATTGGACATATTGCAAAATTTTGTAGAAGGCATCACCGACAAATAATAAAGGACCCAGTTTGAAAGGTAAAGATGAGGTTGATGAGGTGAAGCAAGAATTTTCAAAACAATGGATTAGAAAGAGAGATCAAAATGTTGATGAGGCTATTCCTTCATTGGTAGAACAAAGTATCACTCCATCGATAGGAGATTCTTCATTTAACTGAAAAGAAATCTTTTGGGGGTATGGCAACTAATTGAAAATCATGCTAGTTTACCCTCAGTTGATGGTAAGAAGATGAATTGCTTCTTTACCGGCAAATGTGTTAAGTTTTCACTTAACTGACAGACATTTATTATGGTAGTTGAAGGAAATGACATCATAAAGCAAGTGTTTTTTTAACTCTTTTTCATTCACCGAGGATTCAAATTTCCTAAGAGCGCGGAAAACCCGAGCGAAGGCATCCATAGCGAGAAGTGAAGCAAAATATTTCAAGCATTCAAACCTAAAGACAGATTAAGGTATTTATCAAATGGCTTCCTCCTTTGCACCTAAATTCATTGCAAACTGTATTGTTGTTGAAGTGGTTAAATGCCCTAGGCCCGTATTTAAGATCATTACCTGAAATAGAAAAGTAGGATGATACCCTAGGCATATTCTCTAAAATACCCAAAGGAGTTGCATATGCAGAAGACCCTTTAATATACATACATTGTCATATCGAGGAACTTGGTGTTGATGAAATCATGAACATGTATAGGACTATAATTTGTGATGAGAATGGTATTGTGAAACCAGAACATAAGATCATAGAAACCCTAGGTTTTGTGGAAATACTTAGTATTCCTGGTTTTCCTAAGGAAGTTGTGAGGATTGTACTTAGCAGAGTTCATGGGGAATTATTTTGGCTTGACTCCATCCACAAGATCACAAAAGAAGCAGTTAGGGCAGTGACTGGCTTACCTTCCACTAGTAGCAGGCCTGACAAAACCAAGAAAGTTCCAAACAACACTGTGATGACCCTAACCGGTGCAACCCATGACAGTAAATCCTTGAGAGTTAATGATGTAAAAGATATAAATGTCAGATTCATTAGCATGATACTAGGATACAAAACTACACATGCTAACAGATTAAACTTTGTTTCTAGTTTATGTATCAAGAGTGCTTATGACATGGTGAACAGTAACACTAAGATTGATATATGTGAATGGCTAAAGGATGAATTGATTGACAATCTAAATTAAATTAAAGGTGATAAGAAAGGTACTTTCAGATTTAGTAATCTACTTGTGTGCCTAATGCTATACATTACTAAGGAAGTTCCCGGTATAGGTAGGAAAGAATTTGGTTTTGACATACTGGTAGGAAAACAACTTTTGGATATCTTTACCGACATGGGCGATGATAGGGAAAACAACATAATTGAATACTTCCAAGCATTTAAGGCTATCTCAGAGCATAGTTGACAAATATCAGAAAGAAATATGTTTTGTTATAAAGAAAGATGAAATCTGGATGGAAGCAGTGGTTTGTAGAACTATTTGGGTAATAGAAATGGGTTATGAGGTAGATGAAAACATAATTGAGACATATGCTAAAGACCTACTTGAAGCCCCTAGAGAACTTGAAGAGGAAATATTTGGAAATGTTGAAACCATTGAGAGAAAGGTACTGTTAGGATTCCCAAAGATACTAAGAGGGGGGGGGGGGGGGTGAATCAGTATCTTGCCGGTTTACAGATTTTCTAATCTTATTAAACAAATTGCATTCCAAAATAGTGTACCAGTAAACAAGAATTAATGTAGTAAATAAGAACAATAACCACAACATAGAAAGCACACCATAACACAATATTTTTAATGAGGAAACCCGGTGTGGGAAAAACCTCGGTGGGATTTGTGACCCACAATATTCACTTATTGGCCAATAAATGAATATTACTTACAATAGGGGCCTGCACATGCAGGAAGGCAAACTGCCTAAAGCTCATTGCTTAATTACAAAAAAAGAAGTCTCACTAAATTACAAAAGTGGATTATAGAAATCTAGAGTGATGTACTGCTACAAAAAGGATTTGCTATGCCAGTTTTAGTACCGGTTTAAGCTCACAAAAATAGCCATAAACCTTACTCCCAAATCTGCCTTAATATTCGCATATTACTTCTACAATAATCTGACCATGTCCACATCCTAAATGATCTACAAGATCTCATACTTATACATGAGTCCTATTAAAATTCACCTTCTCGCCTTACAAAAAGATATTACAATTAAATACAAAATGCAATAAATAAAATCCTGTCGGTTGGGGTGTCGGTAATCATCTTTGTTGCTCTGGTAAACTATCTGTCGATGTAGAGTCTGCCGGTGTTGGTGCCATAGGATTGCAAGGTTGCCATCAATGGAAATACCTTCAATCACCTACAATTTCTCATTGTAGTGTGCATTTGTAAATAGGTACAAACCCTTAAACGAAGGAAGAAAAGAGAACAATCTATCAGTAAAGAAACAAAATAGGCCAAAGAGATCAAGGAAAACATATTGAATATCACTGGTATTAAGGAAAGTGACCTAGAAGGGATACAACCGGAAGCTCATTTTTCATCGGTTGGAACTTCATCTGACAGTGAAATTACAGTTGAGTTTAAGAGAGTAGAAAGGAAAAGAAAATCTTCACCAGCACCCTCTCCTACACCAAAGAGAACAAGAAGGAAACAACAGGAAGTAAGGCCCCTAGCAAAGAAAATAACACCAAGGAAGAAGAAGGAAAAACAGGTTATTCCTCCTTTAGACAATCTTTTGAATGAAATAACAGATGATGGAAACTTGTCTAATGTCAATAAATTGTATGATACTTTTACTAATGAAGAAAAGGAAAGTATAGAAAATGGTATCATTCTACACTTAGACATTTATAAGAAATTTTTGATAGAAGTTGTAGATGATTTACCGAGTGACTTGTATAGGAGACTTGATGCAAAAAGACTAGCTATTATGGAATTGGATAAGAAGATAAAGATAGAAAAATTACTTGCAGTTCATCTAGTTAAATTAGTAGAATAAATTGATGAGTTAATAAGTGAGGCAAATAGGATAGTATTATCTAGTGCTCACCGGCATGTAGGTTTAATGGCTGAAAGAGTGAATGAAATCTCTGAAGAGATAGCAGATAAATGGGATATCTTCTTTGTGGAGAAAGAGAAACAAGAAGAGCTCAAACGACTCAAAACTTTCAGAGTTTACCAAAAGGAAAAGGACAAAGGTAAAGGCAAGGTAGTTGGACCTGCAAGCATAAAAGTGACAGACAACTTGCCCCTACCTTCTTCTAATACTCCATCGGTTGAGACCGTTGATACACCACCGGCTACTGATAATGTTGAGTTGGAATCAACACATGAGGATACCAATCCTGATCCAAAAGTTCTATATACTATGAATATTAATACACAAGAGGTAAATATTGTGGTTGATAAGGAAACCACTAGTGAAAATAAAGATGTGGCAACTGAGCCATTGACTGAGAATATTGCAGTGGAAACACATGTAGAGCATACAGTTGAAAATATTGAAATTGGGGTTGAGACACAAACTGAACAATCAGTTGATCCCCTGGCTTCTGGAATGGTGACTGATACCATTGGTGCACACATTGAAAAACCCACAGAGTTAGAGATACCGGTAGTGGACAATTCAGAGGTGCATACTAAGAAACTGACAGTGAATACTGATACTTCATCAGAGAAACCGGTAGTAGAAAGCATAGAGAAACAAACTGAGGTACACATTAAGAAATAGGAAGAGAAAAAGGTTGAGACTGAGATAGTGCCACTGGAAACTGCTGAGAAACCCAAGCCTTTGTCAGTTGAGATGCAGACACAAACTGATCTATCAGAGGTCAACACAAGCAAAGAGGTTACTCACATCGGCGGAATGTAGATTGTTAAGGTAGTTGGATAGTCATCTGGTTCTTCCATGACAGAATTCAGACCAACTAATGTGACAGAGGTACTATTGGATTCCATCAAGAAAATCATAGATTGTAATGTACTTGCATACAAAGCTATTGATGATACAATTCCTTTATTAAAATTGATTGCACCCAAGTGCAATGTGGACAATAATGATTCTTTGAGCCAATTAGACACATTGTCTAAGTATATCACCAACAACCTATTGACAGTTGATCAGATTAATGAGGAGACATTTAGTGAGAAAATGAATAGAGAAAAGGAAAAATTCTTTGATGAGACAATAAAGAAGTGCATGGGACACATTGATACCCTTTTATTGGCACTTAGCAAAACAATAATGGAATTTAAAGAGTTGTACAGGGACACATGTAAGACTGATACTTTGACAGTGGATATAGACAAGAAAATTAGTAAAGCGTAGAAAGAAATAAATGATATAGTTGATAATCTCATTGGTTCATTAGAACCCATATCAGTTATAGAACAACAGGTTTTGAGGAGAAAATTGAAAAATTTGAAAAAGAGAAGGAAAGATTAAAGTTCAAGGCTAAAGAGCTTAAATGTAGAATTGGTTCGAAACTTGACAACCTCATCTCTTTGAGGAAAGAGATCTCAGAGGCACTTGTTCCAAGACTAAAGACACCGAAAGAGAAAATGCACATCCTCATTGGTACAATTCAAAGGACTGAAGCAGCATTGAAGGATAGTGAAAGGTTCACTGAGAGCCTAAATTTTGTATTAGTAGAACTTTTTCAGATAGTAACCAACCGGTTATAGGGTTCTAGTTGAGAACTACACTCAATTGACATTTTTGATAGCCTTTGTCATTGATGCCAAACGGGGAATAGTAGAGATGAGAAAAATGATGGACAAAAGAGATCATCTGCTCAGGAGGAGCACACAGTTTTGGTAAGATTTTTGGACTTCAAATTTTGGATACATTTTTGAATTTTTCTCATGGGTGTTGCCATCAATGCCAAAGGGGGAGATTGTTGGATTTGCACACTCAAATGAGAAATTGTAGGTGATTGAAGGTATTGTCATTGATGGCAACCTTGCAATCCTATGGCACTAGTAGGCACCAACATCGGTAGACTCTACACTGGCAGATAGTTTACTGGCAGTGGCAAAGATGATTACCGACACCTTGGCTGACAGGATTTTGTTTATTGCATACTTTATTTAATTGTAATATCTTTTTGTAAGACAACAAGGTGTATTGTAATAAGACTCATATATAAGTATGAGATCTTGTAGATCAATTATAGATGTAGACATGGGAACATTATTGCAGAAGTAACATGCAAATATTAAGGCAGATTTTGGAGTAAGGTTTATGGTTATTGTATGAGCTTCAACCAGTACTGAACCTAGCATAGCAGATGTTGAACTAAAGCAGTACATTATATTGGATTTGCATAATACATTTTGTAAGTTGGTGAGAATTCCTTTTGTAATTAAGTAGTGAGGTTTAGGTAGTTGGCCTTCCTACATGTGCAGGCCCCTATTGTAAGTAATATCCATTCACTGGCCAGTGAGTGAATATTGTGGGTCACAAATCCCACTGAGGTTTTTCCCACATTGGGTTTCCTCATTAAAAATATTGTGTTATGGTGTTCTTTCTATGTTTTGCTTATTGTTCTTATTTACTACAGGAATTCTTATTTATCAATACACTATTTTGGAATGCAATTTATTTAATAAGGTCAGAAAATCTGTTAATTGACAAGATACTAATTCACCCCCCCTCTCAGTATCTTTGGGAATCCTAACAAAGGCCCCACCGATAGAGATATATTGGATGCCTCTTAGTTGGAATGCTTTTTCTAGTTAAGTGAATGGCGTGAAACCTGCCAGCCAGCATGAATTCCTTCATTGAAAGAACCTAGGAGTCCCTCACATCAAATAAAGGATTGCAAAAAAAACCCAAAACATCAAAGGATGGAAGGCCATCCAAGAGTGGAAGGGTGGCGAGACCCGGTGGCTAGCCTAACTTTGGCTTATCCAAGTAATGACCATCCCATCCACAAATGGATCTCTCTATTCTCCAAGTGTTGTACTGCTAGGATTCTTGATTCTTAGTTCTATGCAGTTTAGCGAACCACTACATTTTTTATTGACCCATGGCGATAAACACACATGAAACATGCCCCGCCATCTACATCAACCATTCAATTTGTGCATAAAAACACACCAATGCAACACCTATGAAATCCATTTTGTGCATATCCTGCAATCATTACATTAAATGAGATGATACTTTCTTTCAAGCATTCATCAACCAGTTCACATGTCATGTCTAAGCTTCCACTTTCTGCATTATACATGGTGTTTTGTCAAATAATTAAGACATTCCTCTTTCTCTTGCTATGATTGGAGTAATGTTTAACATGATACACATATTGCAGTCATATACACATGTATCATTCCCTGGGAAGATAGTAAGTTGAGGTATTTTGTCAAATGGTTCAGACCTTATTCATGCCTTCTACATTTTACACACATATCTGCATTTTACGACATGTCTATGCTTCTATTATTAGCAGCATATGACATTTTATCAAACATTTCTCTTGTATTGTCTTTGCTTCCATATCTTTTGCAAACATGTTGGTCGTGTTAGGCCCAATGTGGAAAGCTAATGTACTGAGAGGGGAGGCGTGAATCAGTACTTCAAAAATTTTCTTGAATAATAACTTTACTATCATGCATAAACAGAGTAGTGCAGTAACATAAAATAAAGTTAAAACAAATAGATAACAATCATACATGATTCACTCCATAACACATATATTTTGGTTATGCAGAAACTCTTGGTTAGAGAGAAAAACTGTGGTGGGGATGGCACCCACAACTTCACTACTGCAATAATAAAGAATGCTCGGTTAGAGCTACATTTAGCTATTTCTGATATCTTACCCTATTAGGAGAAACAAGATCTGTTAGATCTACCTTGCTAAAGGATATTACAACATTTATTCTGAATGCTGCACCTGGTTAGAGGTTTTACAATTTATAGACTTGATTTGAGTCTTTTACCCTGTCAAAGGTTTCTCTTTCAACTTCACAATATTACAATAAAATTATTACAAATATCTGCAATTTTACATCTGAAATGTTATAGCAGATTCTATGTGCTCAGAATAGATTACCTTTCTTATAGCATACCTCGGTAACCCATATAGTAACTCAGTAAACCCTTTTGTTTACTCTGTTCTTTGACTGTTCTCTGAAAAACCTTCTCGGTGACCTCTGTGTCTCTGTAACAGTCTTCCTTCATGCATACATACACTTCACTAATGCCGTATAAATAGATCTTCTTAAAACGGTGATCCAATTCATTGCTTCTATCTTACAAACAATATTCCTCAAATGAATAACTAAACAAAATATTTCTTTGGTTAGATTGTCCTTAAAATCATACACAATCTTCTGGTACAATTTCCAATGTAATAATGGTTAGATGTGCCTCGATCTTGTAACACATTTTCATATGCATGTCCAGGTTCAATGTATCTAGTAACAAGTTTCACTCGATGTATGTCAACTTGGTGTGTCATCTTTACTGCTTGGTAGTCTCAAAAAGATACTTGGTAGACAGCTCAATGTATACTGCGTTCTGTGACTACTTTCCTCTGTAACCGACTAGACTGTGCATACCAAATTCTCTATGTGTACTGACTGCATGATTCGGTAGTGCTAACCGACTAGAATATATAGTATGACTTTGACTATAAAAACTAATGGCAACTTGATAAGTAGTAACAATCTCCTCTTTTGACATTAATTGAGATGTTTGACACAAACTACTTTCAAAGTCATAACTCAAAAATCTATATACTTTGCAAAATGACTATACTTAACAGTAAATACAATAGTCAATGAAATAGTATATTCAGATATACTCCCCTTATCATTATACTGTACATAACTCTGATTTTTGCATGCTTGATTTGATGCTTGTGTGATCTGCTTACTGTCCTTGGATATTCTACATACTCTACTTGATATACTCCCCCTGTATACAATACTCTGAATACTGTATCAAAACTATATTACAAAACTATATCTCCCCCTATATAGTATCACTCCCTAAATATATATTACTCCCCCTTTTTGACAAACATCAAAAACTTAATTTCCATCCGGGGGCGGTAACTGATCAAAAATAGATTTATACTTCTTCTAGGCATCGGTGAGTGCGACAGAGAGTGCATCCTTTACACTTTCCATTAAATAATTTTGTTCTTGAATATTAGCCAATAGTATTATTAAGCCATCAAGAGTGCTTCCCTCTTGTGTAGTAGATAGGCATGTAGCTCTGTTAATCTATTCTTGAACTGATGAAAGATGAGGAAGGAATAATGTCTGGAGTGTCATTATATCCATTCGGATCTTATGCTCTTCATTTCTGAGTTCTAACTATTGAGCCATGAGCTGTTGAAGCTTGGTATAAATTTTTTGAATTGAATTGGGCTCTGTGGTCAACTTATTTGAGAGATCGGTGATATCTTTCTCAATTGCATCAGTTTTAGTCTTGATATCTTTAATGAATATGGAAAATGTATAAAGTTTCTGAAATAAATAAAGAATATGCTTGAGTTGAGGGGACAACTTAGCAATGAATTTGACAAGATTGACTTTTCAAATAGCTAGAGCTTTTTGTACCTCTTCTATCATCTTTTCAGTAAGCTCTTTGTCTTTTAGCTTGCTCAGGTACTCAGATGCATCAACTCCAGATGTTTCTATTTGAGTAAGGAGTTCATCCAATTGAATGTGGATGGCTGCATCGATTGACACTGTAGCTGTAGGTAGCATATCTGTCAGCAGTGTCTTTACCTTCTGAAGTACTTTATTCTTCTTTTGAATGGCCATTTGTTTTTCTTGTTCGGCCTTTGCTTTGCATAGTTCACTGAAATTAATAAGTGCTTGCCCCTTTAATTTTGAGATATCCACATTGGGCAACACTATCGGTTTAGTCAAATCAACTTTAAAACTATTCTTTTTCACCTTCTTCTCTTTTTCTTTGGTCGGTTGGACTAAGACAATAGCTTGTGAGGCTTGCTAACCCTCAGTAGGTTGCTCGGTGGAGGCAACACTTTGGTCAGTACCTATAGCTGCTATGATGTCTTTGGGTGTCTCGGTACTAGGTGTCTAAGCTGCTACATTTTCAGTGCTTGATGGTGCTTGAGAGGTCTTTTCTTGAGTTGTACCTTCTACTACTTCAAACTAGTGACCTTTGGTGCCTTGTGCTGTATCTTTAGGAGCTTTGGTAGAGACAGATTGAGTGATCGGCAGATAAGGTTGAACTTGTACTAACACAGATTCACTAGATACAAGTTTTGCATATGTAGTGCCTTCGATCATCTCCTGCTCCTGTTCTTCTACATCCATGACATCTTCATCAATTTGAATATTGTCAGCCAAGTCTTTCTCGATAGCGTCAGGACCATGCTCGGTGACATCAGGATCTTGTTTGGTGACATCAACAATTTCAACTTAAGATTGTTCACCGACATCTTTTATTTTGAAGATTTCTTGCCATTTTGCTTTTGTCTCATTTTCTACATCAATTTTAAGGCTCTCTGTTTGACAAGAAATTTAGAATTGTAGGTTGTCAGATGCTCCTTTTGTTCTGCTATAGACATATCAAGAAATAAATGGACTAGACTTCTTTCTATGATTTGTTTCTCTGAGTCCATTGCATATTTCCACATGTTATCAATATGTAAGTACAGTTCACTCAGAAGTGACTTGACTAGTTATAATGGAGCTAGCCAAAACTTTAGAAGTGTGCAAATGACAGCTTCTTCAACTTGTCTCTTCTCATCATTATTCCTAGTCTCATACTTGACATATCTAAAAGAACCAAATCCACCATATTCTTTTAGATTTGCACAAAAATTTTCAATACTATGAATATTTACCTTCTTGCTTTTGACAATCTAGAATTTGTTGGCATCTTCAGATTCTATATCACTAGACTCTTTTGCCAGAATGAGTCTCCGAGTAGATTTCTTGTAGGTCTTGGTTACCTTGGGAGCAGTAACACTCTTTTGGTTCTTACTCGGTGATGCAGCTAATGCTCTTGTATTAGGTCTCTTTGTTGGAGGAGTCAGTAGGACCTTTGGAATGTCCTATTTCTTTCTTTTCAATACTTTACCCTTAGGCAGCTCAGTGCTCAATGTTATTGCTGCCTCTTGAGCTTCTGATTCCTCTTCGGTGATGGTAAGAGTAGCCTTGATAGGTGTGGGGGAAGATTCTTCTCTGAATTTCTCAGATAATGCCTTAATCATCTTTGTCGCCTTTCTTGTAGCTTTAGGTACTACAATGCTCATTTTCACCTTTTCCTTAACTTCTTCATAAGTTCCATATCTTAGTTCGGTAGCATGCCTTGGTAGTGTAAGAAATGCATCAATTTGTTGTTGTGTGATATCATAATCAATCTTGTAACCCATTGGTGGGAAAGATTGAGTCCTTGGTTCCACAACATTCACATAATAGTAATCGGTGTCTACCTCAAAGCATATATCATCTTTATATTTCTCTACTAGCTAGGGTGGAATCTGGTACCTGTTGTGCATCTTCTCTTGAAATTTGCTGAAGTAGTCATCCATGATATCATTGAAATTATCTCCCAATTCCTTGATAAAGTCATTAATTTGATGGGTGATTGGTCGGTGTAGCTCCCAAACTACTTTACCGACTGATGGAAAGAATTTCTCAAAGTAGAAAAATATGCATACAAGAAGTGAACCAAACTTCAGTGTATTTGCCAAGTTGTTCTTCTTTGGCTTCCTTATTGTGTTCAGGTTCTCAAATAAGTTTTTCAATAACACTTCACATAAATCAGCTTTCATTCCCTTTTTCACTATTTTATAGGCTAAGTCAATTGTTGAATAGGGTACATTGTTTTCCCTTGCTGATTGGAAGAAGCAGTAACCAATTACTCTAATTGCAAACTTAAGTTCTACATCAGTGACATTGTTCAGTTTTAGTCCTCGGTAATCAAATTCAACTCTAGTTAAATTGATTAACTCCTTCTATGATATCATCTTCTGTGCTCGTGCATGATCATAGATAGGATAACCGATGATCACATGAATGATTTCCTCAGTGATTTTGAATGGTTGCTCCTCTAGCCACATAAAATCATCATGAACTCTGCTCAAAACAAACTTAACCCACTTGGGTTTGAACACACGAGGATAGGCTAGGGCTTCAGTTAATCCCTTGATTTTGATATGCTCATACTTGCTATCCATTTTGCCATCGGTACATAGCTCTTAATATGTGTCACTTATCTCAACATGATCGAGTTCTTCAACACAACATTCGGTGAAGAATCTAACATCTTCAACTAACAAGACTCGATCCGGAATGAGTGAAAAGGTAGTTTTGTCATCCAGTTCAGAGGTGACTTTAGGAGTCAAAGAGTATTTCAGTGTGGGCTTCTCGACATTCTTGACAACTATGGGATCTTGGATCGTGGGTGCCATTTGTAAATTTTAGATAAAACTAGCAAACTATCCTTAGGGTTTGATGGTTTACAACGGCAGATGCTTCACACTCAGTAGATAATAGCAATTTGACAAGATCGGTAAACTAGCTTAACAGTGTGATGAGATTTGTGTAAATACCTTGGATTTGCTTTGAATGAGGTTTGATCGCCTTGATTTGCTCTGCTTTGCTCTCTTGAAAACTTGGTGAATGCAAATGACCACAAAAATACCTTTAAGTACACAAAATACCTTATCAGGCTCCATGCGGGTTAGGTCAAAACATTAAATGCACTCGGTTTACCTTTAACTGATTTACTCCCCTTTTTTTTGTTTTAACCGAGTAACCAAATTTCCTTCATTTACTGACTTGACAGGATTCCTATATTCACCGACTTGATAGGTTTCCTGTAAAGTACTTTTGATAGAATTTCAAACTTACTAATGCATCTTAACTATGCAGATTTTAGATTTAGTACATAATAGAATAGGAACTGTTATGATTTTAACCTTTAGAGAATGCAATCCCTTCATACCTTTGCTGATTAATCTAGAATAGGTGCACCTAACTTGGTAGGTAATGTGCTTTCTTCATTTGACACAATTTCCTTCTTTTTCCAAATCATCTTTAATTTTTCTTTTATCTCTTCAGTGTCTCCTCTAGGTTGATCTCTGCAATCTCCAGCTAAATGTCCAACTTTGTGACAATGAAAACATTCCATACCAGGATTTCTCCATGATCTTTAGTTGTTCATTCCAAACCTTATAAAATAGTTGGCACTTATATGTCCATATCTTCCACAACATTCGCACCATATCCTTGTATTGTAATCCCATGGTACTGCTGCATATTGTCGGTAAGGATCTGTGTGAGTTCGGTAACCTTTAGTGTTTTCTCAGTGTGCATACCACATGTAGTTCTTTTGCTTAAGCCAACACTTTTCGCTACTATGTCCATATCTATTGTAGTTTCTACAAAACCCTTTGAATTTTGTCTTTTGATAGTTGTTAATAGATTTTTTCCTACATTGATTAGATGTATGACCATATTTATCACAATTGTAACAATAACCATTGGACTTAGTGATATTCGGTTGCTTACCTTTTCTGATTTGGAATATGTTGGCAGTATGACCTTGATTTCCATAGTAGTAGCAAATAGGCTTCTTTCTTTTGATGGTATTCCTATTTTCTGCTTGCTTTGATGATTCTCATCTCTCGATAGTATGAATTCCTTTCTCGATAGATTCTTTTCCTTTGTAACCGAGTCCTGCATCTTTGTTGGGTCTTCTTGTATTCAGTTTCTCATCCAACATCTTTGATGCTTCATAACTTTTCTTCAATGTTTCTTTGGATTTCTTCTTTGTTTCAAGTTCATTGGTCAACCTTGATATTTCAAGTCTTAATGCTTGATTTTCATCATTCTTCAGAATTGTTTCATGATGATCATAACCTAGTTGATCTGTCATATTTTGTTGAATCCCAGTCAGCCTTATGATTTCATCATTCTTATCAGATACTAAGACTTCAAGTTGTTGTTTCTCTCTTTGTAGATCTCTTGCTTTATCCTCTGATATCCTTAATGCATCTAGATTTTCAGTCATCTGTGTGCTGAAATGTTCATGTTCTCTTTTCATTGCTTTTAGTTGTTCTTTTCTTTCAATACTCCAATCATTTCTTCAGTTTCTTCAGACATACTATTCTCAGATGATGTTTCAATTTGTTCCACTAACTCTTGAAAATCCTACAAGTCATCAGATAATCTTCTTCTTACTTTCAGAGATTTTTGCATTTTCCTTTGCATGTCTGCAATCACTTGATTAGCATGATCCAACTCTTCTTACAAATACACAATCCTCCGAGATTGTTTATAGCCTTCCATTGATAAGATCTTTCTCTTTAGGTAGTTAAACCCTTTTCCAAGATTCAAGCTCTGATACCAATTGTTAGGCCCAATATGGAAAGCTAATGTACTGAGAGGGGAGGGGTGAATCAGTACTTCAAAACTTTTCTTGAATAATAACTTTATTGTTATGCATAAACAAAATAGTGCAGTAACATAAAATAAAGTTAAAACAAATAGATAACAATCATACATGATTCACTCCATAACACATATATTTTGGTTACGCAGAAACTCTTGGTTAGAGAGAAAAACTGTGGTGGGGATGGCACCCACAACTTCACTACTGCAATAATAAAGAATGCTAGGTTAGAGCTACATTTAGTTATTTCTGATATCTTACCCTATTAGGAGTAACAAGATCTGTTAGATCTACCTTGCTAAAGGATTTTACAACATTTATTCTGAATGTTGTACTTGGTTAGAGGCTTTACAATTTATAGACTTGATTAGAGTCTTTTACCCTGTTAAAGGTTTCTCTTTCAACTTCACAATATTACAATAAAATTATTACAAATATCTGCAACTTTACATCTAAAATGTTATAGTAGATTCTATGTGCTTAGAATAAATTACCTTGCTTATAGCATACCTTGGTAACCCATATAGTAACTCGGTAAACCCTTCTGTTTACTCTGTTCTTTGACTGTTCTCTGAAAACCTTCTTAGTGACCTCTATGTCTCTGTAATAGTCTTCCTTCATGCATACATACACTTCACTAATGTTGTATAAATAGATCTTCTTAAAACGGTGATCCAATTCATTGCTTCGATCTTACAAACAAGATTCCTCGAATGAATAACTAAACAAAATATTTCATTGGTTAGATTGTCCTTAAAATCATACATAATCTTCTAGTGCAATTTCCAATGTAATAATGGTTAGATTGGCCTCGATCTTGTAACACATTTTCATATGCATGTCTAGGTTCAATGTATCTGGTAACATGTTTCACTCAGTGTATGTCAACTCGGTGTGTCATCTTTACTGCTCGGTAGTCTCAAAAAGATACTCGGTAGACAGCTCCATGTATACTGTGTTCTGTGACTGCTTTCCTCTATAACTGACTAGACTCTGCATACCGACTTCTCTATGTGTACCGACTGCATGATTCGGTAGTGCTAACCAACTAGAATATATAGTATGACTTTGACTATAAAAACTAATGGCAACTTGATAAGTAGTAATAGGTCGGGGCATAACGTATTCATTATACTTTGGTATATGTTGATACCCTTTTTAGAGCTTCCATATCAGTACAGGCAGAGAGGATGCTGACGTAGGTTGCAGAGTTTGGCAGTGCAACGCGTGGTGTAATCATGTATGTCTTGAGAGAGATTGCAACTTCAATATCTAATGAACTCCCTCTAATACTTAATGCCTCGATGAATGTCCATACTACTATTTCAAGCTTCTCATTTTGTACATGTTTCTCTTCTTCAATGCATTGATGAATGTTCATAGCCTGTTCTTTGCATTTTTTTTAGAAAAAATCTTATGGAGGAGGTTAAGAATGCTCCAAAACGGAGCATTTCTAACCTTTTTGACAAAGCGGGCCCACAAGGTTAGGAAATAAGGTTAGAGATTCTCCATTTTGGAGCATTCCTAACCTTTTTGTGAGAGGTTAGAAATATTGGTTAAGAATGCTCCAAAACGGAGCATTCCTAACCATTTTTTTAAAGGTTAAGATTATGGGTTAGAAATGCTCGAAAATGGAGCATCTTTAACCATTTCCTTCAAAGACTATGACCTTGACCTCCCGAAACCATCAACCATGGAGGTGAATAAAGGAGAATGAAATTTTACACAACTATTTCCCTCAAATGGCCACAATATTAAAATAATCTAAACTATTAAATTATTTATTTGAAAAATAATTTTAATATTTTAAATTTAATGCACAGGCTTGAGAAAAATGACCATATCTTCCAAACGGTAGGGAGTTAAGTCCTAAATTTTGAAACACACATTGATGATAGGGAAAAGAGTCAACAACACCATTTAATCCTCATTAAAAATCCTAAAATGAGATATTTTAATCATTTCTAGGCAACAAACGCCAAAACTTGAAGTTTTAAAATATGACAAAGTATGAACTGGGTTCAAGTGAAAGTTGGCCACGTGATACAAAATGATTCTTAGATCTTGATTATCAATTGATTTCCCTCAATTTGTGGTAATTTTCAAAATTCTTCCATTTTTCATATTTTGGCTGGCAATGACTTTGGACAATGTGCTCATTACTTACACATAAACACACTATTGGATCTTTACTTGACACTGAGATTGATTTGAAGTTCAATTTTAAAGGTATTTCTAATGCTCATAACATATGTCCAACACATGCAAGTTCCCACTCCCCCAACCATGGACCAAGACCATAGGTTATAATACACATCCAAAGAATGTAGAACAACATCATGAAGGCCCAAAAATGATATAAGAACAACCATAACAAGCTAAGAACAATCTGACCATAAAAGGACACATAGGCCATACACATGGAAGAGAGCCTTCACCAGATCAACTCAAAAGAAAGGTCAATCATGAATAAAATCGAAAAGAGAATCAAAAACCATATCAAATCCTCTATATTAAGGCATATAACATCCCACTAGAGTCATACGATCAATTCCTCTATAGTGAGGAATTCTCCCTCTCGTCAGAGCAAGATATCGCATATGAAACAATTCAACAATAAGGCATGAATCCTCTTACCAAAGCATAGAAACATCATAAATGATCACAACACATCAAATGAAACTTTGAGAATGTCAAAACAAAAAACACATGCCTTTGGATAAATAACAAAATCCAAAAAGACACTGAGATAGGTTAAAAACTAACTTTCTAGGACCCTCAGAACAACCCAGCACTTCTTGTTTCCATGTTAGAGCCCCTAGTATGTAGGGTGCCATTTCTAGTAGGTCCCACAATTTTTTTGGTTCATTAGGTAGCATTTTGGGGTCATATGGAAGTGTTTTTGGTAAATTGTCTTGCACATGGGGTTTTAGGACTTTAGCTCCCTTGGTACGTTTCCTAGCGCCCTGGGAACATACCCTAGTGCCCCTTGTATGTCCTAGAGTGTCATGGATTTCTCTTGCAGCACCCTTGGGAAAAATAAAAAAAATCTACCATCTAAAATAGAAATAGAGTCATAAATAACCATCTAAGTAACCATCACATATCTATATAAGTCTATCAAGATGCAAATCAAAATGCAAGTCTGGGAGGGACACTAAATCCTCCCCCCCTTTGCCTAGGCTTACTCTTGGAATCCTGAGAACAAATAGGGGTATAGATCTCTCATCTACATTGCATCCTCCCGGGTCATCAAAGAATCATTATTGACATCCCATTGGACCCTTACCTGCTCTATGTCCCAACCCCTGAGGGCCAACCCCCCACACTGAAGAATGCATACGGCCTCTAGAGAAAGTTGTCTGTCCTCTACCTGCAATGAATGCCAATCTAAAACATGTGTCACATCAGGGAAATACGGCCTCAAAATTGATACATGAAACACATCATGAATGTGAGACAAGATAGGTGGCAAGGCTAGATGATAAGCTATAGGACCAATCCTCTCAAAAATCCTAAATGGTCCAACAAAGCGAGGTGCCAACTTAGAGCCTTTTCCATATTGGATAGGACTCTTTCATGGAGGCACTCTCAAAAACACCTTGTCACCCACTAAAAACTGATGATCAATTTGATGAGAATCTACATATTTCTTTTGTCTATCCTACGCTGCTACCAAATGCTCTCTAATATGCCACACCTGCTACTCCAAATCCTACAAAATCTTTGATCCAAGAAGAACTCTATCCTCTAATATGTCTGAACTCAAGGGTGTACGACATGGGCAACCATATAATGCCTAGAAAGGACACATATCGATCAAAGTATGATAACCATTATTGTATGCAAACTCAAACAAATCGATGTACTCCTCCCATCTAGACTACTGATCCATAACGTACATCTTCAACATGTCCTCCAACACCTAGTTAACCCTCTCTATCTATCCATTTGTCTCTGGATGATATGTTGAACTAAAGTTCAGCTGTGCTCCTAAGTCATGTTGAAGGGCTCTCCAAAATGATGAAGTGAACACTGGATCATGATCCGATATGATCCATCGAGGAATACTAGCACACCCCAAGGAGAAACACTAGGTCGAATGAATCCCTTCACCAAAAACTCCTTTAGCTACAATCTTAAGTCACTAAACTCCTAAGTGGTCATTCGATAAGGATTCTTAGATATAGGATCTGCTCCTGGAATCAAATGTATCCTGAAATCAATGTCATGCTTAAGCGGCATGCCTAGAATCTCACTAAGGAACACATTTGAAAACTCCTACAAAATGGGATGATGAGAAAAGAAATCATCTCGATTCTCACCCTCATCAAAATCATCCACTCTAACTGCAAAAACTTGACAACCTTGGTGCACACAATGCTTCATCTACATCACAAAAATCATGTGAAGAGAAATAGGTTAGTGGATACCTACTACCTCCACAATCTTCCTGTTATCATCTAAGCAATGCACTCTCTTACCCTGACAATAAATCCTAGCCTGATGAGACTCAAGCCAATCTATATCTAACACCACTCCATAGGATCCCAAAGATAAGAGATAAATATTCACTGTGGTAGAGAGCACACCCAACTCCAAAACACAACCATGCACAAGGGAATCCACAACCACCTTGGATCTTTTCACCAACTCAACCTTCCACCTATCAACTTGCTTTACCACAACAAGCCCACATCTCTCTAATAAAGAAGCAAAAATAAAAGAATCAAAAGCACCAGAATCAAACAATACCAAGAAAGAGATACCACCTATCTCACCTGTAGTCTCAACAACTATTCCCCGATGCTTGGCTTGATGGTTATCAACCGCCACAAAAACATGATGGGATCTACCTGCATCACCAATTATAGGCTCAGAAGCTATTGGCCTCTGTCTTGACATCTGTGTGGATATCTAAGGGTAATGAGATACATAATGACCCTACTGCCCACATGTGAAATAATTTCCTCTACTAAATCCTCGAGCAACCGGAGGTGTACTAGATTGTTGCACACTACAACTACTAGACTACTGATAACTCTGTGCTAGTTGGGAGGAAACTAATTGCCTATCACACTATCTACCGCTATCTCTATCCTATTAAGATCTAGCATCTCGAGAGACACTTTGACTCCATGCAAACTTCTTCCAAGCTCGTTGTCTAGTCCTATAAGCCGCAGGATGACTCCTAGCAAAACCTGAACCCTCTGACTGAGCACCTCTCGCAACTACTCCTGCAACTGGAGCACTGATAGATCTTGCAATTGATTAACCTCCTAAGGACAACTTCTCCTCAACCAATCATGCCTTCTCCATAGCTACCTCCATAGACTTGGGCTCAAGGACCCGAATGTCACCACTAATGTCGTTATCAAGAGCTCTAACAAAATGTTGCACAAGCATCACATCATCATCTGCTATCCTAGAATATTGTCTAAGCTCAAATAATTTCCTCTCATACTTCTCAACTATCATCTTCCACTACCTCAAATCATGGAACTCATCATCCCTACACTACCTCCAAATATCCGATAGGAAATGTGCATGGAAATGCTCAAGGAACAAATCCCGTTATATTGTTGCAATATCCAAATGGAGCTTTTGCTCCTCCGTACACCACCAAGTGGAAGTAAAATCTTGAAGATGCATAATCGCACACCTAGCCTTGGTGTTACTACCATACAGATGCATGGAAAAACACCTACCCAAATCAAGTAACCAAGCCTTTACCTCCAATTTGTCACCAGAGCCATCAAAAGTAGGGGGACGAGACCTAAGAAGGTACCGCATATGACTGGGTGCAACTGCATCCTAGTCCACTATAACATCTTCTCTCCTACAAGGTGAACATGAACTCTCTCTCTCTCAAGATATTGATACTCAACTCTATCCTCATGACTAGAATGACAAGACTCCTTCTATCGATTCTCCACCTATCCTGGTCCTAAATGCTCAAGGAGATTCTAAAATGCAGTAACTAACTGAGGAATTGCATCACCAACTCACTGATCCTACTGATGTTGTTGTTGATCCTCATGGTGTGACTCTACATAAGCATTAGGGAAAGGATTCTAATGAGTATCTATACAACCACCATGACCATGACCACGACCTCTACCTCTAGTAGGCATCTTGTCTAACCAAGACACAAAAATAAACTATGAGCTAGAATCTAGGGAAACAAAGTAAAAGAATAACAAGGAGGGATAAACCGTTGGGCTACCTCATGCTAAATATGCTATCTCACACAATGGGCTCATATGAAACCAAAGTATCCAGTGTATGAACATGGGCTCTGATACCAGATGTAATTCTGACCAAAATACCCTATAGAAATCATCTAAATCTACTAACACATGGAAATAATTTTTTTTTAAACATCCATTACTCTAAGTTAAAATTATCATACATCAATGCAACATTAACTATTTTCAAGATCACATGAAACAACATGTACATAACCATAAAACTAAATTACGCAAGAGGATTAATTCATTTAAAACATCAACATAAATCCAAATATACTCTTGAAAAAATATCCATTCCCTATGGTATCTTAACGTCACTATTAACATCATTCTAACATATGAAGACATGTGATAGAGAATCACAATGGCATATCTAGCTCACAAAGATAGTGACACAATATAATGTAAAAGCATTGCATAGAATCATAATCATAAAATAGAGTTAGTACTGTCATAAGTCATATAATCCACTATAATCCAAATGATCAATGGTCACATAAAAAATCCTTGAATCATATAAATCCATCCATCCATCAAGGTGATTCTGCGTTCTAACATCTACAAGAACCATCAAATATGAATCTTCAAAACATGACGAGTCATCTCGAATAACACAAATCCATATAGAGTACCACATTAGCGATACCATATGAAATAGAAATAGAGTCATAAATAACCATCTAAGTAGCCACCATATGTCTCTATAAGTCTATCAAGATGCAAATCAAAATGCAAGTCTAGGAGGGATACTACAAGTAGTGCATGAAGGAGAAGAAACACCTCAAATATGTAAAAAAAAGTACATACAAATAAAAAGGGAATGCAAACCAATGCACAGACACATGGGACAAGAATCACCAAGGTTCATTGTTATCATGGAGGGACACTCACAAGAATAAGGTGTGATGAAAAAAAAGGCATTGTGCAATCTCCTCAGGCATTTTATAATACAATGTAATTACAGCAAGACACAACAAGATGTGTAATACTATAATGCCCATCATGTTTGCATCTTTGAGATGTGTATATTTCAATGATTTTTTAACTATGTACATAGGTGTACATGGGTTATGAGTGCTTTTTTTATTTTGTTTGATTTTTCTACATGCTACTTTGACATGTTTATGATTCCCTAATGGTTTATGGTGTCTATTGATGGCTGCATGTTAAGATGGACATACCTCAACATATTGATCATCGATGTCATTGCATTGAGGTGTGTGTGTGTATGCTATTGTAATGCCAGATGTAATTCCCACCAAAATACCCTAGAGAAATAATCACAATATGATGTTGAAGATGATTGACCTTGGGTTTTGAAAACTTCATGCTCAAGTATTTAAGAAATGAGGTAACCCTTGCTTTGTTCATGTGTAGACAAGTGTTTAACTGAGATAACCGCCTTATTTTATTGATGCAACTATATGCTACGAAAATATGAATATGATGCAACTTGAAAGAAACTAAATGCAATTATGTACAATGCAATGCTAAGAAAGTAAAATGTAAATGCAATCTAAACTAACCATAATCAATGGGCTTTATGACTCCCAAATCCCATAGTTTTTGTAACTCTTCATTTAAAGCAATATGTGGATGCATCTTGCTGAATTTTTATTTGTATCACTTGGTTCTTTGCAATAAGGAAAAATGATATAACACTAACTATAGATCCAATCCTAGTATATCAGCATATGACTTAGCCAAGTGCATTTTATGTACAATTTCAGCTTGTTATGTATTAACCTCTTCTATCTTTACTTCTTTTTTATTTTTCACTAGCATATCATAACCTTCTCGCTCAATAGGGAGATCACCCATTTTGAATTTACTAATATCCTCAATTGCATAATGATCTTGTGAAGTAGAGGAGCTTGTTCTTTTCTCTTGATTTTGAATTGGATCATTGGAGTTTGTGTTTTTCTCTTGATTTTGAATTGGATCATTGGAAGAGATGGAAGGGATATCATGAAATTGGTTAGGAGGCAAATGTTGAATGGAACTAGGAAAGACACTTTTCTCTGGAGATGGAAGGTGATCTTCTTGGATGGAATACTAGAAGATTAGGGGATCATCATAAGACTCTTGATAGGTGGGATCTTGATAAAAAATTGGATTAGATTGGAGAGTCATTATATCTTAATCTTGATTTATTTCAGGACTCATTTCTTTAATCTGTGGATTATCCTCTTGACATGGGGTAGGAGTTTGGATATGCATGGGACACTCTTGGAAGGTTTCAACACTTTGGCCTGATGAGAAAGGATTTTGAATGGGACCCTCTATAATAGGAGTATACGGTGTGATTGGGTCTTGAATTTCTAAAGCATGGAAGGGAGTAGCATCATCAATTGTATTAGCTTGGGAACTTATTAGGGATAGCCCTTGGGAGGTTGTTTTATTGGATAAAGATGGTGTGGAGTGCTCTTGTGTGACATCAGGGAATGAAGAAATGGTGGAAGATATGGAGGCTACTTGAGATGAAAAGTCTTTATGGGAAGAGCCATTGCTAGACATGGGCATATGATCATGTTTTCTGAAATAGTCTCATGTGCATGGACTAATATTTCAAGCAAATTATTGAAAGTTTCAGGTTGGCATTTTCATTGTTTAGACACTCATGTTTGCGATATTGTTCTAACGTTTGTGTATCACAAGGTAGTTATCGATTGACATTGTTACATGATAGGTGACACATTGACCATGTTTTATTGATGTCCAAAGGGTGACGTGTTAGTACATACACTTTCATTCATGTGGAACACCCTTGGTGGTGTATTTGGAGGCATAGGATGATATTCATAGACATGTGATGTGCTTGAAGGTAAAATTGATTGTGTAATTGTGTGCAACCTTACTAGTGGTTGACCACTTGTACATTTGGGCCTAATTTCTGATGGACAATTGTCGGTAGTCCGATGACAAAACGTCAGACTTTTGACAAATTTAACCGTCAAAAACTCATCATCGATCTTTCCGATGATGCCATTGGCATCGGACTTCCGACAACTTTTTTAACTCTTTCAACGACAGCTATATTTTCTCCCCCGGCCAAAAAATTACATAGATACCATCGGAATTCCGACGGATACCCTGTTTTCTCCTCGACGACAGTCTGACATGGAAATGACGTCGGATATACAACATCCTTGTTGGATGTTCTTTAGTTATCATCGGAATTCTGACAGTATCAGATACTGTGGGTCTGATGGCTTTGTCATCGGTGCATGAAAGCATTGAACGAGTTCTACTTTTAAAAATTGCATAAAACATTTTTTATTTATTTGATTCAGTGTTATTTGCAAAAAAAGATTATCAATGATGTTTCCTTTCTCCAAGAATTGTCTAGGATCTTTCCCTCAGATAATATGTAACATCCAATGACTAAATCTTTTCTTTACAAATGCTTATTTTATTTTATTATCATTTGAGTGTGAATTATAATTTATATCTATGTAGTAGAAGAAGATACAAGCTGAAGACTCATGTGCATGTAAATTTCGTAAAAGAAAGCAAGCAAGCATTATCTTGAATGACATGGAAACAAGCTCATCAACTACCTAGAAGAGAGAAATTGGAGAAAAGCAGAGGACGGTATTAAAGGGTGATAAATACATAGAGAGTATGCAATATAAACAAACAATGTCTGGAGCATGTGATGTGACATCTCTAATTTATGTCTAGAGGGACTAACTAGTTTTGGAGTTCCTAGGAAACCTATTGGGCCACCCTTGGAGGAAATCAATGTGTTCATACAAGAACCACCTTTTTTCGATTATGAGAATGATGCTTTTGCATCGAAGGAAATTTGGAAGGCAATATCTGAAAATTTCTATAGTGTGGAACTAGATTTGGCAGACTCGAAGTACTTTTCGACTTCCAAAAGATGAATAGGTTATGTACACAATCTCGCAATAGAAGGGTGATTTCAAGCATTACCTCTTCGCCCATGACTATTCAGGAAGTACTTCCTCAGACAAAGGACTCTTGGCCTCCATGGGATCAAAGAAAAAAAATGAAGCATAGACTCTAGATGATGTGGTGGTGTCCTTCGTGAAGAAATTTGCACTATAATTGAAAATTCACGAGGGAAACTGCAAGATAGTGAATAGAAATACATTCTTGAAAAGTGGGAAGAATGGATCTTGGTTTGGGTGGGGCTAGGTCAGGTGGCTCCTCTAGTGGTTGATGAGATAGAAATAATATTAGGATTTAAAAAAGATCACACTCGTGGAGCTTCGTGTGCGACTGATCGATTACATTGTTTGGGTAATGCATTCCAAATAGATATAGTTATTTGTATGCAATTATATCTATTTGGAATGCAGTACCCAAACAACACAATCGATCAATTGCACACAAAGTTCCACGAGTGTGATCTTTTTCAAATCCTAATATTATTTCTATCTTGTCAACCTCTAGACGAGTCACCTGACCTAGCCCCACCCAAACCAAGATCCATTCTTCCCACTTTTCAAGAATGTATTTCTATTCACTATCTTATAGTTTCCCTCATGAATTTTCAATTATAGTGCAAACTTCTTCATGAAGGTGTTACTATTAACTAACTTTTCATTAGTTTTATGTTCAAAGTCATCCTTATATATACCCTAGTTAGTTAATACTACATAAAGATTTAGTCAGTAAGCACTAAGGGTGTCGGTTATAGAAGAAAGGCTAGTCACCGAGATGATATATATTGAGCTGTCTACCAAGTAAATTTCCTATGTCCACTAAGTAGCAAAGAAGGTACACTGAGTTAATTTGAACCAAGTGGAAACGTGTTACCATATTCAATGAACCTGGACACATATGTTGAAACGTGTTACAAGATTCGAGAACACGGAACCATTATTTCATAGGGAATTGCACTTATGGATTTTGTATGATTTTGAGGAAGTTTTTCCAATGAAATAATTTCTATGTTTATTCATTTGATAAAACATGTTTGTATAATCGATGTATGAACAAGATCATCACCTTAGAGATCTATATACAGAGTGATTTGAGTATCTAAGAGAAGAGATAGAAAAAGATGGTGAGTTAAAGATAAAAATCTTGTAAAAAGATAAGATGTGATGATTGAACAAAGGTATTCAGAGGTCACCGAGAAGATTTTCAGAAAATAGTTTAAGGGACAGAGAATACAAAAGAGGTCACCGAGTTGATCTATCAATTACTGAGGTATGCTATGAGCATGGTAATTTCATATTGAGCACATAGAGTCTGCTATAACATTTAAGATGTAAAGTTGCAAATATTTTGTAAAAGATTTTGATTGAATTATTTTAAGTTGTGTTAGAAACCTTTAACAGGGTAAAAGACTCTAACAAGGTCTATAGATTGTAAAGCCTTTAACCAGGTACAACATTTTGTAAAAGTGTTTGTAAAAATCCTTTAGAAAGGTAGCTCTAAAGATCTTGATACTCCTAACAGGGTAAGCTATCAGAAATAGCTAAACATTTAGCTCTAACCGAGCAACCTTTATTATTGCAATAGTGAAGTTGTGGGTGCCATCCCCACCGCAATTTTTCTCTCTAACCAAGAGTTTCTGCATAACCAAAATCTTTGTGTTATGGAGTGAAATGTGTATGGATGTAATTTCTATGATTGTGTTTTGGCTTTATATATTATGAGATCAACTATATACAGTTTATGTTTATCCGTAAGATTGTTTTTAAAGAAAAGTTTTGAAGTACTAATTCACCCCTCCCCTCTTAGTACATTAGCTTTCATTGTTGGACCTAACAATTGGTATCAGAGGTATACTCTTTGAAAAAGGTTTTATAGCCTAAAGAGAAAGATCCCATCAATGGAAGGCTATAAACAATCACACAGAATGGTGAATCTCCCAGAAGAATTGGATCATACTAATCAAGTGATTGCAGACATGCAGAGACAAATGCAAAAATCTCTAAAAGTAAGAATAAGATTGTCTGATGATTTACAGGACTCACAAGAGTTGGTGGAACAAATTGAGACATCATCTGAGAACAGCATATCAGAAGAGTCTGAAGAAATGATTATAGAATTGAAAGAAAAGAACAAAGCACTGAATGATCAGCTTAAAGCAATGAGAAGGGAACATGAGTATTTCAGCACATAGATGACTGAAAATCTTGGTGCATTGAGAATAGCTGAAGATAACATAAAAGGTATATAAAGAGAAAAACAACAGCTGGAAGCATTGGTATCTGAAAAGAATGATGAAATCACAAGAATGACTAAAATTCAACATAATCTGTCTGATCAATTGGGTCATGCACATCATGAAGCAACTCTAAGAGAAAATGAGAACCAAGCATTGAAACTTGAATTATCAAGATTGACTGATGAACTTGAAGAAAAAAAGAAGTCAAAAGAAACACTGAAGAAAAGTTATGAAGCATCAAGAATGTTGGATGAGCAACTAAACACAAGATCACCCAACAAATCTACCGAACTCGGTTACAAAAGAAACAACTCTACCGATAAAGGAATCAACACCACCAAGAAAGGAGAATCATCAAGGAAGGTTGGAAACAAAGATAAGTTGAAATATAACAAGCCTATTTGTAAATACTATGAAAAACAAGGACATACTGCCAACATGTGCCGAATTAGAAAAGGTAAGCTACCGAATGTCACTAGGTCTGATAGTTATTGTTACAATTGCAATAAGTATGGTCACACATCTAAACAATGTAGGACAAAGTCTGTTAGCAATTATCGAAAGGCAAAATTCAAGGGATTTTGCAAAAAATGCAATAGATATGGACACAATACTGAGAAGTGTCTATTTAAGAAGAAAAACTACAAGCTATCAAACTCACACAGATCTCAATCGACAATATACTGCAGTACCATGGGATTACAATACAAGAATATGGTGTGAATACTGTGGAAGATATGGACATATAAGTGCAAACTGTATGATAAGATTTGGAATGAACAATCGGAGATCATGGAGAAATCTTGGAATGGCATGCTTTCATTGTCATAAAGTTGGACACTTGGCTAAAGATTGCAAAGATCAACCCAGAGGAGATACTGAAGAGATAAGAATCAAATTATAGAAAATCTGGAAAAAGAAGGAAAATGGATCAAATAATGAAGAAAGCACCTTACCTACCGAGTTAGGTGCATCTACTTCCAATTAATCAATAAAGGTATGAAGGGACTGCATCTTCACAAGGTTAGATCTTAACAGTTCTTATTTTAATCATGGAAATAACTCCAAAATCTGCATAGCTAAGATGTATTAACATTTCTGAAATTGTATTTAGTCTTACGATTTACCAGTGAAGATGGTAAATACTCTAAACCTGTCTAGTCAATAAAAGCATATAAGGAAGTTAGTCGGTAAAGTGTAATCAAGTGCATTTAATGCTTATCTTACCTAATTGCACAAAGCCTGATAAGGTAAAGGGTGTATTTAAAGTTCTTTGTGCGGTCATTTTACAATTACCAGTTTTCAAAGAGCAGAGCTAAGCGAATCAAAGGTGATCAAACATTTCAAAGTGAATTCAAGGTATTTTCACATAATCTTAAATGCATTTTCAAGCAAGTTAACTGATCAATATCAGTTTTGAATATTTGCATTATATTTACTAAGTCGAAAGCATTTTCTGATTAGTTGAAACCCTAAGCTATTTTATTAGTAGAAATCCAAAGTTTGAAATGGCTCCCAAGATGCAGAAACCAGTTGTAGTTGAGACTATAGAGAAGCCCTCACTTAAGTATTCCTTACCTCCCAAAGTGGCATCTGAACCCGATGAGAAAACTACATTTTCTCTTATTCCAAATAGGGTTCTATTGGTTGACGATGTTAGATTTTATACTAAGTGTCGTGTAGAAGAGCTAGGTCATACCAAAATTAAGGACATGTATGATGAACTTTGCACCGATGGCATCCTGGATAGTAAGTATGAGCATATCAAGGTTAAGGGATTGACCGAAGCCCTAACCTATCCTCAAGTTTTCAAACCCCAATGGGTCAAATTTGTTTTGAGCAGAGTGCATGATGACTTTATGTGGTTAGAAGACCAACCATTCAAGATCGCCAAGGAAATTATTCACATAATCACTAGATACCTTATATATGACCATGCCCAAGCATAGAAGATGATTTCACAGAAGGAACTGATAACCTTAACAAGAGTTGAGTCTGATTACAGAGGTCTTAAGATGAATAATGTAATAGATGCAGAACTAAAGTTTGCAATTACAGTCATCGGTTATTGTTTCTTTTAGTCCGCGAGAGAGAACAGTGTACCATGTGCAGCTATGGATTTGGCCTATAAAATTGTGAAAAAGGGTATGAAAATTGATCTATGTGAAGTATTGTTGAAGAATCCTTTTGAGAATCTCAACACAATAAGGAAACCTAAGAAGAATAACTTTGCTAACACACTAAAGTTTGGGTCACTCTTAGTGTGCATGTTCTTCTATTTTTAGAAGTTCTTTCCCTCAGTCAGTAACATTGTTTGGGAATTACACTGACCGATCACCCATCAGATAAATGATTTTATTAATCAGCTAGGTGATAATTTCAATGAGATAATAGATGCCTACTTCAATAAATTTTAGGAAAATATACATAATAGGTACAAGATCCCACCTCAACTAGTGGAGAAATATAAGGATACTATAGAAGTGGACACTGACTACTGTTATGTCAATGCAGTAGAACCCAGAACTCAATATTTACCGCCTATGGGTTATGAGATTGATTTTGAGATCACTCAACAACAAATAGATGCCTTTCTGACACTTCCAAGGCACTCGACCGAGATCAGATATGGTACCTACGAAGAGGTAAAAGAGAAGGTAAAAATGAGCATAGTTGTACCAAAGGCTACCAGAAAAGCCACTAAAATGATAAAAGACTTAATTGACAAATTTGGAGAAGGTTCTACCTCCACACCTACTAAGCCAACATGTAGGAAAGATGATCAACTTTCAATTAAGGAAGAATCTGAAGTTTAGGAAGTAGCCATCACTCTGAGCATCGAGTTGCCAAAGGGAAAAATATTGAAAAGGAAGAAACAAGATACACCTAAGGTATCACCAACTCCACTAGTGAAATGACCTAACACTAGATCATCTACAGTGTCACCCGGTAAGAGGCAGGAAAATGTTGAAATGCCTAAAGTTACAAAG
This sequence comes from Cryptomeria japonica, assembly GCF_030272615.1. Lineage (NCBI taxonomy): Eukaryota > Viridiplantae > Streptophyta > Pinopsida > Cupressales > Cupressaceae > Cryptomeria > Cryptomeria japonica. Next base: position 572,699,889 of record NC_081408.1, read on the forward strand.
ACTTATAGAAAGTCGACCAAGAAACTCATTTTGAATAAGGAGTCAAGTGACACAGAATTTGAAGACAAAAATAAATTTCAGATTGTTAAAAGCACAAAGGAAGATGTTCACAGTGTTGACAACTTTTGTGCCAAATTGAAATAATATGGAGGATTTGGGTCATTCAGGTATGTTAAATATGACTCCTGGATAGAAGAAGAAAAGAGACAAATAGAAGAGTCAATAGTATGTACGCTTCTCAAATTCTGAGTAGTTCCATTGGAAGTAACTAACTTTCTTCCAAAAGCATTATACTCTCATATTGACAACAGATGGAAATATGCTATGGACTCTGAGAAGCAGATAACAAAAAGAGTTTTAGTACATCTCTTTCTAGACATGTTGGTAGATGATATTAGAAATCATTTGAAAAACTACTAGACAAATTTTCAAGTGAAGCATAGAGCCTTGAAAATGATGAATGGACTTTATCTTGAAGTCGAAAAGGAAACCAAAGAAAAATGGCAAGAAATCTTCAAAATTCAGACTGAAGAACCTCAAGGTGAAGTAGAAATAGTTGACATTACCGAGCAAGATCTTGCTTCAACTATTCAACAAGATGAGGATGTCATAGACACTGAGGCACAGGAAGAAGAAATGATAGAAGGAAATGCCTATGCCAAACTGGTATCCAGTGAATCAATCTTGGAACAGGTTAAGTCCTATCCTCTGGTAACTCAACAAGTGACAACTGAGATACCTCAGGACACAAAACAAGGCAAAGAGGATCATAAGGCTACACAAGGTGAATCTACCTCTTAGGCCACAGGCGAGAAAACTTCTCAAGCTCCTGCAAGCATTGAAACTGCTACCATTAAGACCCAAAGCAAGGAATCATCAACGGCTACAATAGAGACTATATAAACCAACAAAAGTGTTGCTCCCACTGAGCAACATACCAAGGAAGATCAAGCCTCCAAAGCCATTGTACTCATTCAACTGGTGAAGGCATCATCATCAAAGGAGAAGAAAGAAAAGAAGCATAATTTCAAGATAGATCTGTCAAAGCCTATTGTGCTACCGAATGTTGACATTTCCAAACTAAAAGGGCAGGCACTTATTGAATTTGATGAGTTGTGAAAAGCCAAAGATGAACAAGAAAAATAGATAGCCATTCAAAAGAAGAACCGAGTACTTCAGAAGGTTAAAGCATTATTGATAGACATGCTACTTGAAGCTACCATAAGTAAAGATTATGCCATCCATATGAAATTGGATGAACTACTCACTCAATTGGAAAGATCACGAGTAGAGGCATCAGAATACCTTAGCAAATTAAAAGTAAAAGAGCTAATTGCCAAGATGATTGAAGAAGTGCAGAAAGCCATTGCTATAGGTAAAATCAAGCTTGTTGGATTCATTGTTGAGTTGTCCCCTCAACTCAAGCACATTATTTATTTATTCCATAAATTATGTACATTTTCATTCTTTATTAAATATATCAAGCAGAAGACCGAAGTCATTGAAAAAGAGATTATCCATCTCTCAAATAAACTGACTACCGAGCCAAATTCTAGTTAGAATTTTTATACCAAGTTACAAACTTTTATGGCTTAGCAATTAGAACTTAGGAATGAAGAGCACAAAATAAGGATGGATATTATGACTCTTCAGACTTTATTTATTCCCCATCTTTCATCAGTACAAGAGCAGATCAACTGAGCTACCCAACTATCCGCACAAGCAGAGGGAAGCACTTTAGATGGTTTGATTTCATTGTTAGCCGATATTAATGCTCAGAATTCTTTAATGGAAAGTGTCAAGGGTGCACTTACCAATGCTCTCAATGATGCTCTTACTAAGTATAAATCTATTTTTGATTAGTTTCCCCCACCGAATGGTAACTAGTTTTGATGTTTGTCAAAAAGGGGGAGTGTACTGAGTATATACAGATTATCCGAGTGTACATATGAAATTGTCAGGGGGAGCATGGAACATCGGGGGCATGCAAATCAAGTTTTGTTGAACATAGTGATAAGGGGATTATGTATTCAAAGTATGTATTTGAACGAATGTATATACTGTCATTTCAGTCACATTTTGTAAGTATATAGATTTTGTGTTATGACTTTGAAAGGACTTTTGTCAAACATACCAAACTAATGTCAAAAGGGGAGATTGTTACTATTAACTAAGTTGTCATTAGTTTTATGCTCAAAGTCATCCTATATACCCTATTCGGTTAATGCTACAGAAAGATTCAGTCGGTAAGCACTAAGGGTGTCGGTTACAGAAGAAAGGCTA